>NW_016107837.1:1032147-1043085 GCF_001604975.1 Cebus imitator
TTAAAAAAAGGACTGTAATTTAACAGTAATCTATACATTTTTTTTTTCACATTAAATGGAAAGTTAAAATCTGTACATCTTTAGCTGCCATTGAAAAGAAAAAAGAATATCCAATGGAAGTTTTCTAACTGGTATAAAGTAACCTTATGATGCTCTCATTACAAGAAAACAAAAATGTATGCACTTATAAACAAGCAGTGTCTCTACCAGTTGACACACAGCGCTTTTCTAAACTCAGGTTTTCTTCATTTGCCACCAGACTGGGCTTTGTCCCTTGCTCTCTACGCCGGGCTGTGTCTGGTGTCTTTATGCTCTTGTCCCCTGCTCTCTGTATGCCAGAGCCACCTTTGCGTTTTCATTAACTTCTACCTGAGTAACACTGGAAACTGTGGCTGCCCTCCCTCTCTTACGCTGGAGTTTCTTGGCAGAGGGGAGGTTCCCCTCACACTATTCATGCAGCTCTGGCAGGCCTAGCATAAGGCATAATTTAGTTCTTGAGAGATGGAATTCTTGTTATTAAAATACTCTCTTAAAAGTTGACAGATCCAACCCTCATTTAACTAAAATTTTTGGCCAGAAAATTGAGGGTTTGAGGACTGGGTTTGAGTCTATATAAAATAGTACCTTATCATTTGTTGCTTCTTATTTTTGGTCTTTTTATTATCTTTCCAATATTTTAATAGTAGGCCTAGGGGATTCTCATGGGAATATGATTATTGCCAGCTTTATCTTTTTATTCCTTACTTGATTTGGGGTATGGTTGTGGGGTGAGGCTCAATTTCCCTTATTGAAAATTTCTCAACTTTTGGGGTGAGGCTCAATTTCCTTTATTGGAAATTTCTCACTTTTTTTTTTTTTTTTAAACCTCCAAGACACCCTGACTAAGGAGTACTTCCCCACCCCTGTGGCTTTCCTTGGCCCTGACTTTTGAAACTTTTTTTTTTTTTTTTTACCAGAGTTGCCTGGTCGCCGAGGTATGCAAGGATACTTTTCCCCAGGTCACTGGCTGGTTTCTTTCCGTGCAGCTGAGAGTCCGAGTTTATTCATCACACCGGGTGGGTCTCGATTCCTTACTTCTGAGGCTGCTACAAGGAGGCAGTGGGGCATGCCTCCTCATGAGAGAGAACCAGCGATGGCCCCCCGGAGGAGAATGCTTCCCCGTATGGGCCACCAAATTGTCAGAAACAAATGCTTGTTCCTTGGTGCCAAAAAGAACTAGCACTCAAAGAATTTTCTGGGCAAGGCAATTTACTTCTACAGAAGGGTGCATCTCATGCATGGAGCAATGGTGAAAGCACTCCTGAACAGGGAGGGGAGGGGTTCTTATCCTCGATGCTGGTAGCCTCTACTGCTGTGTTGTTCCTCTATTGGCTAGCATTGGACTGTAGTCTAAGCTAATTCCAATTGGCTGCTTTAAAGGGAGCAGGGGTATGAGCCAGAGTGGCAGGTGAGCAGTTTGGTGGGAAGGATGGTTATGGAACAGGTAATTAAAGGTGGCTCAGGTCAGAGCAGGTGACCCGGGGTGACTCAGGTCATAGCAGGTGACCAGAATGAGTCAAGCAGGACAGAGCAGGTGACTAAAGGTGACCTAGGTCAAAGCAGGTGCCCAAGGGGACAGATGTGAACTACTGATTAGAACTGGCAGGAAAGCTGTTTACTGAAACTAGAGGCAGGGGGTAAAGAGAACCAGGAAGTTCAACTTTAAAATGGAGAGAGAGCTGAACATACTGACATACTGATGCTTTGAAGAGAGTCGGAGCTCACGGTATTTAACACTTGACATCTTAGATAACATATAGCAGTAATTCTGTGAACTCTTTCCTTCCGCACTCCTTCCCACTAGGTCTTGTTTGCTTACTTGTTTAGTGGTTGGATTATCTTGTGAAATCTCTTTAACACCCTCTCCCCACTAGTATTCAGCCTACGACGTTGCTCATTGCTCCTCAGGGTGTGTAGCTTTGTGTACGCCACACTCACCCTGATGACAGTCATTTTGGCATGGTTCTCTTCCTTTCCCTGATCACTTTCAGCCCTTAAACCACTAACTGCCAACTCTATTGTTTTCAACAGTGACGGCGGGTACAACTGGCTCTACAAACAAATCCAATCAAATTCTGACTCCTTTGAAGGGATAGTTTCTGGGAACACTGTGTGATGTCTCCTCCAGCTCTTGGCTGAGCCTGTATCTTGTCTCTGTTCCCGGGGTTTCACAGCCTCCACTGTTTCTGAGAGTGCCTTCAGGCTTGAACCTCTTTGTTGCAGATGAAGTCCGTTCCTTTGGGAAGAGATTAGGAGCTATCTGTTTTACCGCCTGTTTCTCTACCCAGGCAAAATCTCTGCACAGGACTCAGAGCTGAGGGTGCAGAAAACAGCAAGCATCTCAATTCAACTGTTCATTGTTAGGGTTTCCTTTGTAGCTGTTGGTATTCTATTTCTGTTCATGACCATTACAGGTCGGGTATGCCTAACTCAAAATGTTCCAAAATCCAAATGTTTTTGAGCATTAAGATGATGCTCCAAGGAAATGCTTGTTGGAACATTTTGGATTTCAGATTTTTGGATTAGAAATGCTCAATCAGTAAGCATGATGTAAATATTCCAAATCCCAAAAAGTCTGAAACCTGACACACTTCTGGTACTGAGCATGCCAGGTAAGGGATGAGGGATTCTCACCCTGTGCTACTACCAGTCAAGCGTGTGAGGCTCCCATAGGGCCGCCCCACCCTCCCCCATGTCATCAGGAACCCAAGGGGCTCCCATCAAGTCAGGGACTCTGGAGCTGGATGTCCTATAAGCACCCTGGGATGTTGGAAGAATGAGTGGTTTCCAGGGAAATAGGGGAAGCTCCCTGGCAAGGGCATGGCCAGGAGAAAGGCTGGGAGCCTGAGGGCCAAATCGAGTAGGTGCAGGTCACGGGGCAGGGCGGTGGAGAAGCCGCAGGCGGGGCCCCCATGGAGGCGGGAGTGCTCAGAACTGGGCGTGGGGGGTGGCATCTGAGGGTCTGAGTGCCAGCACAGTGCTTCGTGTGCTGCAGCACCCAGAGTTTCCCTCAGCAGCAGGTATGATTCCACCGGGAGGAGGCTGGGACACAGACGTGGTACTAGCCCCCAGCAGTGTCAAGGCTGTCCACGGGAAGAGTAGGCCAGGCTCTGGGGGCCTGGGCAGGCAGCCTCCCCACAGGGTGAGGTCCAGTCCTGGGCCTTTCCCCAGCCCCCACTGCAGCCAGAGGGGGAGGCCGGAGTCCCGGGGCCTGTGCTGGGATTCTGCCCTTCGAGGACACCACTGTTGCCGTGGTCACGGCCCAGCCTGCTTTGCCCTCTGCCCTGTCATCCCATGAGCAAAGGAATGTTCTCTTCCTCACACCTGGAAAAAAATTAAGCGAGGAAAGTTCCTCATACTGCACCTCCCCTGGTTGGTGACCCATTTCTGGCTCTCTGGAGCAGACTCCAGAATTCTAGGACCTGCTGTCCCCACCTCATTCTCCTGCAAACTGGCACCCCGGGGGCGCGGTGCCCAGGCCCTTGTCTCCCCTGACCTGCCTCAAGGACTCCTCACTCTCTGCCTTCCTGATTCCACAGCTTGGGACCCCAATCCCATCTACTCACAGTATGGGGGTGAGCCCTCATACAGGCTCTGTGCATGAGCAGCAGTCCCCAGTTCCAGACGTCTCTTCTGACAAATCCATCCAGAACGGGGTCCCCAGTCCCACCACCCACCTACAGAGCACACAGTGCAGACCATCCCCTCTTCCTCCTACCTGTGTCAGATCCACCAGAAAATCCTGTGGCCTCATCGTCCGAGTACCTCCAGAAGCTGGCCCTCCCCTCTTCACCTTCACTCAGGGTGGTCATATTCCCATGGGGCACACAGAGGCAGGCTGAACATGAGGCTGGGAGAAGTGGGAGCTATTGAGTGTTCTAGGTGGTAAGCAGTCACCAGGATGCAGTGAGATCTGCCTAAAGAGATCTCAGAAAAAAGGGGCCATCCTGGGATTCCTTCTTTCATTTTAAATACTATTCACCTCATTTATAACCTCTACCCAATTCAAGATTTGTAATTCATTATTTTATTATAAATCACACCCCACCCCACAACAGGAAGGGCACCAGCCTACGCAGTCCTGTGATCCCGGCCTGTGACCCACCTCCCTCCTTTGCTCTGTGCAGCAGGGGCCTATGGCCACCTTTAAGCCAGTACGTCCTAATCCAGGGTTCCCTTGTCCCCAGGGTGTTCCCAGCTGCTCTGTGGGGACCTGCTGACCCTGCTCCACCCCATTTGCTGCTTCATAGCACTCGGCACTTCACAAATTGACCCCGATGACGTGGTCAGCTGCTGTCTCCTGCTGCCTGCTCTGCTGGGCACACAGAGGATGGCAGGGGCCCCAGGATCTCGAAGCTGCTGTCTGGAGAGACCTGGGAACTGCGCCGAGGTGGTGTCCTGGCTCCCGAGGTGGGGTGCATCAGCTGCACGCCCTCTCCCACCCTCCCCACCCCCCCACCCCCGCAGAAAGAAGCAGCCGAGGTCTCCTTCTGTACTAATGTATTCCATCTTTCAAAAAGAAAGACATGATTTTAATATTACTTAACAATATGTTAAAAAAGTAGCCAGGCAGGCCTCCGTGTTAATACAGTCGTACACTCTATAACAGACTTGATGGTGTGAGTACTGGGTGGGTTTCTTGTTTTTAACTTTCTCATTCTGCAAGGGATCTTACACAAGCTGGCTACAAGTCAGGGGGGATCAAACACAAACAGCGCAACGTGTACACTCAGAGACAGTAGATTGTGGAGAACGAAGGAGGCCTGCCCCGCCCAGCCCGCCTAGGGTGGGACGCAGGGGCACAGGAGAGCTGAGTGACGGCCAGTACCCCAGTGAGGACAGATGACAGGACAGGGTGCAATGCAGAGGCAACGGAGCCACGTGGATGATGCAAACTCCTATCTGGCCACGGCCCAGGCCTCTGAGGCCGCAGTGGTGGGAGGACTTGGCGGGAACTACTGTTCCAATCCGACAGCACAGAGCTACAATCGAAGGAGTCTCACGCACAGACTACACGCACACAAGCTAACAGCGTGGGCCGAGCATCAACTTCTCGGTCTGGGGTCTCAGGCAGCACCGGCTCCGCACAGCCCTTGGCAAGCACCACGGCTCTGGGGTGCTGGCGAGGGGCTTGGCTCTTGGGGTGGCGCAGCCTGGCCCACCTCTTGCGCGTCCCTCTTCAGGCAGTCCTCATTCAGTGGGCAGCAAAGGTGGCTTTTTTCAAGCTAAAATTGGACCAGTTGATAGACAGTCTTTGTCGGGTCTGTCTAGCAGAATCCAAGCAGAACCTGCAAAGACAAAAAGCCAATCACGGAAGGAAACAGCCCACAACCAGCCTGGGGCCTGGCAAAGCCTAGCATGCTCTTGACCTTGCTAGAAACTCACTGCGGGCTGGGGGTTGTGGAGTCCCAGTGAGGGGCATGGTGTCAAGGGGCCCCTTCAGGCCCTGCCATAGGCTGCACCTAAGACGAAAGGACTCAGGAGGCTTACTGGGTGGGTAGAGGGAGTCCTGAGAAAGAAAAAAAACTTTTAATCTGAGAACTGTGAGCCCCCCTTAAATTATCAGACCCAGGCTGAGCATGGTGGCTCACACCTGTAATCCCAGCACTTTGGGAGGCTGAGGCAGGTGGGATCACTCGAGCTCACAAGTTCAAGACCAGCCTGGGAAACATGGTAAAACCTCACCTCTACAAAAAATACAAAAATTAGCCAGGTGTGGTGGGGCACACCTGTGATCCCAACTACTCAGGAGGCTGTGGTGGGAGCATGGCTTGAGCCGGGGAGGTGGAGGCTGCAGTGAGCCTGTTGCCAATGGCAGGTATCTGAGCTGCCAGCGGCGAATCTGAACAGATCTGCAGCAGCCTCAGTTCTCGCATTCTCAGAAGAAAGAATTTGACCAAAGGCCATAAGGCAGAAGAAAAAACTGCATCAAGTTTTAGAATAGGGGTGAAAGTTTACGAAAAAGCTCTAGGGCAGAAACGGAAGGAAAGTGCACTCGGAAGAGGCCAAGTGGGCAGCTTGAGAGGCTAGTGCCCTGTCAGGCCTCTGAGGTAGGGCTCTGGACGTTCTCCCGACTCCTCCCTTGGGGCAGGCTGCCCGCATGCACAGTGGCCTGCTAGCACTTGGGAGGGAGCACGTGTGCTGTGTGTCCTGGAGCGTGCACATGCTCCCCTGAGGCTTCTTCCCGTATGGGTGGAAAGTCCCTGGAAGCTCACACACCAGGTAAACGCCACCATTTTGCACCTCTTACTGCACAGCTTGAGCCCACTTGCCCGACTGCTGAGATCTTATCGGGAAGCTGCTGATTACCAGCTTCAGGTATTGGTCTACCAGGGAAACTGCCTTTCCCTGGTGCTGGCTGTGACCAATTATTTCAGAGAGGCAGTGTGACAACTGCCTGACCATCACCTGACAGTCACATCCCTGGTGGGCGGAGGGAGCCCTTGAGCCCTCCCTGCCCTGCTCGCGCCTGACTAGCTACCCACCGTCATAAGCCAAGAATGCAGCATTGCACTCCAGCCTCGGCAGACAGAACCAGACCTTGCACCTCCCCATCTAGCCCCCCAAAAAAGTTTTGGAGGTGGAACGTATGTGCTCATTAGAAGTCTGGGGTAATCACTATTTAAAGCAGTTTGTCTTCGAGTTTTAATAAACTGTTTTCTTTTGGAGTATACGGTTTCATTTCGCTCAGGAGAAGGCTGAACAAAACAACAAAACCCCTGTCATATTCTAAACACAGACCCTAAATCTGCAATCGTTCAAGGGCATACCCACACAAATGACTCAAAACCAACACAGACAGACATGCGAGACCAAAATTAAGAATCCCTTTATGGCTTTTAGGACCCAGATCCCTCTCAAGGACAGCTTAAAGAAAGTCTTGCTAGCTGCAAAGGGTGCAACCCACAGCTGTCAGGCCATATTTTCTAATGCCTCAGCTTCTCAGCTGACTGCACACATGCCAGGTGGAAGATTTAAAGAGACAGGAAAGTAGAAAAAAGAAAACTGCCCATGGGACTAGTGCCAAAAGTTGGGAAAATTAGGGAAGGTAAAATGTATGGGGTTGGGCTGGGGCGGAAGCTCATGCTTGTAATCCCAGTACTTTGGGAGGCCGAGGTGGAAAGATCCCAGAGGCCAGGAGTTCAAGACCAGCCTGGGCAACGTAAAGGGGTGCCTTCTCTACCCGTCCCCCCCCCCAAAAAAAAAACATTTGGCCGGGCGTAGTGGCTCATCCCAGCACTTTGGGAGGCCGAGGCAGGTGGATCACCTGAGGCAGTGAGTTTGAGAACAGGCTGACCAAGATGGAGGAACCCCGCCTCTACTAAAAATACAAAATTAGCTGGGCATGGTGGCACATGCCTGTGATCCCAGCTACTCAGGAGGCTGAGGCAGGAGAATCACTTGAACCTGGGAGGCAGAGGTTGTGGTGAGCTGAGATCCTGCCATTGCACTGTAGCCAGGGCAATAAGAGTGAAACTAGTTCTCAAAAAAAAAAAATAAAATAATAATAATAATAATATATATATATTTTTTTTAATTAACCAGGCATGGTGGTGCATCTGTAGTCCCAGAACTGTGAGTGGGCCACTTGACTTCAGCCTGAACCACAGAGTGAGACTCTATTTTTAAAATCTTTTAGGGTCTAAAATCTGCTCACAGATTCCTCTGGCCCTGCTGGCACCATCTGTGGGCTGATGAGTAGCTGTCTTCAGTAAAGGATTTATGTCCTGCCTTTAGGCAAACGCAAGAGAGGTGGAGAGAGCCCCTGCACTGTCTTCAGCTCAACAATGCCCAGTATTTGAGAGAGCAATATTAGTTTCCTTTGGTAGAAAAGATAATATATCCCAAATGGTCAAGAGTCATAAATAACTTTAAGTAAATTCAAATTAATTCCTATTAGTGGTACTTCTAAGCTAAAGGTATCCAGTGAGGAAAGGAATCTGTGGTGGCTCTAAAGAACTGCAACTTTGTTCTGAATCCAGTCTCAGCTGGAATGCTGCTTAGCTAATTGCCTGGATGACAGAGACTGTGTCTCAAAATAAATAAATAAAATAAAAAAGATTTACATCCTTAAGTGACAGAGCGCACTCTCTAAAACAAACAAACTTCTAAATCTCTCAACTTGAGGGCCAAGGAGAGAACTCACCTTCATGCACCAGTTTAAGACTAACAGGGATTTGTCACCAATTTTTTTTTTTTTTTGAGATGGAGTTTCGCTCTTGTTACCCAGGCTGGAGTGCAATGGCGCCATCTCGGCTCACCGCAACCTCCGCCTCCTGGGTTCAGGCAATTCTCCTGCCCCAGCCTCCTGAGTCGCTGGGATTACAGGCACACGCCACCATGCCCAGCTAATTTTTTGTATTTTTAGTAGAGACGGGGTTTCACCATGTTGACCAGGATGGTCTCGATCTCTTGACCTCGTGATCCACCCGCCTTGGCCTCCCATGCTGGGATTACAGGCTTGAGCCACCGTGCCCAGCCAATTTTTTTTTCTTTTTTTTTTTTTTTTTTTGAGACAGAGTTTTGCTTTCTTTGCCCAGGCTGGAGTGCAATGGCACTATCTGGGCTCACTGCAACCTCCACTTCCCAGGTTTAAGAGATTCTCCTATCTCAGCCTCCCGAGTAGCTGGGACTACAGGCGTGCACCAACATACTTCACTTATTTTTATTTATTTATTTTTTGTATTTTTAGCTAGAGGTGGGGTTTCACCATGTTGGCCAGGCTGGTCTCAAACTCCTGACCTCAAGTGGTCCACCTGCCTTGGCCTCCCAAAGTGCTGGGATTACAGGCATGAGCCATCACACCCGGCCTTGGTCACCAATTTAAGGGGGAAAAAAGGTCTGAATTACAAACAATGGGAAGCAGCAATTTTAAAAGCATGCTGTGTAATTTAGGCCCAAAAAAAAGAAACCACAGCAGGAGGGGAGCCAAACTGCCAGCACTGGGCTGCAGATCCCGCGCTGTGAAGCGAGGCCAGACAAGGCAGTTTTCTTTTTTACGCTTGAAACCCAAATCTCTTGCCCTGTTTTAAAAAGGGAGGAAGGTTAGAAAGAACCACCCAGTTTGAAGAAAAAAGAACAAATTGGGAGAAGAGGTGATTACAAAAGTTGTTTGTCAGGGCCAGGATTGGTGGCTTACGCCTCTAATCCCAACATTTGGAAGGCCAAGGCAGATGGATCACTTAAATCCAGGAGTTTGAGACCAGCCTGGACAACATAATAAGACCCTGTTTCTACTAAATATTTTAAAAATTAGCTGAGATTGGTGGCCGACGCCTGTAGTCCCAGCTAGTCAGGAGGCTGAGGTGGGAGGATCAATTGAGCCTGGGAGGTCAAGGCTGCAGTGAGCCAAGATCACACTACTGCACTCCAGCCTGGGTGACAGAGCAAGACTATTGTCTTAAAAAAAAAGTTGCCAAAAATTCTCATTGGTTTACAGAAATTGATAGTGATTGGCTGTACATTGTTGAACTATAGGATATAAGTCCTCCAGTGTGTGAAATCATCAGGAGGTTAATTTGTGCCTACTTGGTGGCAACACTCTATCTAGAGTCCATACAGCAGGTGGATTACTCAGTTCGAGGTGGTGGAGGGGCGGGATGTGCCTGCTCTCACATTTCACTGCCTCTCTGGACATGACACTTTTTTCTTTTTTTTGAGACAGGGCCTTGTTCTGTTGCCCAGGCTGGAGTGCAGTTGTGCAATCACAGCTCACTGCAACCTTGACCTTCTGGGCTCAAGTGACCCTCCCACCTCAGCTTCCCGAGTAGCTGGGACTACTGCAGTCATGTGCCACCCGTGCCCAGCTAATCTTTTTACTTCTTGTAGAGATGAGGTCTTGCTATGTTGCCCAGGCTAGCATCTTCTGACTCTCTCTATGTGTTTATTTATTTAATTTAATTAAAAAGGAGAGACAGGGCCGGGCGCAGTGGCTCACACCTGTAATCACAACACTTTGGGAGGCCGAGGCACACAGACTGCCTGAGGTCAGGAGTTGGAGGCCAGCTTGGCCAACATGGTGAAACCCCGTCTCTACTAAAAGTACAAAAACATTAGCCGGGCATGGTGTCGGGCACCTGCGATCGAAACTACTCAGGAGGCTGAGGCAGGAGAATTGCCTGAACCTGGGAGGCAGAGATTGCAGTGAGCTGAGATCACACCATTGCACTCCAGTGTGAACGACAAGAACGAAACTCCATCTCAAAGAAAAAATAAAGTTAAATAAAATTAACTTTAAAAAGCTGCACAGTTGACTGAATTCCTTTCTTCCTTAACCCTTGATAACTATATGTACTCTCTCAGCCTGCTTTTCTTTTTCTTGACGTGATTTCTGCCAAGAATAATGTAAAGCTTCATTGACTGGAAAGCTTAAATTCTTTCTCCGTGCTTTGTTTCATTTTTGAGACAGGGTCTCACTCTGTCTCCCAGGCTGGAGTGCAGTGACACAAGCACAGCTCACTGAAGCCTTAAACGCCTGGGCTCAAATGATCCTCCTGCCTCAGCCTCTCGAATAGCTGGGATTACAAGGTGTGAGCACTGCACCTGGCAACACTTTTGGCTTCCAATTTTAGATAAACAGAAGATTAATAATTGCTAATACCTTAGGTTTTCACTACAATTTAAGGTTACTGAAAGTTAAAATTCTGACTAACATATGTAACTCAAAGTAGAGAGAAGAAGGAAAAGAGTTCTATACATAGAATACATAAAAATAAGATATGTTTTGGTAAGGAAGGTTCTAAGAAACACAAGAGGATGTGGTTCTGTCCTCATTTTGGAAAAAGTATTTTTGACTAGTTTAGAGGTTATTTAAAAGCTGTATTAAGATGAAGAAAAGGCCGGGCGCGGTGGCTCAAGCCTGTAATCCCAGCACTTTGGGAGGCCGAGGCGGGTGGATCA
>NW_016107837.1:1043475-1045075 GCF_001604975.1 Cebus imitator
GGAAGTGAATAGGAAAATTATAAGAGGTTATAAAAGATTTACGGAAATCTTGTGTGGTCAAAGCTGATTGAGATTGGATGGATCTGTTTGAAAGGTTTTATTAGCATTAATACACTGATGCACCTGATTTTCTCTTTTGAATAAGATTTCACGTAGTATTAGTAAGAAAAAAATAAAAGTGTTTTCTCAATTATCTTTTGAGTAAGTTGTTAAAAAAAAAAAAGAGGGAGAGACATTCTGTGACCTCATGCCGTTTTCACTATGTCTTCTATTTAGAAAACAGTCTCAGGCAGGGCGTGAGTCTTGCCTGTGGTCCCAGCAATACCTAGGGGGCTGAGGTGGAGGGACTGCCTGAGCCTAGTGGTCAAAGCTGCAGTGAGCCCTGATTGTGCCACTGGCTGGGCAACAGAGTGAGACCCTATCTCAAAAAAACAAAAAACAAAAAACCCAAAACAACAATAACAAAAAAGCCAACCCCAAAACCCCAATCCCCCAAAACTAGAGTCTTCTATTCAAAGAAAGGTTTTTGCTTTTTGAAACCTCTAAATTATTACTTTGCTTAAATGAATAACTTATTTTGTGATGATCTTATTTCGGTATCAAGTTTTTAAATCTTTGATATTTGATATACTTTCTAAAATCAAAATTTAAATTCAAAATTAGTCCTTTTTACTTCAAACTAACTTTTTTTTTTTTTTTTTTTTTGAGATGAAGAATTGCTCTTGTTGCCCAGGCTGGAGTGTAATGGCACGATCTCAGTGCACTGTAACCTCTGCCTTCCAAATTCAAGTGATTCTCCTATCCTAGCCTCCCAAGTAGCTTCTATTACAGGCACCTGCCAACATGCTCAGCTAATTTTTGTATTTTTAATAAAGATGGGGTTTCATCATGTTGGTCAGGCTGGTCTTAAATGCCTGACCTCGGGTGATCCGCCCACCTTGGCCTCCCAAAGTGCTGGGATTACAGATGTGAGCCACCGCACCCGGCCACTTCTTTTTCTTTTCTGAGACAGGGTCTCACTCTGTTGCCCAGGCTGGAGTGCAGTAGTGTGATTAGCCTCTGCCTCCTGCATTCAAGCGATTCTCATGCCTCAGCCTCCCGAGTAGCTGGATCACAGGAAACTGCCACTACCCTCTGGCTAATTTTTGTATTTTCTGTAGAGATGGGTTTTTGCCATGTTGTCCAGGTTGGTCTTGAACTCTTCTTGGCCTCAAGCTGTCCACCCACCTCGGCCTCCCAAAGTGTTGGAACTACAGGCATGAGCCGCGGCACCCAACCCAAACTAACTTTTGAACATTTAAAAAAATCAAGTGGATAGTGGGCGGGTGGGCTTCAAAGTCCAAAAGAAATATAATAGGCTTTTTTTGGTATATTAAAATAATTACAGAAAGTATTGTCAAAAAAATAACTGGTGTTTGAGTTATATTTGTATGGATATATTATTAATACATGTTCCAAAATTGTATGAGATTCCTAAAAATTGCCAGGCACTGTGGCTCACACCTGTAATCCCAACATGTGGAAGGCCTAGGCGGGAGGATCACCTGAGGTCGGGAGTTCAAGACCAGCCTGATCAACCTGGAGAAACCTGTCTCTAATA
>NW_016107837.1:1045210-1047398 GCF_001604975.1 Cebus imitator
TACATTAAATTGCATTATCCTAATGTTTTCTTAGGATTTTACAGATCTTTGTTGTCATGTGTTCAAGAAAATTTATGGAATGGACAATGATGAATACTCTCGAACAGGTTTCTGGTAACTATGGAGAACATACCATGGCCTAGGTAAAAACTTCCAGAACTCCACCCAAAAAACTGATGGGATCATGAAAGGTCCTAACCCAATTTTAAACTGAACAATTAATAAGACTGAACTGGTAGGGGACTGAAATGATTCCCATGACTTCTTTCTGTTTGAAACATCGCTGATTCTGTTTATGCTCGTTTACCAAAGTCAAGAAACCTTCTTCTCTTGAGCCATTTATAAGTTACAGCAATTGGGTATAAACAAAATAGAACTCCTGACCTCAGGTGATCTGCTCACCTTGGCCTCCTAAAGTGCTGGGATTATAGGCGTAAGCCACTGTGACCAGCATCTATTTTTAAAATTTAATTTAAAAAATCCCAGCACTTTGGAAGGTTAAGAATCCTCTAAGCTCCAGAGTTCCAGAAAAGCCTGGGAGACAAGGCGAAAGTCTTTCTCTATTTTTATTTATTTTGAGACAAGAGTCTTGCTCTGTTGCCCAGGCTGGAATGCAGCAGTAAAATCTCAGCTCACTGCAACCTCTGCCTCCTGGGTTCAAGCGGTTCTCCTGCCTCAGACTCCCAAGTAGCTGGGATTACAGGCACCTGCCATAACACCGGGCTAATTTTTGTATTTTTAGTAGAGACAGGGTTTCGCCATGTAAGCCAGGCTGGTCTTGCACTCCTGACCTCAGGTGATCTGCTCACCTTGGCCTCCCAAAGTGCTGGGATTATAGGCGTAAGCCCCTGTGCCCAGCCTTTTTAAAATTTAATTTAAAAAATTAAAAAGAACCCATAAAGGTGGCAGTCTGGGCAACATAGTGAGACTCCCATCTCTAAAAAAAGAAAAGAAAAATTAGCCAGGCATTGTGGCACAAGCCTGTAGACATAGCTACTTAGGGAGATTGCCTGAGCCTGGGAACTTGATACTGCTGTGGGGTGCAGGCTGAGCCCCAGGATCTCACTGGCCAGGCAGGGCTGTGGGATGCTGTGCAGAATGTCCTAGTGCCACTATAGCCCACCTCCCACCTTTTCTGTTTGTTGGGCTTGGGCTGAGAGGCCCCTGGCAGCAAGGGGGAGGAGGAGCTGCTGAAATAGGTGGGCAACCTGAAGGTGGAGCTGCCCCAGCTGCAGGAGGCCAAAGTGACACCCGGTGCAGCAACCCAACTCTCCAAGATCCAGGTGGTCCACAAATCCATTGCCTGTGTTCTCACCATCATTTACTGGACGCAGAAAGACAACCTCAGGAAATTCTGAAAGAGCAAGAAGTACTAGCCCTCGGATCACACGGCTTGCACAAGAAAACATGCCATGTGCTGCCAGCTCAATAAGCAGCAGGGAAACCTGAAGACCAAGAAGCAGCAGCAGAAGGAATGGCTGTGCCCACTTCGAAAAACACAGTCAAGGCTGAGCACTACAATCTCAACAAAACACAATACAGGCAAAAAACAAAAGGAGCCTGCATGGCCACTCACTGTTCTTGCAGTTACTTTATGCAATCAGGTCAAGTATAATAAGCCTAAAACTTATTTTACAAATAAATTAGTTATTTACCTTTGGTAAATTAGTTCTCCTATTATTTATCTTTTTTTTGAGACAGAGTCTGAGTGGTGTGATTTTGGCTCACTGCAACTTTGCTCTCTGAGCTCAAGCAATCCTCCCACCTCAGTCTCCTGAGCAGCTGGATTACAGGTACTCGCCACCATTCCAGGCTAATTTTTGTATTTTTAATAGAAGTGAGGTCTTGCTATACTGCCCAGACTGGTCTCAAATTCCTGGGCTCAAGGAATCCTTCCGTCTCAGCCTCCCAAAGTGCTGGGATGATGTGAGCCATCATGACCTGCGAAAAATTGTTTCTATAGTACACCTGTTATTATTAGACCACTGTTTTTGAGGTCTTACTACTAATTTGGACTGAGTCCTGAGTTTCTTCCTGACTACAAGAAGTCTCTAAAGAAAAACCAAGATTTAATTTCTTTTTTTTTTTGAGACGGAGTTTCGCTCTTGTTACCCAGGCTGGAGTGCAATGGCACGATCTCAGCTCACCGCAACCTCCACCTCCTGGGTTCAGGCAATTCTCCTGCCTC
>NW_016107837.1:1047768-1051407 GCF_001604975.1 Cebus imitator
CAGGGTTTCACCATGTTGACCAGGATGGTCTCGATCTCTTGACCTCGTGATCCACCCGCCTCGGCCTCCCAAAGTGCTGGGATTACAGGCTTGAGCCACCGCGCCCGGCCTTAATTTCTTAATGATGTTTTTAGTTGGTTCCCTAATGGAATAGTTCTGTTCTTGTTCTGGCAGACTCTTATAGTCCTCATGTGGATTATATTTCTACAATTCAAAACATTAGTGTGACCGATCTCTCACTGTTTTACTTCTGAGAAAACTAAAACTATAAAACGCCAAAGACTAGAGATGATTCAGCAGGTAACAGCAGTGACACAAATCTATGACTTAAGTCGTGTTTTGTCACTCTGTGACACCATCCCAATTTGGCTTTCAGGCAATCTTTTTCTTTTTTGAAATGGAGTCTCGCTCTGTTGCCCAGGCTGGAGTGCAGTGGCATGATCTTGGCTCATTGCAATGTCCGTCCCCCAGGTTCAAGTGATTCTCCTGTCTCAGCCTCCTGAGGAGATGGAACTACAGGTGCGCACCACCAGACCAGATTGATTTCTGTATTTTTAGTAGAGGTGGGGTTTCACCATGTTGGCCAGGCTGGTCTTGAACTCCTGACCTCAAGTCATCCACATACCTCGGCCTTGCAAAGTACCAGGATTACAGGTGTGAGCCACCGAGCCTGGGCTGGACACTCTTAAAATTCCTCACTGAGATGTCTCCTCCCTCCCTAGGCCACAATGCCAAATTTCTGTATTAAATGGAAATAATATTTTCTTTCAAAAGCGTTTACTTTGAATAATTTCTGAAATCTTCATCATTTCAGCTCCAATTTGGATAGCAGAAATCTGAATGAAATCTGAAAATGGGGTATTATTGTCACCCATCCGTTTGGTATAATTATGTTAGCTTAAACTGTGGCTTATTCATTCAACCACAAACATTGGTTAATGCTCAACAGTTCTTGCCTGGCAGGCTCTGACCAGGTGGAGAGAGTCGGCATGAGACTGAAGACTGAGCCCGTCACTTCCCCAATCTGGAGGGGCTGACTGTGCCATCTCTCAGGATCCAAATTCTCTTTCCCTGGCCATAGCCGGTCAAACCCTGAGTTTGTGATGTTACCTTCTTCCTCTGCTGTCCCCTCCGAACTCTCCCAATCACTAATCCTGTTTCCATTAGTGTAGGTGTGACCCTGTTCCCCAAACCCCTTCTCTACACAGCAGCTGGAATGCTCAAGAACATCAACCATATTCCTGCTCAAAGTTATTCAAGGAAGAAATGCAATCAAAACCATCCCATAGCTTCAACAGGTTCTTGTAGCACGGGCACAGAGCTCATGCTGCTCTCTAAGGCTCCCAGGCCGAGTCTGACCTGGCCTTGACCATCACCACACCCCCTGCACGCCAGACACAGTGGCCTCTGCATCAGGCCTGTTTTGCCAACTGCAGACTACGTGACACATGCACATGGCATCTGACACACAAGACATACACATAACCAGCATGCAGAATCCTGCGTAACAGCACCCCCAGAACACGAAACCTGACACTGCTAACCATGGCGCCGTGCTGTCCTCTTCCAAGAGGTAGCCACTGTCCTAGTGTTTGGAGTAATTAGTTCGCCATAGTTCTTGATAATTTCTTGACTTCTCTATGGCATCCTAAATGGTAGTAGTATAGTTGTGCTTATGGTGGCCTCGTATTGAGGGAACTGTACTGTATGTACGTGGTCTTACATCTTATTTCACTCAATATTGTGTCTGTGACAGTTCTCCATGAAGCCATAGTCTGCCTCTCTTCAGTGCATTCTGAAAACACGGACAGATGCTGCTGCTGGCCTCCGCTTGCCTGCCCCCGGGGACAGGCAGGACTCCCTCTAGTTATGCACATGAGTGTGCAGCGGTTTGCTGGGCTGCATGGGAGGCACGACTTCAATTTTGTTAGATTCTGCCAAAATCTTTTCCAAAGTAATTTAACCAGCTAGGCTCCCAGGAGTAGTGGGAAAGAACTCCCGCCACTCCATGCCTTCCTCCAGCAGGAGAGAGAGAAGGCTCACTGGCTGCAAACCCATGAAGCAGCAGCACCTCTCCTGGTCTTGCTGTGGGGCTCCTTGGTCAGGCTGAAGACCTCTTTGTAGTTTATTGGTCAAAAGCTTGCTGTGGGATCCTAACGGTTTTTTTTTTTTTTTGAAAAGGGTATCTCTGTTGCTTAGGCTAGAATGCGGTGGCATAACTATAGCTCACTGCAGCCTCAAACTCCTGGGCTCAAGGGATCCTCCTGCCTCAATTTCCTTAGTAGCTGGGACTACAGGGATATGCCACCACGCCTGGCTAATTTTTAATTTTTCTTGCAGAGTTGGGGTCTATGTTGTCCAGGTCTCAAACTCCTGGGCTCAAGCAATCCTCTTACCTTGGCCTCCTAAAGCGCTGGGATCACAGGCATGAGCCACTATGCCCAGTCCTCCACAGCTTTATGATATTAATCCTTCCTATCTTTGGATAATGAATCTCTGTGATTTAGATCTTTTTTTTTTTTTTTGAGATGGTGTTTCACTCTTGTTGCCAAGGCTGGAGTGCGATGGCGCGATCTCGGCTCACGGCAACCTCCGCCTCCTGGGTTCAAGGGATTCTCCTGCCTCAGCTCCCGAGTAGCTGGGATTACAGGCATGTACCACCACGCCTGGCTAATTTTGTATTTTTAGTAGAGACGGGTTTCTCCATGTTGGTCAAGCTGGTCTCACTTCTGACCTCAGGTGATCCACCTGTCTCGGCCTCCCAAAGTGCGATTTAGATCTTCTTTAATGTTTTTTTCCAGTAAAGTTTCATAGTCTTTTGTATACAAGTCTTACGCAACTTAGTCAGATTTATCCATGGATGCTGCAGACTTTGGTGCTATTATAAATGTGCTCTTTTTATCTGAGCTACATTTCTAATTATTTGTGGTTTAGAGAAAAATAACTTTTTTTTTTAGACAGGGTCTTGCTCTGTTGCCCAAGCTGGAGTGCAGTGGTACCATCTTGGCTCACTGCAGCTTTGATCTCCTGGCCTCAAGGGATCCTTCCACCTCAGCCTCCCGAGTAGCTGGGACCACAGGTGCACGTCACCACACCTGGCTAATTATTTTATTTTTTGTAGAGACAATGTCTCACTATGTTGCTCAGGCTGGTCTCAAACTCCTGGGCTCAAGCGATCCTTCCACCTCAGCCTCACAAAATGTTGAAATTACAGGCGTGAGCCACCGTGTTCTGTTTAAAAACAAAAAAACAAATGCAAATAACTTCCGTACTGATCCTACACAGTTAGCCCCTTGCTGTTAAGTTCTTTTCTATTTCCAATGTAGACAATTACATCATCTGCAAAATTGAGTTTTATTTCCTCTTTTCTATTCCTTTAGCCTAGGAATTACAATTTAAGGTTGAAAATAAAATCCTTTTTTTTGGAATCTACTGATCCATAATCTACTGAGCCATGATCATATGGCTCTTCTTTAATATATTCATGTAGCAACTAATATTAATGGATTTTCTAGCTGGGTACGAGGGCTCACACCTATAATCCTGGCACTTGGGGAGGCCGTGGTGGCAGATCACTTGAGGCAGGAGTTCGAGACCAGCTTGGGCAACATGGTGAAACCCCATTTCTACAAAAAAAAA
>NW_016107837.1:1051466-1055830 GCF_001604975.1 Cebus imitator
AGTCCCAGCTACTTGGAGGGCTGAGGTGGGAGGACTGCTTGAGTCTGGGGAGGTCAAGGCTACAGTGAACAATGCTTGTGTCATTGTATGGATCCTGTCTCAAATAAATAAATAAGTGGGTTTTTTCTTTCTTTTTTTGAGACAAAGTCTTGCTCCTGTTGCCCAGGCTGGAGTGCAATGGTGAGATCTCAGCTCATTGCAACCTCTGCCTCCCAGGTTCAAGCAATTCTCCTGACTCAGCCTCCTGAGTAGCTGTGATTACAGGCATGCGCTACCATGCCCAGCTAATTCTGTATTTTTAGTAGAGATGGGGTTTCTCCATGTTGGTCAGGCTGGTCTCGAACTCCCGATCTCAGGTGATCCACCTGCCTTGGCCTCCCAAAGCACTGGGGTTACAGGCATGAGACACTACACCCGGCCAATAAAGTGGATTTTCTAATATGAAAGACTATTTGGATTCCTGGCATACACCAATTTGGTCATGGTACACTGCTTTTTGAAATACACTGCTGAATTTGGTAATTTCTTTTTTTTTTTAATTACACAGATGTAGGTATGAAAATATTTTCTTTAGGATTTGTACATGACAACTCTGTGATTTTTCTTTTTTCTGGTATTGTTTTGGGCAGATTTTGGTATCAAAATCTTACTTGTCTCATAAAACAAGGTAGGCAGTATTCACTTGTGGGTGTGCTGTCCCACTCACTTCTATTCACTGGCAGAATTTGTTCAAGACTGGATAATCCATGTGCTGAAAGCTTGAAAGTCTGGTAGAATTCTTGGTAAAACTGCTAAAATGTGGTTTTCTTACTGGGAAGACTTATAGCTATTCTTTTCATTTCTTTAGTAGTTACTGGACCTTTCAGGCTTTCTATTTTTACCTTGAGTTGATTTTGCATTTCATCTCAGGTTTAAAATCAATTATAATGAAGTTGTTTCCAGTGGTCTCTTATTTTAGTCTCTGCAGTAACTGTAGTTATTTCTTCCTTTTCACTTATATATTTAAAAAACTAAAAACAAAAAACAAAACTTTTTTTTTTTTTGAGACAGGGCTCTTGTTGCCCTGGCTGGTGTGCAGTTGCACAATATCGGCTCACTGGAACCTCCACCTCCTGGGCTCAAGTCATCCTCCCACCTCAGCTGCCTGAGTAGCTGGACTACAGGCGCATGCCACCACATCTGGCTAATACACACACACACACACTCTCTCTCTCTCTATTTTGAGACAGAGTCTCACTCTGACGCCAGGCCAATCTCAGCTCACTGCAACCTCTGCCTCCTAGGTTCAAGCAATTCTCCTGCCTCAACCTCATGAGTAGCTGGGACTATAGGCGAATGCCACCACGCCCAGGTAATTTTTGTATTTTTAGTAGAGACGAGGTTTCACCACGTTGGTCAGGCTGGTCTCAAATTCCTGATCTCAAGTGATCCACCCACCTTGGCCTCCCAAAGTGCTGAGATTATAGGCGTGAGCCACCATGCCTGGCCTCCAGTTTAGTTTAGTTGAATTTTTACAATATAAATGAATGCTTAACTTTAGCAAAAACTGTTCTCCACCTAATATATACATATATAAATGATATTAAAAGTAGATATAATTTCCAGAAACATACAGAATTCTAATGATTTAGATATAAATTAATGAATTTTTGTATCGCATATTGTTATTCTGTATTATTTGAAACAAAGAGGTTAAAGTGTTTGTTTCCAGAGACAAAAATAAGAAATTTTAAAATAAAATTTTGTTGGCCAGGCGCAGTGGCTCACACTTGTTAACACAGCACTTTGGGAGGCTGAGGTGGGTGGATCACTTAAGGTCAAGAGTTTAAGCCCTGCCCGGCCAACATGGTAAAACCCCATTTCCACTAAAAATACAAAAATTAGCCAGGCGTGGTGGAGGGCACCTATAATCCTAGTTACTTGGCAGGCTGAGGCAGGAGAGTAACTTGAACCCAGGAGGTGGAGGTTGCAGTGAGTCAAGATTATACCATTGCACTCCAGCCTGTACGACAGACTCCATCTCAAAAAAGAAAAAAGTAAAATAAACAGGCCTGGCGCAGTGGCGCACACCTGTAATCCCAGCACTTTAGGAGGCCGAGGTAGGTAGATTACCTGACGTCAGGAGTTTGAGACCAGTCTGGGCAACATAGTGAAACCCCATCTCTACTAATAATACAAAAATTAGCCAGGTGTGGTGGTGTGCACCTGTAATCCCAGGTACTCTGGAGGCTGAGGCAGGACAACTGCTTGAACCTGGGAGGCAGAGGTTTCAGTGATCCAAGATCGTGCCACTGCACTCCAGCCTGGGCAATACAGTGAGATTCCCTCTCAAAAGAAAAAATAAAATAGATAAAATTTTGTTGCCATTAATAATTCACACAGTAGATAAAACATTATAGAATATAGTAGTATTAAAAGTTTGCCCATCAAGAAACAGCATGTATTTGAAATATTACTTTTCTCCTTAAAAGCATGCCACTCCAGTGTGTTCAACCATCAGCATATGTGAGGGTCACCTTGAAGGTTTTCAAGAACACAGATGCTGTCTCCGAGAATCTGATCAGGCAGGTCTAGGGAGGGGCCTGCCTGTATCCCCAGGAGACACTGCTGGCCCAGGACACCTTGAGAGCCACCGCCTCAGATGTGAAACAGCCACTTGGCGGGGAGGGGCGGGAGGAAGCCACTGTCAACAACAATTTTTTGACCACGTGAGGGAGAGGAGAAGTGACTGTGAGTGCTGGGACTGTGGGAGAGCGTGTGTGGCTGGCTGTCCTGCTACAAGGCTCTTCACTAGCCAGGCTGTCTGGCTTGCTAGAGCTAACTTCCTCCAAGACAACTACAAGTGCCACGTAAAGACAAAAAACCAAACATGTATGGCAAGCACACAACCACCACGGTTTCAGCCTCCTCATTTACCTTTTGAAATATTCCACTTCCCTCTCTGTCTCATCCATATCCACACTGTCTAGGTCAATATCTTTAGGTAGAAAGACATCATCTGTAAAACAAAAGAGAAGAAGCAAGTCAAATTACAGCAGCAGGCTATCTTATCAGAACAGAAGAAATCATTTGGCTTCACTCAATTTAAACTACTTCAAAAACTGTAAACATTTTCTCTGAAACGAGATTTTACAGAAGGCCAATGGAGGACAGATCTCTCTGGTGTGCTTATGAACACCCAGGTCTGACCTGGAAACCGCGGAACTCATGTGTGTGCTAAGCAAAGCAACCGTGGCTTCAGGTCCCATTAGAAGACACGTTTGCTAGAACCTGGACTCCCCATGTGACTGGTCATCACATGACAGGTAACCCATCAGAGAGCCCTTTAGCAAGAATATTCCCAGAAATCTGAACTGCATGCAAGCCCAGGGACTGCCCTAAGTCTCTGCTGGAGGCAGGCAGAGCATGGATGCCAGCAGAAGCTGGCATCCAGAGGGCAGGCCCAGGGGAAGGAAAGTGTTGTACCTCAAATGTGCCCTTGACAGGAAGAGGACCCAGATATCAACCCTACAGGAAGGTGATTCTCCCAGGCATTCATCTCATCCATATGACATCCAGAGATTTCATCAAAAACTTTTTGTTTTTTGTTTGAGATGAAGTCTCTCTCTGTCACCCAGGCACGATCTCGGCTCACTACAACCTCCGTCTTCTAGGCTCAAGCAATCCTCCTGCTTCAGCTTCCCAAGTAGCTGGGATCCCAGGTGTGTACCACCATGCCTGAGTAATTTTTGTATTTTTGGTAGAGACGAGGTTTCACCATGTTGCTCAGGCTGGTCTTGAACTCCTGGGTTCAAACAATCCACGCACCTTGACCTCCCAAAGTGCTGGGATTACAAGCGTGAGCCACTGTGCCTGGTCAAATATTCTTGAGTTATTCCAAACAAAAAGCAAGGCTACATTTCATGCTGCAGTTATACAACCATCTTTGAAACTAGGCAGGAGAGCAGGGAAATCATTGATTCAGGATTACTCAATTTCCTAGACTCTCAGGCGAGTTTGAGAATTTCCACCCCACTCTTCTGCTCTGTTCACTCATCTAATTCAATCTTGAGTACCTTCCTGGGGCCTTATGTGAGCCTTGAGTATCAAAGAGGCTCCATCAGCACACATCTGAGCCGGGGCAGGGGTCAGGGAAGCAGTGCACACAGCATCCAGCCCCATCAATGTGAACAAAGAGGACGGGGACCAGTGACAGTTCTTTGTTAAAAGCGAGTCTCCATTTCCCCACAGAACCTCAACATGGGACAATTTTTCAGAATCTTTAATAAACTCCCCATTTCTTTCTAATACTGGAGAATTTCCACAGTAGCGTAAGGCATGTTTTACTTGTGTAACAGCAGCTAACATTTTTTTTTTTTTTTTTT
>NW_016107837.1:1056501-1058469 GCF_001604975.1 Cebus imitator
AAAAAAAAAAAAAAAGGAAAAATGATCTATCAGAGGAAAATTCCACGTGCTAAACACTTTTATCAATAAAAATGGAAGAAAAACCAAAATGAACTAAATTCTAAATTAAAAAGTTAGAAAAAAACCCCAACAAAGTAAAACAAAAGAAAGCACACAGAAAGAAAATGAAGATAAAAGCAGAAATTAACAAAGTAGGCTGAGGATGGTGGTTCACGCCTGTAATCCTAGCACTTTGGGAGGCCTAGGCAGGCAGATGGCTTGAGTCCAGGAGTTTGAGACCAGCCTGGACAATCTGGTGAAATGCAGTTTCTACAAAAAATATGAAAAAATTAGCTGAGTGTGGTGGTGCGTACTTGTGGTTCCAGCTACTTGAGAAGGTTGGGTGGGAGGATCACCTGAGCCCGGGGGAGGCTGAAGCTACAGTGAGCTGTGACTGTGCCACTGCACTCCAGCCCGGGCAATGTGAGTAAGACCCTGTCTTAAATAAAAAATAAAAAGAAAAGAAAGAAAGGAGATAAAGAAAAACAGTAAACCTAAATAATAAATCAAGATGATTTTTAAAAACTAACAAAATACACAAACCACTAGCTTAAGCAAAATAGGGAGAAAGCAAAATACACAAAATAAGAAATGACAGGCAAAAATAATAATTGCAAAGAAATTAAAAAGTATGATGAGCATAACTTGCAAGCATCTATGCAGACAAATCTGAAAATCTAGTTGAAAAGAATAATTTACTATGGAAAGATGGTTTACCAAAATTAACCTCGCTAGAGACAGACCAATTTCCAGAGAGGAGAGAAGACTGCTAGCAACCACCTACCACAGGAACCACACCAAGTCCAGGGGCTTGCACAGGGATTTCTATTCCAAAACCAAAAAATACAACATACCACAATCAAGTGGGCTTTATTCCAGGAATTCAAGTTCAGTTCAATACTTAAAAATCAAACAACGTAATATACCATATTAATATGTCTAAGAAGAAACATCATGATTATCTCCACAGATGCCAGGAAACCTCTGACAAAGTTCAACACCCATTCCTAATGAAAAACACTCAAGAGATGAGGAATCGCTGGATTTTTTTTAACATTAATTATTATTATTTTTTTTTGAGATGGTGTCTTGCTCTGTCACCCAGGCTGGAGTGCAGTGGCCCGATCTCGGCTCACTGGAACCTCCGCCTCCCGAGTTCAAGTGACTCTCCTGCCTCGGCCTCCCAAGTAGCTGGGACTACAGGTGCCCACCATCACACCCGGTTAATTTTTTTTATTTTTTAGTAGAGACGGAGTTTGACCGTGCTGCCCAGGCTGGTCTCGAACTCCTGAGCTCAAGCAATCTGCCTGCCTCGGCCTCACAAAGTGCTAGGATTACAGGCATGAGCCACCTTGCCTGGCCTAAATTTTTTTAATGTGGCTAATTTTAAATAATTATATTATATAAACCTTAGCCCTAAAGCCAACATCTTACTTAATGTGGAAACACCAGAGATATTTCTGTTAAGATCAAAAAGGACGCAGTTAAATAAAATAAAACAATTAGAGGCATAAGAATTGAAAAAGTAGAAGTAGAAAGTTTTCTCTATTTGCACACATATAAATATAACAGAATGCCTGGAAAACCCTAGAGAATCGACAGTAAGACTCAAAACAGTAAAATAATTCAGTAAAGTAGAAGATATAAAGTTAACATACTGGCCGGATGTGGTGGCTCACACCTGTAATTCCACACTTTAGGAGGCCAAATCACTTGAAGTCAGGAGTTCAAGACCAGCTTAGCCAACATAGTGAAACTGCATCTCTACCAAAAATACAAAAACTAGCCAGGAGTGGTGGTGTGCACCTGTAGTCCCAGCTACTCAGGAGGCTGAGGCAAGAGAATTACTTGAACCCTGTAGGCGGAGGTTGCAGTGAGCCAAGATCGTGCCACTGCACCACTGCACTCCAGCCTAGGCAACAAGAGTGA
>NW_016107837.1:1059134-1062254 GCF_001604975.1 Cebus imitator
GAGACAGACCCTGTCAAAAAAAAAAAAAAAAAAAAGAGAATCACTTGAACTCAGGAGGCGGAGGTTGAAGATCGAGCCACTGCACTCCAGCCTGGTGACAGAGCAAGACTCTCTCTCAAAAAAAAAAAAAAAAAAAAAGAAAAAGAAATACAATCTCAGTCTGAGCCACACACATAATTTAAGATTTTTGTAGTGATAATTTAATATATCCAAAATATTATGATTTAAACATGTAACCAATGTTAAAAATTATACTGAGATATTTCACATTCTTTTATTCATACTAGGTTTTCAAAATCCAGTGTGTATTTTCACACTTATAACACCTCTCAATTTGGACTGGCTGCATTTCAAGTGCTAAATAGTGACGTGTGACTAGCGGCTACTGTACTGGACAGCTCAGAAGTAGAAAATATGATGGTGAGAAAACCCCACTTAAATTAAAAACAAAGATGATTAAATGCTGAGAAATATACTTAGTAAGAAATTTGAAGAATATATAAGAGAAAATTAAAAATATTCCTGAAAGACCCAAAGGTAAACTTGAACAAATGGAAAAACATCTCTTGTTCTTGGAAAGGATGTTCAATATCATAGACACATCAATTCTCCCTAAATTAATGTATACATGTAATACAATCCCAATAAAGATACCAACAAGCCTTTTTTTTGGTGGGGGGAAATGGAATCTCACTCTGTCATCCAGGCTGGAGTGCACTGGAGCAACCTCGGCTCACTGCAACCTCTGGCTCCTGGCTTCAAGTGATTCTCCCGCCTCAGCCTCCCCAGTAGCTTGGCACCACAAGAGCCTGCCACTTGGTCTGGCTAATTTTTGTACCTTTAGTAGAGATTGCGTTTCACCATGTTGGCCAGTCTGATCTCCTGACCTCAGGTGATTCACCCTCCCCAGCCTCCCAAAGTGGTATTACAGGCGTGAGTAACCGCGCCGGGCCCCAACAAGCTTTTTTTTAAATGGAGCCAGGCACATTGATGCTAAAGTTCATATGGAAATATAAACATGAAATAGTGTGAGAAATACTGAAGTGGAAAAGCTATGAGGAAAGAACAGCCCTGTAAGATATTAAAAGATGAAGAGAAATTCCAGAAACAGACCCAAGTGCATATTGAAATTTATTGTAGGACAAAGGTGGCATCTTCAATCACTGCAACAAGATTTTTTTTTTTTTCTGTAGAAACAGGGTCTCATCCTAGCCCAGCCTAGAGTGCAACAGCACATTAAAGCTCACTGCAACCTCAAACTCTTGGGCTCTAGTGCTCCTCCTGCCTCAGTTTTCCAAGTGGCTGAGACTACTGGTGTGCACCACCATGCCCTGCTATTTTAAAAAAATTTCTGTAGTGATGGGGTCTCACTATGTTGTTCAGGCTCATCTCAAACTCCTGGGCTCAAGTGATCCTCCTGCTTTGGCCCCTCAAAGTGCTGGGATCACAGCCATGAGCCGCCACCTTCACACCTGGTCCATAATGAATTTTTTTGTTTTGTTTTTTGGAGATGGAGTCTTGCTCTGTCACCCAGGCTTCAGTGTGGTGGCATGATCTCGGCTCACTGCAACCTCTGCCTCCCACATTCAAGGAATTCCCTGCCTCAGCCTACCGAGTAGCTGGAATTACAGGTGAGTGCCACTACACCTGGCTAATTTTTGTATTTTTAGCAGAGACAGGGTTTCACCATCTTGGGCAGGTTTGGTCTTGAACTCCTGACCTCGTGATCCACCTGCTTTGGCCACCCAAAGTGCTGGGATTACAGTGGGTGAGCGACTGTGCCCGGCCCCAGGATGAACTTTCTAATAACTGGCGCTAAGGCTGGGTGTGGTGGCTCACACCTGTAATCCTAGCACTTTGGGAGGCAGAGGCAGGAGGACTGCTTTAGCTCAGGAGTTAAAGAGTCAGCTAAGGCAATGTAGTAAGACCCTGCTTCTACTAAAAAAAAAAAAAATTAGCTAGCATAGTGGCATGTGCCTGCAGTCCCAGCTACTCAGGAGGCTGAGGTGGGAGAACTGCTTGAGCCCAGAAGTTTCAGGCTGCAGTGAGCTATGATTGCACCACCACACTCTAGACTGGGAGACAGAGCAAGACCCTATCACAAAGTAATAATAATAGTAATAATGTGCTGGGACAACTTATTAACCATTTGGAAAAAGATAAAATTGGATCCGTTTTTCACATCACACAGAAGAAAAAATTCTAAACATATTAGGGATGCAAATGAAAAACAAAGAAACCACACAAATACTAGAAGGCAACATGGGTGTGTTCCTTTTTAACCACAGTGTTAGGGTAAAGCTTTCTAACAATTATTCAAAATCCAGAGGCAATAAAAAATCAGTAAGCTGACCACATAAAACAAACAACACTTCCACCTGACTGAAGGGCATACACAAGGTCAAAAGACAACTTATGAACTGGGAGAGAATGTCTGCAGCATACTGCATGGTTAAAAGGCAAATGTCCCTTCCATATAAAAAATTCTTAAAACACAGAAGGGAAGAGACCAAAAACCTAGTACAAAATGAGAAATAGGTATGAACAGAAAATTCACACACACACAAATAGCCCTTAATAATATATTGATCTCATTGTAATTAGGGAAAAATGCAAATGAAAACTACATTGAGGACTTACTGCAGCTAATGGATTGGTGAAAGTTAAAAAGCCTGACATCACTCTGTGAGCAAGGCTGTGGGCAAACAGATGCTGCTGGTGGGTGGGCTGACTGCAGGGTTTGGAGGAGAACTTGGATGCAGCTAGCAACATTAGGAAAGCACTTTTCTTTATAAAAACTTTTCAAAATTAATTATGATTATTATGATTATTTTTGAGATAGGGTCTTGCTCTGTTGCCCAGACTGGAATGCAATGGCATAATCTTGACTCACTGCGGCCTCCACCTCCCAGGCTCAGGTGATCCTCCTGCCTCGGTGTCTCGGGTAGCTGAGACTATAGGTTGAGTGCCACCATGCCTGACTAATTTTAGTATTTTTAGCAGAGGCAGGGTTCCATATATTGGCCAGGCTGGACTCAAACTTCTGACCTCAAGTGATCTGCCTGCCTCAGCCTCCCAAGTGCTTGGATTATGAGTGTGAGCCACCGTGTCCAGTCTTAA
>NW_016107837.1:1062324-1073199 GCF_001604975.1 Cebus imitator
TCCTTACTCTGTCACCCAGGCTGCAGTGCAGTGGTGCAATCAAGACTCACTACAGCCTCAAACTTCTGGGCTCGAGCGATTCTCCTGCCTCAGCCTCCCGAGTAGCTGGGACTACAGTCAAGTACCACTGTGCCCAGCTAGGTTTTTTTGTTTTTTTTTTAAGTAGAGACAGAGTCTTGCTACATTGCCCAGGCTGGTCTTAAATTCCTGGCCTTGGGTAATCCTCCTGCCTCGGACTTCGAAAGTATTGGGATTACAGGCATGAGCCACCACATTCGGAACACACTTACCTTTTGACCCAGCCCTCCCCCTTCTATGAAGGTGCTTCACAAAATCACCTCCAAACAATATGGAAATACCTACGCACACAAGTACTCACTGTAGTACTGGGTATAATGATTAAAACAAAGCACTGAGGCCAGGCGCAGTGGCTCACACCTGTAATCCCAGCACTTTGGGAGGCCACGGCAGGCAGATCGCTTGAGGTCAGGAGTTCAAGACCAGTCTGGCCAACATGGTGTAACCTCATCTCTACTAAAAATACAAAACTTAGCTGGGTATGGTGGCATGTGCCTGTAATTTCAGCTACGTGGGAAGCTGCGGCGAGAGAACTGCTTGAACCTGGCTCGGGGCAGAGAATGCATTGAGCTGAGACTGCGCCACTGAACCAGCCTGGGTGACAGAGTGAGACTTCACCTCAAAACAAAAACAAAAACAAAAACAAAAAAAATCAAAACACTGGAAACAACCTAAACACTCGAACACAGAAGAGTGACTGAAGAAATCACATGACTTCTATGATCACTATGGAGTGCTGTGTAGCTGTAGAAAGAATGAGGAGAATCTCTACCAACTGATGTGCAGTGATTCCCAGAATATATTAAGTGGAAAAAACCCCAAAGGTCAATATGAAATCTATAATATACTACCTTTTGTTTAAAAAATATAAAAGCAACTAAGAAACTGATTAGTTACCTACAGGGAGTGGGTGGGAACAGAGTTTTAAAAAGAGGGACCGGGTAGGGAAGAAAACAAAATGGAATACAAATGGAAAAATCCAACCAGATGTGTTTCAAATGAGTAACGAATGTGTACTAAAGGTGAAAAGAACTAATTTAAGTCATTTGTAAATTCAGTATTATTACCACACTCTGAGGCTAAAGACAACAAATCATGCCCAGAGTTTTCCATCAAGGTTAAGGGCAGGCACTTCTGAAACCTTTCCCTGTGTTCTAGGACTCAGCAAGCCAGTAACGGCACCATGGATGATGGTGTCCAGGTGCTTACTGTCTAAGGGTTACAAATGTGGACAGGGGAAGGGAGAACGCTCACTGTGGCACAGGAGCGGGGTTGGGATAGCCATGAGAACCCATGGCTTGTACACAGAAATCAGATAAATAGACGCTAATGTGTGTAGGCGGCAGGCGCTTGTGGGCATACACTCCCACTCCACTCGCTCTGATGACTGAGACGGCCTAGAAGCAATGCCACTTGGCAGTGATCAGGTCTGGGTTTCTAAACACTACTGTTCAAGAAAAAGAAGAGGGCTCCTTGGAGAAATGACTGGCTCAGGGCTGGGACAGAGAAGGCACAAGATAAGCCTGCAGCATCTAACCATGACAGAAAGTATAGAGTGCTTAAAGGCTGGTAGGGCCGCATCAAATGGCCTAAGGAAAAAGCTATTCCAAGGGGGCTCCCACTGACTGAATCTCAGACAATCAGAACAACATAAATATCACTCATAAAAGATTCTTTTTTTTTTTTGAGACGGAGTTTCACTCTTGTTACCCAGGCTGGAGTGCAATGGCGCGATCTCGGCTCACCACAACCTCCGCGTCCTGGGTCCAGGCAATTCTCCTGCCTCAGCCTCCTGAGTAGCTGGGATTACAGGCACGCACCACCATGCCCAGCTAATTTTTTGTATTTTTAGTAGAGACGGGGTTTCACCATGTTGACCAGGATGGTCTCGATCTCTTGACCTCGTGATCCACCCGCCTCGGCCTCCCAAAGTGCTGGGATTACAGGCGTGAGCCACCGCGCCCGGCCAAAAGATTCTTATCTATAGCATCAAGTAAAACACCTGTGAATCCATCTAAATGAATGAAAAAAACACATGGGGTTGGAGAGCTCTTCCTATAATTGAATGGCAAGTAACAAATACAGAAGGAATAATATTAGAAAAATCACCACTGGGCATGGCTCATGCCTGCAATGTCAGCACTTTGGAAGGCTGAGGTGGGTAGATCACCTGAGGTCAAGAGTTCAAGACCAGCCTAATCAACACGGAGAAACCCCACCATCATGCCATTGCTGTCCAGCCTGGGTAATAAGAGCAAAACTCCGTTTCAGAAAAAAAGAAAAGAAAAAATCACCATTTGAAAACACAGTAATAATCACTTCAGGCAAGAATCATTAATGGATTCTACAACTAGTCAGTCAATGATCAATAAAAAACAGGATACTTATCTCCCCATAAGACACTTACTAATTAGCAAACGAGAAATATTAACTTGCCCGTGGTGAAAACGGGCAGACCAGCTCAACCCAGGATCAGAGTTCCCATCCCCAGTGATGGGACAGACACTGTCATCCGCCTGCTGGTAGGATACACACACAGGGAGTGGTCATATCAATGGTGCTGCTGCCAAAAACAATCTGAATCTGATTAAGAAGACATGGGGCATACACCCTGACAAAAGGATACACTAAAAAATAAATGCGCTGCACTCTTCAAAAAAGTCAAGGTCACGAAAAACAGAGAAACTGATCCAAAGGAAAAGAAATTAAAGAGATAAGACATGGGATGCTGGATTGGGTCTGATGGCAGGAGAAACACCAACAACTTTTTTTTTTTTTTTTTTTGTTATAAAGGATATTAAAGGGACAACTGGAGAAACACGAGTAAGGCCTGTAATTAAAAAATAGCACTGGATCAGTGTCAACTTCTTCATTTTGATCACTCTACTGTGGTTTTATTTTTTATTTTGAGACACAGTCTCGCTCTGTCACCCAGGCTGGAATGCAGTGGCGTGATCTTGGTTCACTGCAACCTCTGCCTCCTGGGTTTAAGCAATTCTCTGCCTCAGCCTCCTGAGTAGCTGGGATTACAGACTCATGCCACCATGCCCGGCTAATTTTTTGTATTTTTAGTAGAGATCGGATTTCACCATGCCGGCCAGGCTCGTGATCCACCCGCCTCGGCCTCCCAAAATGCTGGGATTACAGGTATGAGCCACTACACCCAGCTGTACTGTGGTTTTATAAGTGTCCTTATCTTGAGGAAATATACACAGAAGTATTTAAGGTTAAAGGGGTATCATGTTCTATCCAGAAAAATGAGAGAGAGAAGGAGAGAGAATGATGAGCAAACATGGTAAATACTGATGCTAGGAAACAGGTGTGTGTAGAAATCCTCTATGCTCTCTTCTATAGGACAGGAGGCCAGATGGTGAGAGCACGCCAAACCTGCTGTTTTCCCCTACTAGCACACCACACATGAAAACCAGGCACCGCTCAGAAATGTCTTCCTGCTATTCTGTATTTACCAATTGAATTGTTGACTCTGTCTCCTTTCTTCTTCTTACTTTTCTTGTTCTTGCCCTTTGGCTGAGGGGAATCTGCCAGCACCAGCTTGTTGTTCTGCTGATGCTCACTGGGAGCGATGGGCTCCATAGGGGTTGGGTTTGACTTTTCTTCCTTGATGTGGTTCAGCTGCTTTTTGTTATTGTTATTACTGTTGACTTTTCTCTCCTCTCTTTTCTGCTCTGTGACGGATATGGGGTCGACCAACTTAGCCTTTGACTCAGTCTGGGCCCGGGGCTTGGGCTGCCCCTCTGTGGCCTTGGGGGGCTCTGGGGGCCTCCTCGCTGGCTCGCTGCTGGCCTTGCTGGTCTGCCTCAGTTTCTGCTTACCATTTCCCTCTTTATGGTGCTGCATGATGTCGAAGAGAAAAGAGAGTGGCTCATGCTGCTTCCCATTCACCTCCTTGGGGAGGAGAAATTTCGAGTCTCTGGTGTCAGCGAGGTCTGCAGAATCCCCATCAGCCCCCAGCCCTGGCCTTGGCTCTGAGTGGTTCATATGTCTAGATGGAAAGTGAGAAGAGGTTTCTGGTTCTTCAGTTTGCTCTAGTGAGCAATTGTGGATGTTTTCGGAGTTAGCGACAGACTCTGCTGCTGCCTGGAAATTTCTACCGAGCATGTCCAACTTGGGGCAGTCTTTACTTGGCCTCTCCTTCTTCTTCTTTTTTACAGCTCTTAGCTTCTGAAGCTCCTGAAGCCGCTGAAATTCCTCCTTGAAACGTTCCTCCTCTTCTTCCTCCTCCCGCCGCCTCTGCTCCTCCTGGAGGTGCACGTGCTCCCGGGCCCTGGCCTCTGCTTCCAGGCGAGCTTTCTCCTCCAGCTGCCAATGTGAAAAGAGAGAAGGCAATTTAAGACGACAGTGAGTGCTAAAAATTAAGACATACAGAAAACTAAGATAGTTTTAAAAACGAATCACATATGGAACGTAAACTCTCAAGAGGCTGTAATAAAGCTTAACACACACACACACACACCTCCAATTATCTTACTCTACAGGATTGTTAAATTTCATCTATTTACTAATGTATATGCTTATTTGGCGGGGCGGGGAGTTAAGAAAAAATTCTCCATGCGCTTTGACCTGGTGCTAAACACCAGGAACCAAGGACAAAGCAGCTGCAAAGCACACATCCAGGGCGCCAACTACCCTCACAGGCGTGGCAGGGCATCTTGCCGCCTGGCTGGGTGGATGATGTAACCAGTACCACAGACTGTCTGTGCCGGTGCAGTACTGAGGCCGCACATGTGCCGCCAGAACTCTGGGCAGGCCCACCTTTCCAGGTGAAGGCTAATGCATTCACCTGAACAGGGCGTGTAAGAAATGTGCCGCAGGCTGGGTGCAGCAGCTCACGCCGGTGATCGTGAGTTTGAGAGCAGTCTGGGCAACATGGCAAAACCCCGTCTCTACAAAGAGTACCAAAATAAGCTGGATGTGGTGGTGCACGCCTGTGGTCCCTGCTATTTGGGAAGCTGAGGTGAGAGAATCACTTGAAGCCGGGAGGTCGAGGCTGCAATGAGCGGTGGTGGCACCACAAAAAGAAACGTGTAGTAAAAAACTAGAAATTCCTTCTTCCCAACCTAGCAGATAAACAAAAACGCCATATATTTTCACTAGTGTGACAGAGCAAATGACTCACTGTCCAACTTGACAGAAAATTAATTTTCACCCCAAGTGAAGACTGCATTTGAGTAGTGACGCATACTCCAGGAGCACAAATGGAAAGTGTTCTTTGTGTTCAGAAAGCAGATGAGAGCCATCAGTGTAGGGAGCATGGCTCTGCTCACCACCAACCTTTAGAAGTGCTGAGGCTTATGAGAAACTCTGGCAAAAACATTTTATGAGAAACTCTGACAAGAGCATTTCTCCTGGAGAAATAGCAAAGTACTCCCCAAGTATATATTATTTTTCACAATACTTTTAACAGGCAAATTGACTTGTCTTTTGAAAAACTTTAAAATTACGATAAAAAATTAACAATGGTATGTTACGAAAATTTTCAATTGACAATCCAAGTAAAAATGATATAACGTCCCTCTCCATGTGTATGTCCGGAGCAGCACCCGGCAGGCAGCTCTTGGAAGGGCCCTGCAGTCCAGTGTCTGGAGTGAGCTATGGAGCCGCACTGCAACAGAGGGGAGGGCTGACTCCATCAGGATGCTCGCTGGTACATTCTGGCCAGCTGGCGTCCTCTTAGAGCTGATCTAAAAATCCATCACGGGCGCCTAGTCGAATATGGGCCCATAACAAGAATGTAAGGACACCTAGTTTGGGCAGATGCCCTGGTCTCCAGCAGAGTGGCTGCCTCAGCATAGGCCTCTGCATTGGACCTGCTATAGGACCGGGTCCATAGGTGAACTATTGCCGTCACTTCAACAACCAGCTAGCCAGTGAGCCTCAGCACATATCTGTGAGCTGCTCTGTAGAAAGCACCAGGAAAAGGTCCCTCGAGGTGGGGCTGGGTGCTCAGCATGGCCTATGACATCAGCCTGTAAGGTTCAGCTGGGCCTGAAGTCTGGATCCAGACCACCTGCAAGGTCAGAGGGCAAGAGCCTGGGGTGGAGAGTATCCTGAAAACTCAAGAAGGGGTCCCAGAGGCCTCCAGTGAATCCCAATGGGAAGTCTCGGGGCCATGTAGCACTGTGGGGCCTCCTGACGCTGGACACTCCTGAATGAAGGACACACTATGTTCTCCCTGTTCCAGGAGGCTCTGGTCTTCTGAGGCACAGAACAAGGCTTCTCCCACAAAGCCTCCTAGTCAAGTCTAGCAGAGCCCTTGAAGGTAGAATAATTAAAACAGCTAAGATAGAAGCAACAACACAGGGCATTGGGCTCACGCTCCGGGTCCACTGTGGGATTGTCCTCCTCTTTACCTCTTTGCCTGATCATGGCTGCAGACAGAAACCTCGTCTCTTCCCAGGGCACCTGTCCTACTGCCAGAACCCCAAGAACCTACAGGTTCCCTCTGCATGCAGCCCACATCTGCTCACTGAAGTCTGCCTCTTGGAGCCTGACATTTTTAGGGAGCTGAAACCAGAGGCTCTTTGGAACTGCTCCAGCATAGAGGTATTTAGAAAATCCTCCAAGAGAAAAAAGCTGTTTTCATTTTTTTGAGACAGAGTTTCACTCTGTCACCCAGGCTGGAGTGCAATGGCATGATCTTAACCTCTGAGGTTCAAGTGATCCTCCCACCTTAGCCTCCTGAGTAGCTGGAACTACAAGCGTGCATACCCCACCATGCCTGGCTACTTTTTTTTCTATTTGACATTTGCTTTTTGTGACACACCACACCCTCTGGCAAGGAGTGAGCAGCTCAAGCCTTCCCACAAACACTTATTCTCCTCCCTTCTAATCGATGCCATGTGCTGGTCTTCATTTGGAATAGCAAGTGGGACAAGAGGAACAAGGGGGACATGCTCAGACCTGAGTCCAGAAGACTTCCCTGTGCCAAATGCTCTGCCCCAGTCTCGCATCAGACATTTCTTCTCCCACAGGCCCCCAAAGCCCACCTGGGCCCTTCTGCTATCTCTACAGTTGAGGGCTCCTTTCTTGGAAAAGAAGGTTCTCCAACAGATAAAGCTGGAGTGTCTACTGCTGCCCTCATGATGGCCAGCACAAGAACAAATCCATTCTACAAAAGGGGATGTAATTTCCTGAAAATACAAACTGAAATTTTTTTTACCAGTCTCCAGTTCAGGCCACCAGAGACAGGCTGGCTCTCGGAGCATGCTGTGGGCAAGTTAATACATGCCAGAGCCCCGAACTCCTATAGCTCAGCCCTGCCTGGAGACTGCTGTGGCACGGCACCCTGAGATGCCCTCAGACCTGGCACCCCCCCCAGGTGCCAAGACCCATCACTTGCCTTCCTCTGCTTATGTCTTGCTCGCTTGGCTGCACGCGTACTGCTCACTGGTTTGGTCTCAGAGCTGTTTATAAACTGCAACAAATCCTCCACCCTCCGATGGTCCACAACGCTTTCCCTTTCCGAGATCTGATCCATTTTCTTAGGTTGCTCTTCTTTCCTCTTGGTCAGCCGTAAGCGAAGCTTTTCCCTCATTTCTGCATAATTTCTACTTGTTGGTGCAGCTGGAGGCTAAGAAAAACAACAAAGTTACACTTAAGTTTTAACAATTTTGAATGTAATAAATTTCAGACTGTACCTCCAAAAATAAACTGTTACATTGCTCGAGTAGTATATATTTGTCGGGAAAAATAAGAAAATAAAACCACCAGCAGAAAAAAAGAAAAACTTATCAGCAAGTCACCCAAAAGTAGCATTTTGATACTTACCCTCAAATTTTACATATTCATGAAAAACCTGGTAAGCCACGTACAACTATGCACATAAATGGATTTTTTTAAACTAAAAAGGAAACAATTAGAAATCCTGATTAATCTATTTTATTTATTTATTCGGCAGGGTCTTGCTCTGTCACCCAGGCTGGAGTGCAGTGGCATGATCACAGCTCACTACAGCCTTGACCTCCTGGGCTCAAGCAGTCCTCCTACCTCAGGCTCCCAAGTACAGGGACAACAGGCATGTGCTGTCATACCCAGATAATTTTTAAATTTTTTGTAGAGACACGGTCTCACAATGTTGCCCAAGCTATCTTCCTTCAATTCCTGGGCCCAAGAAATCCTCCTGCCTTGGCCTCCCAAAGTGCTGGTATTACAGGCATGAGTCACTGTGCCTGGCCTCTACTTGTTATTTAATATGGTGTGAGTATCTTTTCATGTCAATAAATGTGTCTTACTAATCTTTCCATCCATTTCTAGGTTTCCTTTTTGATGCCAAAAACAAAAAACAAAAAACAAAAAAAAAACTGCCCTGAATCCTACTGCCAAATTTCTTACTATAACAACATGTGCACGTTTTAGGAACTGCAAACAGACCTAAACAGAGAAAGAACAACTCTAAGCCCCTGCTATTCCTACCACCCATCCCTCTTTAACGTCGGGTGATAATTGGTTGTATAAATTAAATCACAGCTCTGGAAGTATGTAGAAGTATGTGTGTGCACCAAGACTCTCTATATTCAAACAAGAGAAATCCAGCTGCACACACGCAGCACTGCCGTCACTGGCTACAATGTTGCATACCATATGGATATACCACGGTTAACAACCTCCGACCATTTACCAATTACCTTAAAAACCACAAACAAAATATAAAATGAAGCAATGAAATCATTATGGCTCAATCTTTGGGCAAATATTTTTGTTTCTTTAGGATGGGTATATCCTAGGAGTGGAATACCCTGAATTCAACCTAGTACAGAATTTCTGCAAAGAAGCCTGTGTTGCACACTTCCCACATCACAATGTGCTGACCTCATGCACTCACCCCGCCGTGCCCAAAGAATTCGCAGTAGCAGCAGTCGCAGTACTTGCCCTCCTTCTGGTTGGTGGAGGTCGAGGTGCTGGAGCTGTGCTCAGAGCAGCTGTCCTCATCTGCACTCTCGTCCCCATCATCCTGCTGTGGGTCATAGACACCATTCTCGCAGCGGTGCCCTTCGCAGTCGGGATCACTGCAAAACCGCACACAAGCTCATCAGCAAGTGGCCGGCCCCAGGAGGCAACGACTCGCACTGCTGCTCACCACCACCCACAGACAAGAGGAAGCGCAGAAGGTGCATAGCCCAGGGTTCCTAGGGAGTCAGACACAAGCAGTAAAGGCACTGGCCAGGGGCTCACGTGGGAGGCATGGCAAGTGCGTGTGCATGCAGGCGGTCCCTCACAGTGCTCACAGAGCACCACTGAACAGGAACACAGAGTCTTTCCAACGACTCCTTCGGAGACTGTTCCCGCAACCACAGCTTCCAATACTATGGAGAAGAAGGGGCATAGCTTCAAACAGGTGAGTTCAAAGGTAACAGAAATTGTCTTAAAAAGAAATGGTGGCTGGGTGCAGTGGCTCACGCCTGTAATCCCAGCACTGTGAAAGGCTGAGGTGGGCGGATCCCCTGAGGTCAGGAGACCAGCCTGGCCAACATAGTAAAATCCCACCTCTACTAAAAATATAAAAATTAGCCAGGCGTGGTGGCATGTGCCTGTAGTCCCAGCTACTTGGGAGTCTGAGGCAGAAGAATCACTTAAACCCAGGAGGTGCAGGTTGCAGTGAGCTGAGATCGTGCCGCTGCACCTCAGCCTGGATGACAGAGCCAGATTCTGTCTAAAAAAAACAAAAAACAAACAAGCAAAAAACCTGTTGAGTGTTTGTTGTATTGTGTTTTTCCTATACACATGCCGTTCGTTTTCTTCTGATTCCACCCTAGGTATAACAAATACAACTTACACAACAAGTAACAAACAATGTAAACCCCCTGATGCTGTCAGTGTTTAGCAGTAGCTGGCCCACCTATCCATGGCGGCCCATTGCCCCTGCTCTTCCCTCTGCAGAACTAGAGGCTGAGATGGGAGCCCCCTCCACTCATGGCCTCTGCTGCGGACATCCCTGCATTCCCTCAGCATTTCACTGGACTTTTCAACTGCATGGTTCCAGGGGAGTTTTTCTGTAGCTGTGTTAGTGTGGCATGACACCTACTTTCCAAAGTGCTCCCATGTCCCCAACCAGACTTGGCTCACCTGCAGACACTTGGAGGGGCACTAATGGAGCCGTCTGTGGTCGGGGGCAGGGGTGCAGGACAGAAACTCTTGCGTGTGTCCACAAACCCAGGAGTTGTGGTTGCTGTTTTGGGGAATGAGGGGGCAGCAAGATTTGCAAGGTGAGGTGTAGAGGCAGGTGAGAGCGCAGCAGGCGAGAGTGCTGGGAGGGGGGCCAAGCCCGTGGGGCTGTTCCTTGGGGCAGCTGGGGCCGAGTGTCTATGATCCTCCTTGTTGATGCCATGAAACACGTCACCTGCATTTAGAGATGTAAGAGTCACTGCCAAGTTTTTGTTTCAAAAATGTTCAAACCTGTAGAAAATGTGAAAGAACAGTACAAGAGTACCCACTCACCTTGCCTCATCATCACGATCTAATATTCTGTCCTTTTTACAAACTTTACTTCTTACATGCACACACACTTTTTGGCTGAATATCTTCAAGTTGCACTCGCCCATAAACACCTTGGCATGAACTCCTTAGAACATCGAGGCTTTTAAAAAATTTTTTTCACGTTTTTCTTTTTCTTTAAAGAGACAGGGTCTCACTAGGTTGTCCAGGCTGGTCTTGAACGATTGGGCTCAAGCGATACTCTCACCTGGGCCGCCTAAAGTGCTGGGACTACAGGTGTGAGCCACTATACCTGGCTTTTTACTTAAAATTTTCCTTCCTTCCCTCCCTTCTCTCTTTCCCCCT
>NW_016107837.1:1073273-1084526 GCF_001604975.1 Cebus imitator
GTTGGTCAGGCTGGTCTTGATCTCTCGACCTCAGGTGATCCGCCCGCCTTGGCCTCCAAAGTGCTTGGATTACAGGCGTGAGCCACCATGCCCGGCCCCTCTCTCTTTCCTTTTTTTGACATTTTGCTGAACAACCACAATACCATGATCACACCAATGGCATTTAACACTGACAGGATACTCTCATCTAAGGTATAACCCACATTCAATTTTCCAATTTCCTTCAAATGTCCTTTATAGCTTTTCCACCAACCCAGCCTCTTCCAAATGTTTTCTCTTTTCACAAGACTAACATTTTTAATAGGCCATCTGTCTGCCAATCGGGATCTGTCTTGTCTTGGTAGATTTAGATAAAAAGGTTCTGGGCACAAATCCCGCAAAGATTATGTTGATCCTTATGAGTTTGTGGCAATGGGATAAGCCCAGTGTCTCTCTGTTTCATGGTAGTGGGCATGGTGCTGTCTGCCAGGTTCCTCCAGAGTCCAGCACCCACCATTCCTTTGTAATCTGTCAGTCCGCAGTGATAGGGTTTGGCTGTGTCCCCACCCAAATCTCACCCTGAATTGTAGTTCCCATAATCCCGTGTAGTGGAAGGGACCCAGTGGAGATAACTGAAACATGGGGGTGTTTCCCCCATGTCGTTCTGGTGATAATGAGAGTTCTCATGAGATCTGATGGTTTTATAAGGGGCTTCCCCCTTCGCTGGGTAGTCATTCTCTCCCCTGTGAAAAGGTAACTACCACCATGATTGTAAGTTTCCTGGGGCCTCCCTAGCCATGTGGAACTGTGAGTCAACTAAAACTCTTTCCTTTATAAATTACCCAGTCTGGGGTACTTCTTTGTAGCAGCATATGAATGAATGAATACAGGCGCCCACTATCCCTCTGTAATCTGTCAGTCCCCTGTGGGTGAAATACTCCGTTCCCCAAATGGATATCCCATGTTAACCTCCATGAATGCTGCATACTTGCACCAGCTGTCACGCCACAGGCCGCAGCATGCTAACTTGCCACTCCTACCCTTCTTACACATTTAGAGGACGTGTGCTTCTGGAAGAAGAGCTTCCCACCCTACTGCTCTGTTTCAGCATCCCTATCCCTATGGATTCCTGACTTTATTTGTATGCTATTGTCAGCTTTCTTAGTTTTTTTAAACTTTTTTTTATAGAGACGGGGTCTCACTATGTTGCCCAGGCTAGTCTCAAACTCCTGGGCTTAGGCAATCCTCCCCTCTTGGCCTCCCAAAGTGCTGGAATTACAGGTGTGAGCCACTGCACTCGGCCTTCCCATTCCTTTTAATGCTCAATCTGTCCCAACTTTGGCTAATGAGGCCTCCTCAAGCCAGCTACTGAGTTGCCATTGGTCTCTGGTCACATTCTTGCTTTCAGGCCCCCTAAGTGATAGCCGGGGACTATACCCCAGGCTCGATGACAAGCAGCTCTGTCAGCTCACATCTGCTCAGCATTTTCCTAAAGCAGCTTCTGAGAAATCCTGCCACGTGCTCAGAAAGCAATGACTTCCTAACCTGGCCAACATGGTGAAACCTCACCTCTACCAAAAAATACAAAAAAGTAGCCATGCATAGCAGTGGGCGTCTGTAGTCCCAGCTACTTGGGAGGTCGAGGTGGGAAAATCACTTGGACCCAAGAGGCGGAGGCTGTAGTAAGCTGAGACTGTGCCACTGCACTCCAACCTGGGCGGCAGTGAGACCCTATCTCAAAAAAAAGAAAGCAATAACCTCTTCTTATCACAGAACAACAGAAACAGAGACAAAAGCAAGACAGTGCAGCGAAGAAGCCCCAGAGGAATCTAGCACGACAGCTAAAATTCTAATCAAAGTCCTGGGGATCAGCTCTCTGGGTGTGAGCATTTTGGGCAGTTAACTACACTTAGGCCTCTGGCTAGGCCAAGTAAAAGGCAGTTACGAAGATGAGAAGTCAGTAAGCACTGCTTTCCTGTGGACCCCAAGGGCTAGTGAGCCTTCAAGCCTTACCTACTGAAGGAGGTCTCTTGGATGACACTCTGAACTGGCTGTTGCTGGACTGTACTGTGGTAGCTGTGCAGGACACGGAGGACGTGGCTGATGAAGTGGCCATGACAACTTTATTTGCTTCCATAAAAGCATCTTGGAAATTGTATAAACATTTCTTTTTTGCAGCATTCTTTTTCTCTTTACTATCCGAAACTGCAGGTGTTTCACTGCTAGATGGAGGTGGAAGGGCTTCAGGTCTTGTGTCTGAGAGTGTTGGCCCTAATATTTCACTCCCTTCAAAGAAGAACAGGAAAATTAAGGCTTCTGACAGAAATCATACTTAGCTAAACCCTAAAAGACATGCTGATGACCGAACACTTTATAATGGGGCTGCTACTGAAGTCAGGTTCCCACTGGGATGATGCTAAGTCAGCTAGCTTTTAATCTAAGAAAAAATTGTATTGAGCACCTACTATGTGCCAATTCCTGTGCTAGGTGCTTTCCAAAGTTATGTAATGTCTTATAACTACTTTCTGAGGTTGGTACTATTACTCCCATCCTAAAAAGATGAAGAAACTGAGGCTCAGAGAGGCCAAGCAACTTGCCCAAGGTCACACAGCTAGAAATCCTTCCCAAGCACAGATCAGGATGTCAAGTCTAGCCTGCTGTTCTGGCACATGCAGGGGCTGGGTGTGGGGCTGCCAGGAGCTCTGGCCAGAGAAAGACAGAGATGAGGCATAGGTACCAGCCCCTTTTCAGGTGCCCCTGTCCCTGCGACTGAAGTAACAGCTGGGCCTCAGCGGCTGAGACATCTGGGGAGGAAGGAGCTTGTAAAGGGGAGAGATGCCACGTGGGGTCAATGCAGCAACCAGAGGAAGGAGTGTGAGTCACAGATTTAAGTCGGCTGTGGCACTGTCCCCCTGCCCCTGTACACCAGGGGGCTGAGGTCTAGTTGTTACCACTGCTCGAGAATTGAAGGCCGGACACCCAACCATGGACACCATACCCTCAGCAGTGCTGGGACTATGCCCATGTGGGTCACCGGGCTGACGGGCGGCCACGGACCAGAGTCTTGCTCTGCTCAGTCACACAATGGGACTGACTGGTGGCAGATGCGAGAGGATGGAGTAGGATGACAGCCCCGAGGGGCCTCCCGCTGGAGACGGAGGTGATGGAGCAGCAGCTGGCTACAGCTGTGCCAGGGCTTCCACGGGAGACTACAGCAAAGATGTCAATCTACTCAGCTCAGGTTATTTTAAAACTTTAAGAAAGTTTTAACAAATTCCTTACCAGAAATTGTATCTGGCAAGAAAGTGCCAGAATTCCAGTTCTTATCATTCATCACTTCTGATCCCCAAAGACTTATAAATTTAGAACTATTCCACTCTGGAGTATTCCCAAAACAGCTCGGATAAATATGGTCTTGAAGAGATGCATTGAATACCTGATGCTTATTTGTGTGATTCTGAACAGGTGCTGGCGGTAAAGCCTACAAAAAAAAATTTTCTAATCACATATCAAAATTAATATTCTGTTTACCTAAGTAAGTAGTTAAACTACAGACAGACAATTCATTATAAGCCTCATGGGATGTGCTCACCATGAGTTAGGGCCCACAGGGAGCACATCTCACAAAGCGTGGAACTGATTTATGAGACTACACACGGCAGGCCAAATTTCAACCATAGGTATGAAAAGCAACCGATGCCTTGAGGAGTGTATCTGAACAAACTTCATAGACAACTCAGTAACCTCTCACATTCCTACCGGGTCACGTGTGAGTATGGTTCATGTGTTCACGTGTGTCATAAGATCTGTTTCTACGGCTCAGTCTCATAGTCTCAGCAAGCATTTTAATAATCATCACTAATAAGTCAACTTCGGAATCACTGATGAAAATGATAAAACCCTTATAATACTGACCTCTTCTACCTGGGCAAGGTACAGCACAAATCTAATGAACTAGAGGAATTTTATGTTGTGCTCTAAAGACCAGGGCATCCTCAAAGGAGCTGTCTCATTGGCAAGCCCTGCCCTGAACCCTGTGGGGCAGACCACTGTTGAAGGGACCAAGGGAAAGTGATCGGGGTCTGGCCAGCTGGCTAGCCAACATCCAGGAATTTACTGAGTGACTAGCCATCTGGCTGCTCCTGTACACACTGCAGCCCCCTTGGGTCCTCCCTCTGCCTCCGCCCCTATCCAGGCCCCAGGCCCTGGCTGCTGATCTCCTTAGGAGCTCCTAAGCACCATGATCTCACAGCGGTGCAGCCACAACAGCCTGCACCTTTGCACCAGGGCCTCTTCGCAGTCCTTCTCCCCACCACAGCCAGAGTGATCTTTGTTGAATGTAAATTCAAGCACATGTCACTCCTCTGGCTCAAGACGTAGCAGTGGGTTCCCAAGGTTCTGGCCTGAGGAGATCTAAGAGAGCTAGGGCCGCCACCTCTACCCCTCCTGCTCACCAAGGCCCTGGTCACAACAGGTTTCCACTTGGCCAGCACACGCCTATTCACTTTCTTGGCCCTAAGCTTTGCTTGTGCTGTGTCCATGCTCTAGAATGTGCAAGCCTCAGCTCATTACCGCACTCACACACATCCTGCATGCCTCGGCCTAAAGATCCCTTCCTCAGAGAAGCCGGCATGCCTTTGCTCTCACTGCCCAAGACCCAACACCCAAGACCAAAGTGAGCCTTCCCACTGAACACACTAGAATCCTTCATTTTCCTCTTAGTATTTACCACAGTTATAATTCAAGACCTACTTGTAGCCTGTTGGTTTACCGTCTGCCTTTCCCCAAATTACACGCGCTCTAGCATGAGGTGGGACATGTGGATCCTAGCCCTTCTGCCCCAGTCTCTGCTAATGCCGGACAGGCATACAGTTCTCCCTCAGCAGGACCTCTGCCTGCTGGAGTGGAGGAGTGTCCAGTTATGGGCAATCTGGTCATCACATCCTCTAGGATGCAGAAATGAGCAGTGAATTCTGTAAACCCAAGTGGGAGGGTACTCTGGAGGGTTCTTAAGAGCAAGTGATGGTTCGGCAGAATCCTGCGGGCCTGGCTGGGTCAGAGGGAGCACAGGAAGGATTAGGAGCATGGGGATGGTGCACATACAGGGATGACAGTGCCACATCCTGACAGGCTCCAGAATGAGTAGGGGGCAGCAGCCAGGCCAAAGACAGCTTTGTATCATTTTGTCCTGAGGGGCTGGGGAGCCACAGAGGGATTTAAGCAGCAGAGTAAGATGATTTGGTCAGCTTATTGGAACGATCAATCTGGCAATATTGTGCGGATGAACCAGAGGTGGAAGGAGGACAAGCTGTCAGTCAGGGGATGAGAAATGATGAAGCAATGGCAGTGAAGATGGCAAGGAAAGGAGGAATTCTGGAGCTATCAAGATGAAAGCTGGGACTGCACATCTAGTCCAGGGGCTACCACTGCTGGCTCCACCACGAGGAGGCACGTTCAGGTGACAGCTAGATCTGAACTCTAGTCCCATGCCTTGGCCTTCGGGCTCTGCAGTCTGGCGAGCTCAGATGCCAGCTCTCCCTTTTACTAGCTGTGTGACCTCAGGCAAATCACTCAATCTTTTTGTGCTTTAGTTTTCTCATCTGCAATCTGGAAATACCTACCTCCAGGGGTATGGTAAGAATTCAGCACACTGCCTGGCCCACAGTAAGTACTCAGTGAGTGTGAAGGTGCACTACTTTCATTTTCTAAGACTACAGTCTTACAGACTTCTATATAGAGACTACTTATATAGACACAGAGTCCGTAGACACAAAACAACGGACCACCCAACCAAACCTTTCCACCTTGCCCCTCTTCCACAGTACTTCGGAGCAGAGAGGAAGCACTTCCCTCTGGGCTGCTGGAACAGGCCCCGAAAGGCAAAGTGGGAGAGGAGGCTAGAGCAGACACTCAGGACTCAGCAGGAAAAAACAGGTCTAGCTGGGCCACCCAGGATACAAGCAAGAGCCTGAAGTCATTGTTTTTGGCATGGGAGCCCCAGGGTGCAAGAGCCAGGAAAATAAGAAAACAGTATTTTATAGATACCCATTTCTACAAAGCAATGATAAACTAAGAGCTGCTTTGCTGAGAAGTGATTTACCAAAAGTAACAATTTAAGTAGAAGATTTCCTAGTCTTGAGTACCTTCTGCCAAGGGGCAGAAACATCTGACAGATGCTGAGCTGCTGGCTTTGAGCACAGTCCTATAGTGCTGGCCTAGCTGGTAACCCTGACTAGCAGAAGCACTCTTAGGACTCTGAAGCTATCTAAGTACCTCCTGGACTCCTCAAGACATGACCGTGAGTTGTTTGGGGTTTCAGCTTTGAAAAGCCTGGCTGACAGCCTGGGTTCCACCACCCATGTGTGTCAGTCAGCTCTTACTTATCCTTCAAAATCCTATTTCAGCATCACCTCCTCTGCAAAACCACCCGTGACTCATTTAAAATTTTCTCTCTCCAGTGTTACTTCTCTGCCCAGCAACTGTAAGTTCCATTAGGTATGTCACAATATTGATATTTTGTTTTGATTATGTTTTTGTCTTCTCTTTAGACTGTGAGCTCTTTGAAAAGAAGGGCCAGGACTAATTGATTTTTGTCTTCCTAGAATGTAGCACAGGGCCTGGCACATACTGGGTGTTCAATAAGTGTTTGCTGAACGGTGTCTAGCTTACAGGAATAAGAAAATGCATCTACACAAATGTAATGTTGGAAACATAAGGTAATGATTCTACGCATTTGATTTACACTGTTCAGAACCCTACCTACTCAAAAAAAGAGGCCCAGCTGCAGGAACAAAAGTAACAGGGATCAGTAACAAAAAAAAAAAAGCTGTATTTTCTTCAATGCTTTTGCAGAAGATGCCTATTGACCCCAAAAGCTTATGGATTTCCTTTCAGAAAAAAACGGGTGTCTGTCACCTAGGCCATTTTTGGACCATGACTTTATAAGTCCACCAATGATGTAACTATGAAATAACGCTCTCAGAATGTGGATTATGCTACTGAATCAGAATACCGATTTCACTCTTTACATAAACCCACAAAGCTTCAACTAGCAGAAGTTTTGAATTTTTATCCAGTTTGAGACAAAAGCAGCAATCCATAGAAAAGGAAAACTGGTGCTTTAAATGAAGGCTCTGACACAAATGCAAACACAAAAAGCTGCTTTCCACTGGGCACACATTCTGAGTTTATCCAGGAGGCGGGTGACTCGCCTGTCCTCTACCACCCACACCCACTCGGACACAGAACGTGGTGCAAGACACGAGAAGCAAGAGCCGCAGACTGAGTCATAAGGCCCACGTGAGTGGTTCTCAATGCTCAGCATCTGAGAAAAAAGGAGTACCAGTTGTATCCCAGCATGAGGTTAAGATGACGGACTCTCTGTATTTCTGCTTACCTAAGGTTTCTTGGTATTCCTCCCAGAGACAGTGAAGAAGCGAAGGACCACCCTTGCTTTGGCTGTGCCAATTTTCAGACTAGAAGAGCTGAATCTCAGCTCTAAAATAATATGCAGGTCAAAGATCACAATGTGATCCCCAAACTGCAACCTATTTATGGTCCTAATATCTACAGAGCTTTACATCCTCAATCTAAATCTGAATTTATACTTTTTACTGCATTTAACTGAAATTGTGTTTTCACTGTAGTAAATAATGCTTTTGCAGTGGTTTTACTTAAGTCTCAAAGTAACCTAGAAAGTGAGGTGTAAAGACACACCCTGGACCTGGAAGCTAACAAAGGACCAAGGCCACTTGGTACCCGGTCTTCCCCTTGCCCTACGTCACCAGCTCCACTGGATACACTGAACTCCTGAGGGCCAGAACCCAGTGACCACTGCTAATGCTCCCCATGTGCTCAGTGGAGACTTCAAGACAGCCCTGTCTTCACTTCTAGGCCCTTTCTTAGTATGGTGACTGTTTCACAGCACATCCTCTGTGTTGGATGAAAAAGACCCTGGATTCAAAGTCACATGCCTTAGGTTCCAGTATGGATTCAGGCCCTGCAGTCATGACTTCCCACTCCTAGGCCACGTGGATAGTGGGTGGGAGGAGCAGCAAGGTGCAGCCGCACCTGCTTGGCTTTGCTCTTCCCTTGAAGGGCGTTCTTCTTCCCTGGTCTGGGCCTTGTCAGGTAAGAGGAGCTACTTAGCTCTAGATCTGAAAGAAATGACACTGAACACCCTAGTAACCAACTGCTATCTACAAACTCACAGGATGACAAGAAGTATCAGGTGGCGATGAGAGGAAGCGAGGTGGAGGTGAGGGAAGGAACGGCTGCACACCATCGCCACAGTGACATGTGGGGGCTGCAGTTTGGAGACCTTCAAGAGAAGCTCAGGTCTCAGACAGATCTCGCATCAGCAGATGTCAACCCTCATAGACAAACATCTACTATGGAGGTCTGCAGGTTCTCAATAACCTTCTAATACAATCCATCCACACAAGGAAATAATACATCACAGGTGATGTCAGCAGAAAACAGATCTGGATGCTCATGGTTTCATTCAAACAGAGTAACTTTTTGTGAAATGCTTAAAGAAAGAAAAGAGAAAACCAAGAAACAAGAGAATATAAAAAGCTACTACACATCTTTGAAAAAAAGTAAATTCAAGTTTATAAATAATAAATACAGTTGGAACTAGAACTTAAGAGGCAGGCTAGGCCCCACTAGAGAATCACTTAACTGGAGGACTGATTCCCCCAAAAGTTCTCATAACACAGAACTGAGAGACATGGAGATGAGAAACCTGAAAGAGAGGGTTAGGCATGAAGAAGAGAAGAAGGTCTAACACCAATCTTACCAGAGGCTGAGAGAGACAACTGAATGGCTGCAGGAACATGGTGGAGACGACATGGATGGCAATGATCAAACAGGAAACTGACAATGATTGCTAGGCTAAAGGCTCTAACAGAAAAAGCAGACGGCATGCAAGAATAAGGGGGCCGTGTGAGCACAGAGATTAAAAGAAATGCTAGCAATAAAAACAATGTAAGAGAAACGAGACTGTCAGTGATGGGCTCATCAGGAGACGACACGACCAAGGCAAGAGTCAGGGAGCTGCAAGATATGTCAGCAGAAACTTCCCATACTGCAAGGCAAAGAGTAACAAGATTTAAAAACAAAAACAGAAACAATCCCCCAATAGAACTAAACTTCCAAAACCTGTGGGACAATTTCGAAAAACATAACATTTGGTAACTCGAATGATGGAAGGAGAGAATAGAGAAACAACTGAAGTAGTAACAGCTGAAAAGTCTCCAAAATTAACGACTGACACCACAGATCCAAGGAGTTCACAGAACATCAAGCAGAATAAATACCCCCAAAGCTGCACGAAGGCATAATGTATTCAGCAGAATACCAAAGAGAAAGAGAAAATCTTGGCTGGGTGTAGTGGCTCACGCCTGTAATCCTAGCACTTTGGGAGGCCGACGAGAGCAGATCACCTGAGGTCAGCCTGGTCAACATGGTGAAACCCCATGTCCACTAAAATACAAAAATTAGCCAGGCATGATGGTGGGTGCTTGTAATCCTAGCTACTCAGGAGGCTGAGATGGGAGAATCACTTGAACCAGAGAGATGGTGGTTGCAGTGAGCCGAGATCATGCCAGTGCACTCCAGCCTAGGTGGCTAACGGAGACTCCAACTCAAGAAAAAAAAAAAAAAAAAAGAGAAAATCTTGAAAACAGCCAGGTGGGGGCCAGGGGACCTAGAGAAGAACAGAGAAAAGAATTCCAGAGGGCACCTTGTCAGAAGCCATGCCAGCAAGGACAGAGGGAAGTTAAACAGATCTAAAGAGTTCAAAGAAAAAAACCACCAACGTAGAATGGTGTATCCAGTGAAATTATCCTTCAAAAGTGAAGGAGAAATAAACACTTCCTCGGACTAACAAAAACTGAGGGAGCTCATCACCAGCAGACCTGCCCAGCAAGAAATGTCAAAAGATTTCCTTCAGTCAGAAGGTCAGAAACGTGGATCTACATAAAGAAAGGAAGAATAGCAGAGAAGAAATAAAGGCAAAGTAAAATGTCTTCTTCCTATTAAACTAAAAGATACTGTTGAAAGTAACTGGCAACACTGTACCGGGTGATTAACACGTAGAAAATAATTACAGCAATGTCACAAGGAAAGGAAAGGAGTTGGGAGTAATTTGTTAAATGCTACCTGTTTTACAAAAGTTAGTTGAAAAGGGACTTAAATTAGTTCAAAATGGTATGTTGTAAACTGTAGGGCAACTGCAGAAATTCTAAAAGATAAATAAAATTGTAAGAGAGGAGATGAAATAAAATCATAAAATGTTTAAAAACACAGAAGGCAGAAAAAGACTGATAATTAATAGAAAACAGTTACAAACATGACTGATACTAATTCAAATACATTGAAAAATCACTTCAAATGTGAATAGTCAAATACACCAATACACAGAGATTATCAGGGTAAATTAAAAAACAACAAGAATGGTGGCATGTGTCTATAGTCCCAGCTACTCAGGAGGAGGCCAAGGTGGGAGAATTGCTTGAGCCTAGGAATTCAAGTCCAGCCTGAGTAACATTGCAGGATTCTGTCTCTGAAAAATAAAAAACAAACCCAACTATACATGTCTACAAGAAACCTGCTTTAAATATGAAAACGCTGAGGAGTTAAAAGTAAAGGGATGGAAACAACCAATGGATCAATGAGGAAATTACAAAGGAAGTTAGAAAATAATTAGAGACAAATGAAAACAAAAACAACACATTAAGACTCACAGGATGAAATGAAAGCAAGCACTAAGGGCAAAATTCATACCTATAAACACATCAAAAAACAAGAAAGCTCTCTAATCAGCAACCTAACTTAGGATGGGCATGTTGGCTCATCCCTGTAATTCCAGCACTTTGGGAGCCTGAGGCAGGAGGACTGCTTGAGCCCAGGAGTTTGAGACTAGCCTGGGCAACAAGGTGAGACCTCTGTCTCTACAATAATTAATTAATTAACAGCTTAGCATGGTGGCACACACCTGTAGTTCAAACTACTTGAGACGCTGGGGCAGGAGGATTGCTTGAGTCTAGGAAGTCGAGGTTGCAGTGAGCCATGATCGCATCACTACATTCCAGGCTGGGCAACTGAGTAAGCCTTGTCTCAGTAACAACAACAACAAATAAAATCAAACAAAAAAGACCCCTAACTTCACATCTTAATGACTAGAAAAAGAACAAACTAGGCCGGGCGTGGTGGCTCATGCCTGTAATCCAAGCACTTTGGAGGCCAAGGCGGGCGGATCACCTGAGGTTG
>NW_016107837.1:1085106-1138065 GCF_001604975.1 Cebus imitator
ACCATGTTGACCAGGATGGTCTCGATCTCTTGACCTCGTGATCCACCCGCCTCGGCCTCCCAAAGTGCTGGGATTACAGGCTTGAGCCACCGCGCCCGGCCCGAAAGTGAGAATATTATTATTGATTATACAGAAATAAAAGGGGCTGGGAGTGGTGGCACACAGCTGTAATCACAGCTGCTTGGGAGGCTAAGGCAGGAGAATCATTACAGCCCAAGCATTTGAGGCTGCAGTGAGCTATGATGGTGCTACTGCAAATCCAGCCTGGGCAACAGAGCAAGGTTGTCTCTTAAAAAAAAAGAGAGAGTGAGAGAAAGAAAGAAAAGAAATTAAATTAAAATTAAGAAGACATAAAAGGTAGCATAAAATAGTACTGGCTGAGCTTGGTTAACTTACACCTATAATCCTAGCACTTTGGGAGGCTGAGGTGATAGGACGGCCTCAGCCAAGAAGTCCAGACTTAGCCCAGGAGTGGTAGGACTGCCTTAGTCCAGACTAGGCAACATAGTAAGACCCTGTCTCTTCCAAGTAATTTTACTTCTTCCTTTCCAGTTTGGATGCCTTTTATTTCTTTTTCTTCCCTATTTGCTCTGACTGAAACTTCTAATACTATGTTGAACACAGTGGTAAAGGCATCCTTGCCTTGCACATAGTAAGACCCTGTCTCTTCCAAAACAATAAAAATATTAGCTGGGAGTGGTGGCACATGCCTCCAGTCCAAGCTACTTGGGAGGCTGAGGCAGGAGGAATGCCTGAGCCAAGAGTTTGAGGCTGCAATGAGCTAGATCATGCCATTGTACTCCTGCCTGGGTGACGGAGATGTTGTTTCAAAGAAAAATAAAAAAAGAAAGTATTACGAACAACTGTACACTAACACACTGGATAAAACAGATGAAATAAAAAAATTTCTAGAAACACAAAACCTACCAAGATGAAATCATTAAGAAATAGAAACGTCTGAACAGACCTGTAACTAGTAAACAGATTGAACTGGTAGTCACAAAATCACTCAATAGGCCATGGTGGCTCATGTCTATTATGTCATCCCAGCGCTTCTGGGAGGCCGAGGTGGGTGGATCACCTGAGGTCAGGAGTTTGAGACCAGCCTGACAAACATGGTGAAACCCCATCTCTACTAAAAATACAAAAAATAGCTAGGTGTGGTGGCATGTGCCTGTAGTTCCAGCTACTTGGGAGGCTGAGGCCGGGGAATCATTTAAACCAGGGAAGTGGAGGTTGCTGTGAGCAGAGATCACACCACTGCACTCCAGCCTGGGTGACAGAGTGAGTCTCCATCTAAAAAAAAATAAAAAATAAAAAAAATCACCCAATAAAGAAAAGCCCTAGACATGATGGCTTCACTGGTCAATTCTACCAAATATTTACAGAATTAATACCAATATTTCTCAAAGGTTCAAAAAAAGAAAAAACAAACTTAAGAGGAGGAAACACTTTCTAACTCATGTCCTGAGCATATCCCCATACCGAAGACACTGTAAGAAAACCACCAACAAGTAACACTTACGAAGATTCATGCAAACATCCTCAACAAAATACTAGCAAACTGAATTCAGCAGCATATTAAAAGACTCATACACCATAATCAAGTGGGAATTATTCCCAGAATGCAAGGATGATTCAATGTATAAAAAGTAATCAATGTTAATATACCACATTAACAGACCGCAAAAAGCCAAAGATCACCACAACTGGTGCAGAAGCAGCGTTTGACAAAATTCAAAACGGTTCCATGACAATAACACCCAACAAACTAGTAACAGAGGGAAAACTACCAAAATATAATAAAAGCCATATATGAAAAACCCACAGCAAACAAAGGTGAACGAATGAAAGCTGTTCCTTGAGTATCAGTAACAAGGCAAGGATGCTTTTACCGCTTCTATTCAACATAGTATTAGAAATGCTTTTACCACTTCTATATAACATAGTATGAGACATGTTTTTACCACTTCTATACAACACAGTATTCGAAGTTTCAGTCAGAGCAAATAGGCAAGAAAAAGAAATAAAAGGCATCCAAACTGGAAACGAAGAAGTAAAATTATTTCTCTTCACAGATGATATGATTTTATACCTAGAAAACTCTATATTCCACACACACGAATCTGTTAGAATAGATGAATTCAGCCAAGTAGGAAGATACAAAGTCAGCACTAGAAAATCGGCTGCATGTCTATACACCAACAATGGTTGGAAAAGGAAATTATGAACACAATTCCATTCACAACAGCATCAAAATACTAATTTAGGGCCGGGCATGGTGGCTCATGCCTGTAATCTCAGCACTTTGGGAGGCCAAGGTGAGTGAATCACTTGAGGTCAGGAGTTCGAGACCAGCCTGGCCAACATGGTGAAACCCTGTCTCTACTAAAAATTCAAAAATTAGCCAGGCATTGTAGCATGTGCCTGTAATCCCAGCTACTCAGGAGGCTGAGGCAGGAGAATCACTTGAACCTGGGAGGACAGAGGCTGCAGTGAGCCAAGATTGTGCCACTGCACTCCAGCTTGGGTGACAGAGCGAGACTCCACCTCAAAATAATAATCATCATAATAAAGCAAGACTCCACCTCAAATAACAGCAACTTAGGAACTGAATTAACTGGCCAGGCACGGTGGCTCATGCCTGTAATCCCAGCACTTTGAGAAGCTGAGGCAAGTGGATCACTTGAAGCCAGGAGTATGAGGCCAGCCTAACCAATATGGCCAAACCCCATTTCTACTAAAAATACAAAATTAGCAGGACATGGTAGCATGTGTCTGTGATCCCAGCTACTCAGGAGGCTGAGGCAGGAGAATCACTTAAACCTGGGTGGTGGAGGTTGCAGTGAGCCAAGATTGTGCCACTGCACTTCAGTGTGGGCAACAGAGTGAGAATCTGTCTCAAAAAACACCAAAACCAAAACAAAACACCAACAGGAATTAACTTAACCAAAGAAGTGAAAGAGTTCTACCATAAACTATAAAACACTGCTCTAAGAAACTGAAAAACCAAAAATAAATGAAAACACATACCATGTTAATCTTCTAATCTTCACTGATTAGAAGATAATATTGTCAGAATGTCCATACTACCCAAAGTGATCTACAGATTCAATGCAATTCCAATGATGAATTTTGAGAAACAGAAAAACTCACCCTAAATTCATACAGAATCTCATAGGATTCTGAATAACCCAAACAATCTTAACAACAACAACAACAAACACCAAACCTGGTGGACTCACAATTCCTGATTTCAAAACTTACTGCAAAGATACAGCAGTCAAAACAGTATGGTACTGGCCTGACATACAGGCCAATGGAACAGAATAGAAAGCCCAGAAACAAAACCTCACATATATGGTCAAACGATTTCTGACAAGGATGGCAACATCCTTCAACGGGAAAAGGGCAGTCTTTTTAACAAATGGTACTGTGACAACAGTGCATTCCGCATGCAAAAGAATGAAGCTGGACCCTTACCTAACACCATATACATAAAAATGAACTTTAAAATGGATCACAGACCTAAATGTAAGGAAAGAACAAAACTCTTAGAAGAAAACATAGGGCAAAAGCTTCACAACATTAGATCTGGCAATAATTTTTTGGATGTAACACCAAAGGCACAGGCAACAAAGAATAAATAGACAAACTGGACTGCATGGAAAATTTTTAAATGTTGTGCATCAAAAGACACTACCAACAGAGTAAAAAGGGAGCCTACAGAATGGGAGAAAATACTTGCAAATCATCTATCTGATAAAGGACTAATACCCAGACTACAGAGAGAACTAAAATGCAACAACAACAAGCCTGATTCAAAAATGAGCAAGAACTTAAATAGATATTTCTCCAAAGAAGATATACAAAGGTCAACAAGCACATGAAAAGATGCTCAACATTACTAAACGTTATGAAAATGCAAAACAAAACTACAATGTGTCTACGGTCACCTATACAAGAAAAAAAACCTACAATGTGATAGCACCTTATATCTATTAGGATGGTTACTATTAAAAAAGCAAAACAGAAAATAACAAGTGTTAGTGAGGATGTGGAGAAACTGAAACCCTTGTGCACATTGGTAGGAATGTAACATGGTGCAGCCACTGTAGGAAACAGTACGGCAGTTCCTCATATAATTCAAAATAGAATTACCCCATATGACCTAGCAATTCCAATTCTGGGTATACACCCCAAATAACTGAAAGAAGGGTCCTGAAGCATTTGTACACTCATGTTTACAGCAGCACTGTTCACAGTAGATAATGTATGGAAACAACTCAAGAGTTCACTGATGGAGACACAAATTGGGATTCAGCCACATGATGAGTAGTATTTAGCCTTACAAAGGAAGGAAATTCTGCAACATGCCACAACATGGATAAACCTTGAGGACATTATGCTAAGTGAAATAAGCCAGGCACAAAAAGACAAATACTGTACAATTCTACGTATATGAGGTACTTCGAGTAGTCACAATCATAAAGACAGAAAGCAGAATGATGGGTGCCCAGGGGTGGGGGAAAGGGGAGTTACTGTTTAATGGGTTAAAAACTTCCAATTTTACAAGATGAGAAGAGTTATGGAGGTGAATGATAGTTGCACAACATTATAAATCTATTTAATACCACAGAATTCTACACTTAAAAATGGTTAAGATTGTAAATTTTATGTTATAGGTATTTTACCACAATAAACAAATCCTTTCAAAAAGTAAAGCAATGAACGAAGATATACCAAAAGAAAACTGGAGGAGCTATATTAATTTCAGGCAGAGCAGGCTTCAGAGCAAGGGAAGCTACCAGTGGTGCTGAGGAGCATTACATAATGATAAAGGGTCAATTCTCCAAGAAGCAGTAACAATCCTCAATGTGTGTGCCGCTAACGACAGAGCATCAAACTTTATAGGGCAAAAGCTGATAGAACTGTGCAAGGAAAAACCAATGAATCCAGTATCACGGTGGAAGTCTCCAACAGCCCTCTATCAGAAATGAACAGGCCGGGCGCGGTGGCTCACACCTATAATCCCAGCACTTTGGGAGCCCGACACGGGTGGATCACGAGGTCAAGAGATCGAGACCATCCTGGTCAACATGGTGAAACCCCATCTCTACTAAAAATACAAAAATTAGCTGGGCATGGTGGCGCAGGCCTGTAGTCCCAGCTACTCAGCAGGCTGAGGCAGGAGAATTGCTTGAACCCAGGACATGGAGGTTGCGGTGAGCCAAGATCGCGCCATTGTACTCCAGCCTGGGTAACAAGAGGGAAACTCCGTCTCAAAAACAAAACAAAACAAAACAAAACAAAAAAAAACAAAACAACAGACTGGGCGGGCAGAGAATCAGAACATAGTTACTGACTGATAGGACTCAACAGCACCATCAGTCAACTGGACATCATGAACATCTGAAGACCACTTCACACAACAACAGAACACATACTCCTCTGAAGCTCACATGGAACATTCACCAAGACAGAAATTCTGGGCCATAAGCAAACCTTAATAAACTCAAAAAAACAGAAATCATACACTGTATACTTTTAGATCACAATAGAATATAAGTAGAAATTAGTGACAAAACAGTAGTTGTGAGATCCCGAAATATTTGGAAATTAAATTCCCTGGCACTTACAGTTTTTATTTTATTTTATATAGTATTCCATTACTGTATTTTTTATCAGCAATTACTTTGAACTTTTAAATAACTTCTACTCAATATATAAATTCAGTATGTCACTGGTATGAAAAAACCTGAAAATAGAAATTAATTAGTCTTCAAGTTTTTTTCATTTCAAGAATTTTTTTTTTTTTTAGAAACAGGGTTTCACTACGTCATCCAGGCTGGTCTTGAACGCCCAGGCTCAAGCAATCCTCCCACCTCAGCCTCTCAAAATGCTGGGATTACAGCCGTGAGCTACCATGACAGGCCAGAAAATAAATTTTTCATAGTATTCATGCTAAACATTTTAGGTACTAAATATTTACCCACAATTCCGAAGATACGAATTAAAAGAATTACAACCACAACGGCACAATGTCAAAGGCAACAACTGTGACTGCAGCACAGCAGAAGCTCACTAAGGCCCAGCAGTGCAGAAGCAAAGGCAGACACAGCGGCAGGTCAGAAGCTCCCTAAGGCCCAGCAGTGCAGGAGCAAAGGCAGACACAGCGGCAGGTCGGAAGCTCCCTAAGGCCCAGCAGTGCAGAAGCAAAGGCAGACACAGCGGCAGGTCAGAAGCTCCCTAAGGCCCAGCAGTGCAGGCGCAAAGGCAGACACAGCGGCAGGTCGGAAGCGTGCAAGGCCCCTCCACATTCAGCACCCGCCTTCTGCCTCCCAACTACATTCCAAACAATCCTGTTGATCATCTCTAAGAAACTTCCTCTAATGTCACTGGAATGTGTGCTATTCTGATACAGCTTGTTTGCTTTCTGAAGGTGTATTCCTTCAGGTCTGTTAACACATTATGCATTTAGACACAGATGTAGCTGCAGCATCCAACTAGGTCAAACTAACTCAACACAAACTAATCTTTTAAGATCTGGTAAGTGACAATGCAAGTTTGTTTACAGAAACAAACATTTTCATATCAGATGAAAATGAAATATTTTGATAATTGTACCTTATGTTTCCATATAAAAATGGCCACCACCTAATATATTTTAAATGAATCAGTGAACAGTCTTCAGTTTGCTAAAGTGGTAGAAATAATGTTTAGTTATAAATTCCTAAATTTCCTATACGACCTCTACCACATATGGCTTGACCTCCATATTTGCCTATCTATCCATAAATCTTTCCAATTTTCTGTAAGATTAAAGTTTAACAAGTATCAAAAGAACAGATATTAGATACAAATGATGCTCCTAAAATAGGTATTTCTTCTTTTACCCATATATAGACCTCTAATTTCTTGAGAAAAGGCCAAAAGCCAGGGAAAAGAATCAGTTTTTAACCAAAGGGTCCCCACAGTCTTTAGTAACAATCAATTTTAATATTTTACTTGAGTACTTTTAGGAACTAATTCTTAAATAGCTTCCACCAACAAAAATATGTAACAGAATATTGTTTTTTTTTTTTTTTTTGAGATGGAGTTTCTCTCTTGTTACCCAGGCTGGAGTGCAATGGCGTGATCTCGGCTCACCGCAACCTCCGCCTCCCGGGTTCAGGCAATTCTCCTGCCCCAGCCTCCTGAGTAGCTGGGATTACAGGCACATGCCACCATGCCCAGCTAATTTTTTGTATTTTTAGTAGAGACGGAGTTTCACCATGTTGACCAGGATAGTCTCGACCTCTTGACCTCGTGATCCACCTGCCTCGGCTTCCCACAGTGCTGGGATTACAGGCTTGAGCCACCGCGCCCGGCCTATAACAGAATATTCTATAACCTTTTCTTGGAACTAGGTAATAGAGCTCTATTCAGGCAACAACAGGGAATGGAAAACTTTCTAACTTTACACATGCACCCAGAGAAAATCAGACTACAAACCAGGCAGACCATGAAGATCGCGTGGCTCTGATTACATACTTGAAAAATGTTATTAAAAAAGCATTCTATTATTAAGATATTATTACATGTTCAAATTGAGCAATATTCAATCTAACAAAATTTAAGCATGAATTTGGATGGTTGTGCCAAGTAATTATAATAGATGTGACAAACTTATTATACTCTATTCTAAACCTGTGTCTGTTAATCTTTCAAATACACTTCTCCCCAGCAAAGGGACAACAAACCTCACTTACGGACTACATGTACCCCACTTCATAGTGACCCCTAGTGGGGAGAAAACACACATGTAGTCTGGAAAAAAATCATTCATTCCATGTCATGTCCTCCTCCATTTCTGTTCCAACTGAAAATCATTGTTTTAAATAATAAATTAGAGTTTGGAATAAATTCTACTTTTAAAAAATTTTCTAAGGATATGTACTCTTTTTTTTTTTTGAGATGAAGTTTCACTCCTGTTGCCCAGGCTGGAGTGCAATGGCACAATCTCGGCTCATTGCAACTTCTGCCTCCCAGATTCAAGAGATTCTCCTGCCTCAGCCCATGCGCCACCACCCCTGGCTAATTTTGTATATTTTAGTAGAGATGGGGTTTCTCCATGTTGGTCAGGCTGGTCTTGAACTCTCAACCTCAGGTGATCCGCCCACCTCGGCCTCCCAAAGTGCTGGGATTACAGGTGTGAGCCACCACGCCCGGAAAATTCTATTTTTGATTGATTAGAGCCACACTTGGACAAGAATAACTGGTACAAAGTAAAAAAAAAAAAAAAAAAAATCAGAATTACGGTGAGTCATTCTGGTAAAGGTAAGCTCAAAACAGCTGGGGAGGCAAAGCTATCTAAGGCAAAGCTAAGGTCCAAAGAATGAAACCAGCCTAAAAATTTCACTGTAAAGTCTATGATATTAAATATACACCTGAGGTTCTCTGAGAAGAAATGCATAAAAATCAACTTATTTCTAGATCCTCACTCCACTTCCCAAATGGGCTTTTCACACCTGGTTTCTGGCAGCTTCTCCTGTCTGTGCCCTCCCCTCCCCAGTGCTCCATAACCTGCAGGGTGTTATGATTTTCTGTGGCATCACAATTAGGGCTCCTCCTTTATTTAGGCTTGTGCATTTCTACAAGGCCTTAATTTTCATACTAAAAAAACAGTCATTTTAGACCCTGTAGAGTCCAGCCAGTGTAAGAGGACTCATCTATCACATTAAGAAAAAGGGCAAGTCCCTGGAGGACCACAACTAGTTAACTGAGGTCTTGTGTGAAGTACTCCCTAGGTTTAACCTGTTAGAAATTTCACCTGAAAAATCCTTCTGTTCGATTTCATTCTGAATAAAGGAACTATGACCTTCACAATTGTTTTTAATGACTGTTATAACTGTAAAGGTTCAAAATGACAGTGCTTAAGAGATTATGGTGAAAGGAAACACTTGGCAGGCCTTCCTATCAAGAGCAGACCCTGTCCTATGCAAGTTGCTAATTCACAGATTGCTGTTTGAGTATATACTTATGCAGGATCTCAGTGAAGAGTGCGCTCTCAGACCCTTTCTGCCCCGACTTACCTTACTGTGTGTGAAGGGGGGTGTTGCATACAAGGTAGGGTGGATGAGAGGGCGTGGCAGGTGTGGAACAGTGTGCAAAGGCACATGTCCATGGATGTGGGGGTAAAGGTGCAGTGCAGGGTGTGTGGGCTTCTCTGGACTCATGAACTGATGGCCTGGAGGAAGGGCTCCGGCTGTCATTGCAGATGGTGTCAGTCCAGAAGCTTCTTGTTTACAAACATGACATTCACAAGTGTTTGGAGCTTGTTCAGCCTAAAAGGAAAGAAAAAAAAAAACCTAATTATTTAGTGAAACAAAAAATGGTATGAATTAAAGTCAGTCACATTCTGCCAAGTAGTAAAAAAGCAAATACAAAGGTAGCAGGGCTTTTCCTGACACCCTGAGTTGACCAGGGCCTTCCATGCAAGGGAAAGGAGGGACCCCAAGAGACTGGGACTGAAGGAGATGCACAGAGAGGAAAGGTATACCTCATTCCACAGACAGACTCAGGTAGAGCCACTGGTTCTGCGTCCTATGCCTAACGCAGAAAATTTCACTTCCCACATCTGAGCAGGGACAAGGGAACTGGTGAAGACGATAGAGTAGAGAGGGGATGGCTGTGCTCCACTGGGCTCACACTGCTTCTAAATGGTTACAGATTCTCCAAAACGAAGCAGAGATGGGACTTCCGGTTACGGTGGAGTGAAGAGGTCCGTGGCTCCTTTCCCTCAGAGCAATGTAAAACTGAACACAACTGTCAAAGGCAACCATTCTGAGGCTCTGGAAATCAGCCCAAGAAAAATACTGAGACACATTTATCCACAAAAATCAGCTAGTACTTCAGGGAAGAACAGCAAGTCTGACTTTCTTGTCTGGGACCCTTCCCATCTCCTGCACCTGTACTCCAGCCCTGGCTCAGTCAGCAGTGGGCCCCCGAGTTCTATGACTGCAGGGATACCAGTGCAAACCAACCCTGCTGCCCAAAACAGCAGCCTGGTGAGGCAGTAAAAGCAGTGAACTCAGAAGGGCATGAACAGGGAAGCCTGCAGCTCTGTTGGCTTGAGCCTGAGGGTCCCAGTTGGGGTGAATGGCAGAGGAGACAGAAATCTAATAGGGAGAACCCTGGAATGAGAGTGCCACGGAAGGGCTTCTTAAGCTGTCCACAACTCGCTGGCTGACCAGGAGACCATGGTCCATGCACTGAGAAGATCTCAGGGGCTGGAGGAAGGGGCCAACACAGCCGACTTGGGAACTGGCTGAGTGCATTCACCCCGCAGCCAACAGTGGAGCCCCTGTGGATTCAAGGTGCATGGGCTACCCCTGCACAAATCATCAGCTGGTCAACCAGTCAGGCAGACAGAGGGGAAACCTCTAGAAGTCAAGCTAAAAAGCAGAAGAGAAAACGTGAGCCGAGATGCCTGCAGCCACATAATGTGAGAGATACAGATCCTGCAACTTAAGCTCAGGAAATAACAGAAACAAAGAAACAAACAAAAACAACAAAGGACTCTCAAAGGAAAAAATGAGAATGCAAAATTGTTACATTATTGAAAATGTCTGGTTTTCAACAAAAAATTATGAGACACACAAAGAAAACTATGAACTAGGCCAGGCGCGTGGCTCACACCTATAATCCCAGCACTTTGGGAGGTGGAGTTGGGCAGATCACCTGAGTCCAAGAGTTTGAGACCATGCTGGGCAGTATTACGGCAAAATCCTATCTCTACAAAAAATACAAAAAACTACTCAGGCATGTGGTGTGCCTGTAGTCCCAGCTACTTGGTGGGCTGAGGTGGGAGGACTGTTTGAGCCCAGGAGGACCTAGGGACTTAGAGGCTTGAGGCCTCCAGTGAGCTGTGATCATGCCACTGCACTCCAGTCTGGGTGACGGAGCAAGACCTTATCTGGAAAAAAAGAAGTGTGATCAACATGCAGAAAATAGTCCGACAGTTAACAGTAGTGGGTTCAGATACTAAATTAGCACACAAAGATGTCAAAGCAGCTGTTATAACATGTTCAGAGAATTAAAGGAAAATATGAAAATAAAGACTGAACATATAGAGAACTGCCATTAAAAACACACACACACACACACAAAAACTGTAAAATATAAATTCTAGAGGTGAAGAGCATAATAGCTAAACCAAAATTTCACTAACGGGGCTCAAAAGCAAATTTAAATGGCAGAAAACGCATCTGTGAACTTGAAGGAGAGCAATGGAACTGATCTCTCTAAGAACAAAGAAGAGACAGAGGAAAGCACGCAGACGCGCAGGGGCCTGTGGGAGAGCAGCAAGCACTCCAGCATGTGCAGAAACAAGTCCCAGGGTAGGGGTGAAGAAGAGCATACGAATAACAGCTGGACATTCCAATTCCCAAATGTGATGAGAACATTTATGTACAGATCCAAGAAGCTCAATAAACCCTAACAGGGATGAAAACAAAGAGATACTGAGAGCTGCAGAACTCTGGCACATAATGATCACCTCAAGTTTCCAGCAGCCCAAGGCCAAGTGCCTAGGAGGACCCCAGACCCTACTAACCTAACACACCTTCTTGAGAAAGCCTGGCTGCCAGGATAACCGACACCTGATGACTGTAACAAATTTAACACTCTGGTGTAGAATTTGATAGTGGGGAAGGCTGTTATGTAGGGGTACTGGGTATAGGATATCTCTGTACCTTTCACTCAACTCTGCTATGAATCTGAAGCTCGTCCTAAAAACAACCATTTATTTATTTATGAGACCGAGTCTCACTCTTTTACCCAGGGTAGACTGCAGTGGCACGATCTCAGCTCACCGCAACCTCTGCCTCCCAGGTTCAAGCAATTGTCCTTCCTCAGTCTACCAAGTAGCTGGGATTAACAGGCGCCTGCCATCATGCCTGCCTAATTTTAGTATTTTTAGTAGAGATGGGGTTTCACCATGTTGGCCAGGCTGATCTCAAACTCCTGACCTCAAGTGATCCACCCACCTTGGCCTCCCAAAGGGCTGGGATTACAGGCGTGAGCCACCACACACTATCTATTTTTAAATTTTTTTTGAGACAGAGTTTCGCTCTTGTCGCCCAGGTTGGAGTGCAATGGCGTCATCTTGGCTCACTGCAACCTCCACCTCCCGGGTTCAAGCCATTCTCCTGCCTCAGCTTCCTGAGTAGCTGGGATTACAGGCATCCGCCACCACGCCCAGCTAATTTTTGTATTTTTAGTAGAGATGGGGTTTCACCACATTGGCCAGGCTGGTCTTGAACTCCTGACATCAAATGATCCACCCACCTCTGCCTCCCAAAGTGCTAAGATTATAGGCGTATGTCACTGTACCCGGCCTATTTTTTAAAATGAAGGCAAAATAAAGACATTTACAGATAAAGACAGAGAATTAACTGCTAACAAACTGGTCCTATAAGACATATTAAAAGGTGAAAACAAGATGGTAACTTAAATTCAGCATCATTTAAAATAAGAGTGCCAGAAATGACTAGCCAGCTGGCAAACAGAAAATACTGTATAAATACAGGCCAGGCGTGGTGGCTCACGCCTGTAATCCCAGCACTTTGGGAGGCTAAGGTGAGCAGATGCAAACAGAAAACACTGTATAAATACAGGCCAGGCGTGGTGGCTCACGCCTGTAAGCCCAGCACTTTGGGAGGCCAAGGTGAGCAGATGCAAACAGAAAACACTGTATAAATACAGGCCAGGCGTGGTGGCTCACGCCTGTAATCCCAGCACTTTGGGAGGCCAAGGTGAGCAGATTACCTGAGCTCAGCGTTTGAGACCAGCCTGGCCACCATGGCGAAATGTCATCTCTACCAAAAATACAAAATTAGCCGGGTGTTGTGGTGCTCGCCTGTGATCCCAACTACTCAGGAGGCTGAGACAGGAGAATCACTTGAACCCGGGAGGTGGAGGTTGAACTGAGCCAAGATCGCGCCACGGTACTCCAGCTTGGGTGACAGAGTGTGACTCTTGTTTCAAAAACAAAGAAAGAAAACACCGTATAAATATATTTTTCTCTTTTATTTGTTCTTATCTCCAGAAGTTATAAAGCTATATAAAGCAGTAATTGTATTATTGATTTACAACATATACAAATGTAATCATATATAGCATAATAATAGTACAAAGGAGGATGAAGGAAATGAGCTGCTGTGGAGCAGTGCTTGTATATTTTATTGGAATTAAGTCAGTAATCATCTGCAGTAGATTGTGATAAATTAAGACGGATATTGTGGCTGGGTGCAGTAGCTCACACTGTAATCCCAGCACTTTGGGAGGCTGAGGCAGGCAGATCACTTGAGGCCAGTTCAAGACCAGCCTGGTCAACATGGCAAAACACTGTCTCTACTAAAAATACAAAAATTAGCTGGGCGTGGTGGTACGCATCTGTACCCCAGCTACTTGGGAGGCCGAGGCAGGAGAATCATTTGAACCCAGGAAATAGAGGTTGCAGTAAGACAAGACTGCACCACTACACAGCAAGACTGTGTATCCAAAAAAAAAAAAAAAAAAGCATATTGTGGCTGGGTACAGTGGCTAAGTGTAATCTTGGCACTTTGGGAGCTCCTGGCAGGAGTATGATGGAGGCCAAGAGTTTGAGACCAGCTTGGGCAACATACGGAGATACTATCTCTACTAAAATTTAAAAAAATTAGCAGGTTATGGTGACACCCGCATAGGACACTATGGAGTCCCAGCTTACTTAGGAGGCAGGAAGGCAGGAGACTGCTTGAGCCTAGGAGTTTGAGGCTGCAGTGAGCTATGATGATGCCACCATATTCCAGCCTGTGTAATAGAGGACGACCCTGTCTCTAAGAAAAAAAGAGATCCATGTTGTATTTTAATTTTTGTTTCTTTTTGTTTTATTTTTTATACCAATATTCACAAGAGATGCATACTGTAATCCTTACAGCAGCCACTAAGGGAAAAAAAAAATCAATGGAAGAATTAAAATGGTACACTAAAAATTTTCTTTAATATTTAAAAAGGCCAATATTGACATATATAGGATAAAAACCCAAGGCCCAACTAAAAGATGTGAGACACACTTTAGATTCAAAGAAACTGCAAGCAAAAGGATAAGAAAATACACATACACACAGGAACCCAAGAAGGTGGAGTGGCCCTATAACAGATAAAATGGACTTTAAGGCAAGACCAGCACTTCATAATGATGAAAGGGGCAATATATCAGGGAGATACGACAATAATTCAACAACATCACCCCCAAAATGCATGAACCAAAACCAGGCAGAACTGAAAGGAGAGGGAAATAATCCAACAGTTAAACTTGAATATGCCTCTCTCAGTAACTGATATAATCACCAGACAGACGATCAGTAAGAATATATACTATGATGTGAGTATCCGTGTCCCTCCAAAATTCCTATGTTGGTTATCGTAACCTCCCAAGTGGTGGTAGTAGGTGATGAGGACTTTGGAAGGCTCTACTCTCAGGAATGGGATTACTGTCCTTATATGGCAGCCTGAATAGACCAAGACAATACAGAAGACCTTCCAAATGCCATCAACCAACTTGACCGAACTTTCACTTACTTAACACTCCACACAACAAGAACAAAATAAAAATTATTTTCAAGAACACACAGAACATGATCTAGATAAACCTTATGTTAGGCCATAAACAAGTCTCAGTAAATTTGGAAGCTCTAAAATCAGTCATCTAAGCTTTTGTTCCAACAAACTAGAAAAGAGGAGCAGGCTAAACCCAAAGAACATAGAAAGAAATTTCAGAACAGAAACCAATGACATAGAAAAGAGAATAAGAGAAATTGACAAATCTTTAGCCCAAGTGACTGAAGCTATTAAAAAGAAGATAAAATTACCAAAATCAGGAATTAGCATCACTGCAGACACTGCAAAATTAAAAAGGATTGTAACAGAATAGAATAACTTTATGCCAACAAATTAGACAACTTAGATGAAATGAGTAAATTCCTACAAAGACAAAAATTATTAAAATTCACTCAGAAAGAAACAGAAAATTTGAAAAGATTAATTACAAGCAAATAAAACTTGAATCCGTAACTACAGATCTTCCCACAAAAAGAGAACAGACCCACAGGATTTTGCTGGTGAATTCTATCAAATATTTAAGAAATCTTAAACTCCTTCAGAAAACAGAGGTGAAAGAAACACTTCCTAACTCATCCTGTGAAGCTAGTATTATTCTGATACCAAAGAAAAAAACATCACAAAGACAGAAGATTACAGACCAGTATGTTTTATTAATATTAACATAGTTGCAGACATCCTAACAAAATATTAGCAAACCAACTCAGGAACATATGAAAAGGATTATATACCACCACCAAGTGGGATTTATCCTTAAATCAACTGATACGACTCACCACGGTAACAAAATAAAAAACGAAAACCACAGGATTGCAATACATGCAGAAAATGCATTAGAAAAACTGAACATACATACAATTCAATATTCAAATCACGAAAAAATTCAAGAAATTAGAGGTAGCATAGAATTTCCTCAACCCAATAAAGGGCATCTGTGAAAAACCTGCAGCTGACATCACACTTAAAGAGTGGTCAAAGATTAAATGCTTTCCCCTTAAGATTGGGAACAAGGCAAAGATGTCTGCTGGCAACACTTCTGTACTAAGGGTCTAGCTAGCTCAGTAAGGCAAGAATAAAAAATTAAAAACATCCAGGCTGTGTGTGGTGCCTCACACCTGTAATCCTAAAGTTTTGGGAGGCTGAGATGGGAGGATCACTTGAGGCCAGAAGTTCAAGACAAACCTGGGCAACATAGTGAGACCCTATCTCTAAAAAAAATTTTTTTTTAACTGGGCATGGTGATGCATGCCTGTAGTTGTGATACACCTGTAGTCTTAGCTACCTGGTAGGTTGAGGCGGGAAGACTGCTTGAGCTCAGCAGTTTGAGGCTGCAGTGAGCATGACTGTAGCAGTGCACTCCAGCCTGAGGGAGGGAAAGAGGGAAGGCAGGAAGGCAGGAAGGGAGGGAGGGAGGGAGGGAGGGAAGGAGGGAGGGAAGGAGGGAGGGAAGGAGAGAAGGAGGGAGGGGGAAGAAGAGGTAGGGGGAGGGGGAGAGGAGGGAGGGGAAGAGGGGAGAGGGGGAAAACAGAGGGAGATGGAAAGAGAGGGACAGGGAGAGAGAGGATATTAAAGGATATTAAAAGCATTGCATCCAGATTGGAAAGGAAGAAGTAAAACTCTATTTGCAGACAACATGATCTTATACATAGAAAACCCAAAGTAATCTAAAAAACCCCAATCCTACTAGAATTAATAAACAAGTTTAGTAAAGCTGCAGAACACAAGAACAATATACAAAAATCAATTGTATTTCTATATATTTCAAATGATCAACTGGAAATCAAAATTAGAAAATACCTTTTACTGTGAGTGAAAACACATAATACTTATATATTCCAGACGCAAAGATGGGAATTTTTTAGAACTGCTGAGAGAAATTAAAGATGACTTAAATAAATGGAAAGATACAACATATTTATAGATTAAAAGACTCAATTTTGTTAGGACTGCATTCTCCCTAAACTGATCTGTATCATCCCACAAATAAAAGACCACAACCACATCCAGAGAATTTTACTGGAGAATTCCCTTTTTTCTTTTTTTTTGAGATAGAGTCTTGTTCCGTTGCCAGGCTGGACTGCAGTCACGCAATCTCGGCTCACTGCAACCTCCGCCTCCCGGGTTCAAGCAATTCTCCTGCCTCAGCCTCCCGAGTAGTTGGGACTATAGGTTGGCGCCACCATGCCCTGCTAATTTTTGTATTTTTAGTAGAGATGGGGTTTCAACATGTTGGTCAGGATGGTCTCGATCTCTTGACCTCGTGATCTGCCTGCCTTGGCCTCCGAAAGTGCTGGGATTACAGGTGTGAGCCACCACGCCCAGCTTTGCTGGAGAATTCTAAATATATATTTAAGAATTCAATGCAATCCCTATCAAGATCCAAGCAGCCTTTTTGTAGAAGTTGACAAGCAGATCCTAAAATTTACATGGGAATGCAAAGAACTTTGGGCAGCATAAACGATGTCGAAAAAGGTCTACCAGTTGGGTGCAGTGGCTCATGCCTGTAATCCCAGCACTTTGGGAGGCTGAGGTGGGCAGACCACGAGGTACCGAGACCAGCCTGGCCAATATGGTGAAACCCTAACTCTACTACTAATACAAAAATTAGCCATGCATGGTGGCATGCGCCTGTAGTTCCAGCTACTAGGGAGGATGAAGGAGAAGAATCGCTTGAACCCGGGAGGCAGAGGCTGCAGTGAGATCACACCACTGCATTCCAGCCTGACTGAAAAAAAAAAAAAAAAGGAGAGAGAAAAAGGTGTACCAAGCTGGAGGGCAGACCCTATCCTATTTCCTAAACTTACCATAAAGCAACTGTCAAATGCACTATGGGTATAAGGACAGACACAGAGATCAAATGAACAGAATGGAATGTCCAAATATAAACTATTAAATTTATAGTCCACTGATTTTCAATAAATGGCCAAGGCAATTCTATAGGTACTTCTGACAAACAGTACTGAGACAACTAAATATCCACATATGCAAAAAAAGGTGAATTTATATCCTCTCACCTCACAATAAGCAAATGCTGAGTCAAATGAACCACAGAATCTAAGAACTAAAATTATAAATCTTCGGCCTGGAGTGGTGGCTCAAGCCTGTAATCCCAGCACTATGGGAGGCCGAGGCGGGTGGATCACGAGGTCAAGAGATCGAGACCATCCTGGTCAACATGGTGAAACCCCGTCTCTACTAAAAATGCAAAAAATTAGCTGGGCATAGTGGTGCATGCCTGTAATCCCAGCTACTCAGGAGGCTGAGGCAGGAGAATTGCCTGAATCCAGGAGGCGGAGGTTGCGGTGAGCCGAGATCGTGCCATTGCACTCCAGCCTGGGTAACATGAGTGACACTCTGTCTCAAAAAAAAAAAAAAATTATAAATCTTCTAAAAGAAAATAGTTTTGTGTTAGGCAAAGTTTTCCTGGATATTAAAAACATTATGCATAGAAAAAAAACTGATAAAAAATAATTTATCAAAACTAAAACTTTTGTTTTTCAAAAGACACCATAAAAAAACTGACATGTTGGCTGGGTGCGGTGGCTCACGCCTGTAATCCCAGCACTTTGGGAGGCTGAGGCAGGCAGATCACCTGAGGTCCAGAGTTTGAGACCAGCCTGATCAACATGGAGAAACTCCGTCTCTACTAAAAAGAAAAAAAATACAAAACTAGCCAGGTGTGGTGGCACATTCCTATAATCCTAGCTACTCAGAAGGCTGAGGCAGGACAATAGCTTGAACCAGGGAGGCGGAGGTCACAGTGAGCCGAGATCGCGCCACTGCACTCTAGCCTGGGCAACAAGAGTGGAAACTCCATCTCAAAAAAAAAAAAAACCTGACATGCCACAGACCATCAGAAAATATCACAAGTCATTTATTTTTTTATATCTATCATATCAGCAGAAATCAAAACTGTGACACCACCCTCTTCTGGGAGAAACAACATAAGTGCTATCAACTTAGGGCTGAAAAGCAAAGCAAAATGAAACCACAGTATGTCCACATAATGGAATATAATGAGGCTAGCAGAATAAAGTAGGGAAATACACTCTACAGACAGATAAAGGCTGTCAGGATATATTGCTAAGTGAAAAGCAAGGTACAGAACAGTATGCACAATAGTATATAGCCTTTTTCCTAAGAAAGGAAAAGAATACTTGTGTTTACACAGTAAATAAAACTGATAATCTATTAGCACTAGGGACTGCGGGTACACAGATCCTTGATAAGGGCACACGGAGAAGGAGATGTGGTCAGATTTCCCACACAGACCTTTCAACATCAATTTTATCATTTGAATGTTACATTTATATTATCTAATAAAATAAATTAGCCAAACACCTTGACCTTCATTTGTTCTTTCGTTTAAAAACTGCTTATTATTATTATTATTATTATTATTAGAGACAGTCTCGCTCTGTCATGCAGGCTGAAGTACAGTGGTGTGATCTCAGCTCACTGCGACCTCTACCCTCCTGGGTTCAAGCAATTAATTCTCCTGCCTCAGCCTCCCGAGTAGCTGGGATTACAGGTGCCTGCCATCACACCCAGCTCATTTTTATATTTTTAGTAGAGATAGGGTTTTGCAATGTTGGCCAGGCTGGTCTTGGATTCCTGGCCTCAAGTGATCCACCCACCCTGGCCTCCCAAAGTGCTGGAATTATAAGCGTGAGCCACCGTGCCCGGCCAAAAACTGCTTCTTAAGCATCTCTGTATGAAATTCTGAGAAAAAAGGCTAATAGGTACCATCACCTTTGATTAACAGAAAAACAGACAATGAACAGGAAAAACTAACCTTTCCTGAAATTTTAATATTCCACTATTTTAATTTTAAAAACAACTCTCTCTGCCTCTATACAAACAAAAAAAGCCTCCATAGGGCTGCCGTGGGATGTTGCAAAATCAAGATTGATAATTACAGATTTGAGCAAGAAAAACAAGATTCAAATGAAGATTTTAAGTATGCCTTGATTCTCTTCAGTTCTAACTTTCAGAAATTATGGGAAACAGAATAATTCTGTATTCAATAATGCTCATGTTTATAAAAAATATAGACAGAAAAAGAGGTCCGTGGCAAAACAGAAAACAAAGTCCTACCTGCTGTGTTGGGTAGGACGGAGGTGGACTGTCCACTTTGCTCTCCTCTGTCCTGGGGTTCCTGCTTCCCAACACTACATCTTCCTTTGGGGCCCCTGGGGGCTCCCCACTACTCTCGCCGTCTGCTTCTTCATCCTCAGCTTCTGAGGAACTACTACTGGTACTGCTTATCTGAGGAGACTTTAAAGACAATCTTTTGTAATTTGTACTTTTCAAAACAGAGTAATACAAAATGTCAGACCACCATTTTATGTCATTACTGTTGCTACGAAGAAGTCATGTCCATACCTCATCCTTCAGGGCCATGTTTTCCCCGCCACCATTCAATTCGCTGTGGATCCCATTCATGTTGGCCACGACCTCGGTATCATCATAATTACTCAATGGATAAATATCAGCAAATTTGGCTGACAATGGTGCAACATCTTCATCATCACTACAACTGACATAAGCAGAGCTGGTCACTGTGAGGTCATTCAATAGAGACAGACAGTAAGTAAACGACCCACTAAGCACAGACATGTCCTGGACAGATCACTGCTTTCATTCACAAAGAGTATTAGTTAAGTATCATTCATCCTACTAATATTTCTTAGTAACCTGAACATGAGAAAAATGCCTAGATGATTAACATCTGTGCCATTTGGAAGAATTTTTTTAAAAAGCTCCCAAAGTAAAAATATTAAGGAAACCACAAAAATTTAAGCAGACTGATTGATATAACATTGCCATTGGACCTGAAGGACACTGGTATAAAACTAGTCTCTCTGCTACTTTCAAGCCAACACAATTTCTAAAAAAATTAAGCCATGTCCATACCGCATCCTTCACGGCCATGCTTAGGTGTTTAGTGTTTGCTTTTTTAAACACCAAATTTTCAAAATAGCCAGGTGAACAAAACTTTAAAGGCATTTAACATAACAAAAGACTAATTTTTTTTTTTTTTTTTTGGCTTTAAGGCCAGTCATGGCCTGGTCACTCATGGTCATAACTAAGTATCAGTTTTAGCAAGATATCTAAGCAACAGGCGAATGAAAAACGAACTGAAACTAATTCTAAACAGACTTCAAGGCTTCAGCCTACAGAGACCACTTAGGATGTATAACCTTCTGATGCATTAAAAGAGCTGGCACAGAGTTCAAACCCAGGGCAAACAGGGTGCTCCAAGGTCCACAAAACATGCCACTGAGTCCATCTTCAGCCTGGGCGCAGAGCAACCTCCAGAAGGCAAAACCCTAGGAACTCGTTGTGATCTCATGTCCTAGAATAAACGAAGAGTGTCCAGGACTACCAAATTCAGGTGTCTTTTCAACACATTAAAATTAATATGCTAGAGGCTGGAGCTCACCAGAGAAAAGTACAAACAGCACCAACAAGGTGCAGAGTGCTAGGGTTTCCTGTAGGCCAACTGCACCTGAGGCACTGTCTGGGCCAACGCTCACACCTACTCCTGAGGATGATCACTGGCACAATTTACAGATGAGGAAACTGAGGTTCTAATGAAGCAACTCAGCCATCTGATGGCAGGAGGCTTCGCCATCCGTAGTTTCATACCTCATAAAGATCCAACCCATAAGATCCAGGAAGCACTGCAGTCTAGTGACTACCACTGCATTGTTCTTTCTAACCAACTTAGAAAAGGCACCAAGAAATACTAATGAAAAGATGACACTGGAGATTTTCAAATCATAGTTTACATTTAGAAGACATTGACCACAAGTTGCTGAAGGTCCAGATGCCCCAAGAACCTGGGCTCCCCATAAGCAGTGATGTAGGCAGTCCCAGTCCAAGGAGAAAGGCTCTCATGGCCAATTTCTTCCACTACCAAATGTGGCACAAGAGCCCCTAACTGGCATTAGCAGCTGTGACAAATGAACAGGGATGAAATTTTCTATCTTAAATTTTCATTAGACTCTTTATGTTTAATTTCTATGTTTCAGTAAGAAGTTGGATAACACCAGCTGCAAAAATGTCTAACATTCTTTCTTGTGCTCTAGAGAGAACACAGTGTTTCTAAGGCAATAAACAGCAGCCTGCAATCTTTGTATGAAGAGAGTGGGTGAGTTTACACCAGTCCTTCCAGGATTATTTTGTCTGAGAACAAGCTCAAACTGAAAATGGAAAGACTGAACATCAGTCACCACGAGAAATCCAGATGGAGGGAATGAACACAAGTCAGTTGGTCAGAGAAATCCAAGGAACACTGCACGGCCAAGGTCAGGAGCGACAATCTCTCCCACTGGGCACCTCCATAGAGAACATGGTGCCTGTGTGCTCTACGATACATATAAACTAAACCTAAGCTGACTTTAGCAACTACATACATTCATGTGCAACCCTTTCGGAGATTAGCATGTGAAGCCTGCCCAAATGACGGGGTCTTTCTGCAGAAATCTGGGACCAGCCAACTACAACATGAACTGGTGACAGCTGCACAGCCACCTTGCTAATACCAAACGTACTTCTAATCATGGGGAAACATGGAAAACAGAAACTCTCAGCGGCTTGCTAAAGCAATCACCTGAGTTCTTAGCAAGATATGAAACAAGCATGAGTGCCGGGCTGATAATGAGGCAGGATGGACAGCGGACTGGTCACCCTTCAGGAGAAGGAGGAGATATGAGGCCGGAATTAGAGACACTTCTCTACACACCAACATGTTTTTTCTTTACTGGCCTTTATTAATTTACCATACTTTATCAGGTAATCAATGTTAAAAGTTTGGGTTTATTGATTTCATGTTTCAAAGCTGCTTTAAAAACCTCCGGGTTCTCTGCATGAAAAGCACAGTAATGACTTTCTGACTTCCGTGGACGTTATTTTACGTGTTTCTCATTACTGGAAGACTTAAATTTCTGAAACTTTATCACAAAGTCACACTTACAAAGTTGGTGCCGAGCCACTCTCTGTGAGGATGAGCCGGGGATGCTGCTGAATCGTGATGGGAGAGCTAGAGCCCGACCCTGAGCTTGCAGACGACACGCTGGGCGGGCTCCTCTCAGCAAGGTAGTCAGGAGCAGGATCCACTTGCAGTGGGAGCTGGTGAATGTGGATGTCGTCAGTGACAGGGGGGTCCATGATACCACAAGTGAGGATGTGTGAGAGGCTGCAGTCATCACAAGCACATCTGATCAGGAATTAAGGACAGTTACCAAGCCGGCCAATGCAGAAGGCTAGACCATGCTCTCCAAGGTTCTGGGCCTCTGCGGAGCCCAGTGAAGGTCTTGTGGGCCGGACACACTAACACAAGCACCCAGGCTTACCTTCTCCTGTAGTTGCAGTTGGGGCAGTCAGGCATGCTCAGACGGGACGACAACATGTGCCTCATGGTGTCCGTGAAGTTGTTTTCACCAGTAACTGCTTTCTTACTGGTTAACTAGAGGAAATTTTAAATGCTTTAATTTTGTTAAGACCCTCCCCGGAGACATAGCTCATTATTTTTCAGTAATTCTGCTAACATGTGTCATGTTCCTGGGCACTGCTTTCTCAGTGGGACAGGACCAGGAACACAGGGGAAGCAGACCTGGAGTTGGCAGCAAGTGGCGACTGAATTGCACAGGGTTCAGTTACCAGGAACCCCTAAACGCTTCTGTCTTCCACAAACATACTGCTGGGTGCCCTCGAAGCAGACACCTGGAAGGCAGGGCTGCTGCAGAGGCCCGGCCTTTACCCTGTCTGCCACGTTTTTGGTACTTGCAAGGTACTGGGAACAGAGCTGTAGGAATGGAGACTGGCACATGGAGGGCAAGGAGTAGGGCCTGGAAGCTATTGAGGGAATGGTGCCACCACTTCCAATAGACAAGGTGAACAACTGCATTTCAAAGACTAAGGAACTCTGGTCCCACTCTGGCAATGGGACAGGTGGCAGCTGGAAGGCCCACTCAAAAGGACAGGACACATGCAGAATGGGGAAAGGGAGGAGGGGAGCATGCCCAACACTGGTGCCACCTGTATACCTGTGGTGCCCAGAGGAGACCAAGGGCATGCAAATGTGGAGATAGGCATGGGGTCAAGGCAAGGGAACCACCATTATTTACAGAAAGGCCAACAAAGTGGAGTTCGTAAAGGAGATGGAGAGAATTGTCAGAGAACAGGAAGAGAGTTGGTGTGGCATGTGGATGGGAGCTCAGGGGAAGCCGAGTTTCCAGATGAAGCCAAGGGCCCAAGACCAGATACAGGACATCATCAGCGAGCTCTGCCACATAGTACCGGCAAAGGTGGAGCACAAGCCTGCCTGGAGGAGGCAACACCAGGAAGATGAGGAAGGGAAAGTCCAGATCTGCTAGCTGCCACATTGAAGGCATGGCACCTGGTGCTGTCTGAAAGTGTGAGTGCTTTGTCTAGGGAAGCTGGGCCCCCATCCCAGCACTGGGACATCAGGCGACATCCTTAACCCCACCCCATTACGCTCCCTCGTATGTAAACTGCAGCTGGCACCACCTGTCTCACAGAGGACCATGGGGGCTCAGGGCAATATCATTTGTAAAATACCCAGGGCTTCTGTGGGATAGAGACCACCCAATACACATGTGTTTTTCTTGAGGAGTATTTGAAAGATAAGGAAATAGATGAACAAAATTAGTTTATCTTGAAAATAAAAACACCGTCTTGAGCAGTTTTTAACACTGGCAGAAGGTGCCAATGTCATCCTCCAATGCTGTTCTAACAGAGCACATCAACGGGTAAAGAAATTATTCGCTCTGTCAGGACAAATTTCTATTTCCTTTAATTGCTCTCTTACTGACAAGCTTACCTGTTCTTCAATGAATCGTCTTTGTTTAAAAAGCTCCCAGTCTTCTGTTAACATGCGCTGTTTGGTTTTCATTGTCATCTGGTAAGGGGATGAAAAAAAAAAAGAAGAAGAAACAAAAATCTTAATACCTGCGACAATTACACAAGACATCTTCAAGAGGAGATTTTCTTAAAATGAGATATATATGAGAAACATCATCTGCAAACAATAAAGATAGAATACTACAAATATGTTAACAGGTGTTTCCCTGTTAATAGGTATTTTTACTCAAAGTCATCACAAGTACTTTTCTCACATGACGAAGATGAGCGGACATTAAAAAGAGAAATTAAGATATTCTGGCTAAATCTGTCAATACAGTGGATGAACGTTCACTATTTGCTGAATGCTCATTATGTGCCCTGAATGTGTTAGAAATAAGCAAGATGGCGGCAGCTCAGTCCTGCCACACAGAGATCTCAGCCTACAGGAAAGGAAGAGCTATTAACAGGCATGTGAGACTTAAAGAAGCAAAGCAAACAAAACTGATGAAGAAGGAATGAATTAAAGGCAAAAAGAGGACTTATTGAGAAAACAGTGAAGCAAATGTGATTAATAAAACCAAAAATTGGATCTCTAAACTTCTGCCATGGCTGAACAAGTGGTGGGAAAGGGTAACAAAAAAACATCAGGTTTGAGAAAGGATAAGGATATGTATGGAGAATGTGTGTTTTTTTTTTTTTTTTTGAGGAGTCTCGCTCCATCACCTAGGCTCGAGTGCAGCGGCATAATCTCGGCTCACTGCAACCTCTGCCTCCTCGATTCAAGTGATTCTCGTGCCTCTGTCTCCCGAGTAGCTGGGATTACAGGCACCCAACACCATGCCCCAGCTCATTTTTGTATTTTCAGTAGAGACCGGGTTCACCATGTTGGCTAGGCTGGTCTCGAACTCCCGGCCTCAAGTGATCCACCTGCCTTGCCTCCCAAAGTGCTGGGATTTCAAGCATGAGCCACTGCACCTGGCCAGAAGATTGTTTTAAAATTGTGAGACAAAGTATCTTTATAAGTTGATGCTTTAAGGTATTCTAAAAAAGAGTTGCAAATAATGGGCTCATGGGCTATTTTGTCAGACCTGCACAATGCCTCTTTTTTAAAATTTTTGAGATTTCATCTAATAATCTATATTTCTGGCTTCTCTTGACAACTCGGTAGCTCTGGTGGCCCTGTGAAGACTGCTGGAGCCAAGTGGGGACTGCCCCTAACGGAGAACAGGAGAACACACGCACGCACACACAGGTGGGGCCTTCACTACCCATGCTCCACACTCCCCCAGGGCCTCTCCCAACTGAGGACACTTTCTAAGGTGAGGGTGGTGATGGCCATGAGCACCAGAGGAACTCTGGGGCCGCTATACTCCATGTCATCCATTTCCATGACGTTCCCTATCCTTGCAGGTGTGAGCTTACAGCCCGTTATCTAAATGATGTGGATAACTTCCTGAGCCAAATTCCATTTGTAAAACTGACTCAATGTAGAAGGAAACCTGACATAGACTAATAAATGTCATATAAAATGAAAAGATACACAAGATCTATAGTTTTTGTTATTCCCTGTAAAAATGAATTAGGCCCCAAAGTTTTATGGTAGGTTCTATCCTTCATGGGACAGAAAATTTACAGTATTCCTGAAAAATTTAAAAAAACACATAAAGTTTCTCAGTTCATTCTATGAAGCTAGTACAACTTTTATAAAAAACAAGTTAAGACCTCAAAGATCAAGACAACTCAATTATACCTCAGATTATAGATATCAAAGTCCTGGCTGGACGCAGTGGCTCACACCTGTATTCCCAGCACTTTGGGAGGACAAGGTGGGAAGATTACTTATGGCCAGGAGTTTGAGAATAGCCTGGGTAATAAGGCAAGAGACACCCACCCTTACAAAAACATTTTTTTTGTAAATAAAATTATCTTTGAGACAGGCTCACCTAGGCTGGACTACAATGGTATGATCACGACTTACTATGCAGCCTCAACCTTCTAGGCCTAAGTGATCCTCCCACCTCAGCCTCCCAAGTAGCTAGAACCACAGGCACACACCACCACACGTGGCTAATATTTTTTTCTTGTAGAGATCGGGTCTCTCTATGTTGCCCAGGTTGGTCTCAAACTCCTCGGCTCAAGCAATCCTTCTGCTTTGGCCTCCAAATCCCACCTGTGCTGGGATTACAGAAGTGAGCCACTGCACCGAGCCAACACCATGGTCCCAGCTACTCAGGAGGCTGAAGCGGGAGGACAGCTTGAGTCCAGGAGTTTGAGACTGCAGAGAACTAATATCTTGTCATTGCACTCCAGCCTGGGCAGCAGTGTGAAACCCTGTCTCTAAAAATAATTTTATATACATATCCTAATACACAGGCACACACACACATCCTACATCAAATATCAGCTAATTAAATTTAATAATAAAGAATGACATATCATGATCTACTAAGGTTTCATCCCAGGAATGCAAGAATGTCTCAAAATTATGCAACCTAAACTCTTAATTCATATAGCAATTGATATAAGAAAAATCATACCATCAAATTTGACATCTTCCTGTTTTATTTTTTACATGATAGCCTAAATAAACTAGAAATAAAAGTAAACTTCTTTAATTTGCTAGCAAGTATCAAAAGTCTGTATGGCAAGCATCAAACTTCATGGTGAAACACTCACAGCAGCCCCTCGAAGCCAGGACTGGACAAGGGTGCCAGTATCAATGCTCTTATTCACACTGGTCTGAAGGTCCTAGTGGAAGCCAAAAAAAGGGGACAAATGCTGGAAAAGATGAGATAAACCTATCATTATTTGTAGAAATTGTCGTGATTTCCTAGACTCCTTGATTCAAGACTCAACTCAAGAACTACAAGAGTTCATGCTGCCATCTGGTGAGATGACTGGTCACAGGGCACCTCCACTTTCCCAGTTCCCAGCAAGAATGCTTTAGAAGACACATTCCCCACTCAAGATGCCAGTCACAGCATGCCCCTCAAACTACACACTGTGGAAGCATAAAATGGGGCAAGATTTACAAACTATAAAACCATAATAAAACATATATTTAAAAAAAAAAGTTGAAAAAGAGTGACATACCATATTCTTGGATGGGAAGATTCAATACTGATGTCAATTCTCCCTTTTCATTGTATATGTCTGCAGTTACTATAAAATCTTAGTGTAGAGCTCAAGAGTTGTTTGATAAATAACATCAATAAAAACCTCTTCCTTGACTCTCTCCTCATAGCTTCTGGGTAAATTTTTAGGGGGAGAACAAATTTGGGTACCTGCAGGCTTATGTATGTGTCAAACAACAAAGAAAGAATGAATTTTAGAAAGCAAACATAAAAATAATTGATTTCAAAGATCTAGCCTGGGCAACATGGTGAAAACTTGTCTCTACGAAAAATAAAAAATTAGCCAGGCATGGTGCTGTGTGCTGTGTTCCCAATTACTCTGGAGGCTGAGGTGGGAGGGCTGCTTGAGCCCAGCAGGAGGAGGCTGCAGTGAGCTGACATGATGCCACTGCCTAGGTGAGAGTAAGAGCCCATCTCAAACAAACAAAAAACCTACTAGCTCTCTTGCCGCATACATACATACTTATAAGTGTGTGAAGAGAGATTCAATTATTTTACATGTATTCAACATTTTAAAACCTTCAATCAGTATAAAATTTCTAAAGTGGTATTGATTAGAAACAACCAATGTTCATTCAAAGGTTTTAAATTAAAATGGCTCCATTGGAGAGTGGAGTGGCCAAAAACCAAGGAGCACCAGGGGCCACCGCAGCCACCCCCAAAGCCTTCGGGGGAACACAGCCCTGCTGACATACTAATTCTGAACCTGTGGCCCCCAGAATTATAAGCATAAATTTCTGTTGTTTTCAGCTCCCCACAACCTCCCACCCACGCATATGATTCCGGAATGACTATTATTCTCTGGATGTTACTAAAGTGGCTCAATTTCCCTAAATTGTTATTAGTGGGACATTGTTTCTCATGGTTTCTTCACAAGAGAGTGAAAATAAGAATGCATCTTCTCATTGCTTTAGTGAAGAGGCTGGTTTTTTCTCTTTGTAAAAATGATGTAACATGCAATTTTAAAGAAATTCAATTTGAGCTTTACTTTTTAAGTGAGACTATTTTTTCTCCCTAGAGAGAACATGTATATTGTTATTTTTACATATATACCATTTTCCCTGGAACAGCAATAATACCATATATATTTCAAAATAATTGTTTAACTTCAAGAAACATATACATCAAGAAATTACTATTCCCAAAGGAATTTCCCTAAGAGGCATTTTTGTGTTTAGTTACAGTTCAATTTGAGAAATCAATCTCTGAAACTAGAACTTTATCTGCTATTTCCATCACATGTGTAACAAAGGACAGCACCCCAGGCTCCTAGGAGCAGGATGTTATACTACGTAGGACACCGCTGACCTAAACCCCAACTGGCCTGCCTGGCTGAGGCCCTCGGAAGCCTCCTGTCATCTACAGATGTGGTAACAACAGGCAGCAGTAGTGAGGCTCTAGCCACACTGGGGATGGCACAGCACTTGGTAAGGGTTCATCTTCCTTCTCTTCCATCTCTTCTCCTAAGTTATCACTAACTGTACTATTTTTCTGAAGTCACCTGAAGGCTATAAGTTATTCACAACCACAGAAGCTTATATTGATACATGATGGGAAAGCCAGGTGATATGGTTTAGATCTGTGTCCCTACCCAAATCTCATGTCAAATTGTAATCCTCAATGTTGGAGGTGGGGCCTGGTGGGAGGTGATCAGAACATGAGAGCAGATTTCCTCACTGGTGCTGTTCCTGTGATAGTGAGTTCTCATGAGATCTGGTTGTTTAAAAAAAGTGTGTAGCAACTCCCCACCCCACTTCTTCCTACTCCAGCCATGTAAGATGTGCCAGCTTCCCCTTCACCTTCCACCATGACTGTAAGTTTCCTCAGGCCTCCCTAGCCATGCTTCCTGTACAGCCACAGAACCGTGAGCCAATTAAACTGCTTTTCTTTATAAATTATCCAGTCTCAAGTATTTCTTTATAGCAGTGCAAGAATGGATGAATACACCAGGGATAAATCAAATGAACAGCATCAATCCTACAGAAGGAAAACACCAAATGCAGGAGAAAGCAAGGTGAAAGTTCCATTCAGCAAAGCTTCCACACTCAAAGCTTCTCTGCAACAGGCCAGCCTCTCCTGTTCAACACCAAGACAGGAACCACTGATACACCAACTCACCTTTGCTGACAGGCCAGGCTAGTTTGCACTCAGGCTTACAGACAAGTGCCTCCCCTGAAGGGTACTCTGCAAATCCTGGGAAACTGAGTACCAGGCACAGAGGCCGCCAGCCCCTGCCAGGAACAGATGTGTCCCTAGTCCAACACCTCTCCAACTCTTTTCCACATTCTCTATCATAGGGAACTCAACTCCTACAGCCCACTCTCCCTTTAAACAGCCCTTGCAAAGGACTCTTTCTGATCACATACATCTACATGGGGTCCAGTCTCTGCTCCCTGGGGCTGCCTGGGACAAGCTGAATGTTTGCTTCACAATGGTCACTTCTTGACCACTCAGGCCAGCCACCTGAAGTCCATTATGCTTCCCTGCCTGGTGGGGACCAGCCTGGTCAGAGCTGCCTGAGGACAGACAGTGCACGGCTGCCACCACTGTAATTACAGGACCTTTCACATGTCTGCCCTGTGACATTAACCTGTCACACTAATATGGTTCGGTCCTATCCCCACCCAAATCTCATGTCAAACTGTAATCACTACATGTCAGGGAGGAACTTTGTGGGAGGTGATGGGATCATGGGGGCAGATTTTTCCCATGCTATTGTCGTGATAGTGAGTTCTCACAAGATACAATGGCTTAAAAGTGTAGCATTTCCCCTCATGCTCTCTCTCTCCTGCCACCATGTAAGACGTGTCTTGACTCTTCTTCTCTTCTCATCATTATAAGTTTCCTAAGGCCTCCCCAGCCATGCAGAACTGTGAGTCAATTAAACCTCTATTCTTTATAAATTACCCAGAATCATGCAGTTTTTTTTTTTTTTTTTTTTTTTTTTTTAGTAGAGATGGGGTTTCTGCATGTTGGGCAGGCTGGTCTCCAACTCCTGACCTCAGATGATCCGCCTGCCTCAGCCTCCCAAAGTGCTGGGATTACAGGCGTAAGGCCACCACACCCTACTTCAGGTAGTTCCTCATAGCAGTGTGAAAACGGACTGATACACACCCTTCCAGGTCTGATGCCACCCTCCAGTGGATTTACCAACACTCAGCTTCTCCATCTGCATGTCTGTTACTGCTACAAACACTAACAAGACTGTGGAGGAGGGCCCTGAGACAGTGTTCTCTGGGCCGACAGCACACAGCATTACAGCCATTAGAGTGTGCTGTGGGCAGCTATCCATGCATACTCAGAAAGTGCTTGGGGTACCTTTTTATGAGGCCCTTGGTAAAGGCAGGTGGGGTTCTATGCACATAGGGGGTTTCAATGACCTAATGCAATTCAACTTGCCTGCAGCTCATGCTGGCAAGAAGGAGACTCGGTAGATGACACTATGTCGTCAACAGAGACGCTCTTAGATTAAGGACCCTTTTATGTGCTTCCTTCAAGCAGCCTCTTTGGGAGACTTGAAACCCTGCCCTGCGCAGCAGCCCTTCCCTGGGCTTCAGAGCCCTGAGCTCCTGTCTCTGCTTCCCAGCCAGGATGATTCTGGCTTCTCACACCTCGCTCCTCTGTGAGGCTGAAGCAGCTCATCAGCTTCATTCCCTTGAGCCCCAGTGACAAGAGTGAGCCAGGTAGAGAAGCTGGCCTCTCGTCTTTTATTTTTCCTTCCCAAGGTCTTTCCTGTTCAGTGTCTATTGGTGACCTGAGATCTCGCAGCTTCTCCCCTCCCTCTGAACTCTCAATAAACCACCCTGCTTAGGTGTCATGGGGTGTGTTCTAGAGCGAAGGTCCGTAGGCTTTTTGGCACTACGGACCAGTTTTCATGGAAGACAATTTTTCCAAAGACCGGGTGAGGCAAGGGGACGGTTTCGGGATGATTCAAGCTCGTAACATTTATTGTGCACTTTACTTCTATTATTATTACACTGTAATACAGAATGAAATAATTCTATAACTCACCACAATGCATCATCAGTGGAAGCCCTGAGCTTTCCTTCAACTAGACGGTCCCATCTGGGGGTGACGGGAGACAGTGACAAATCATGTATTAGATTCGCATGAGGGGTGTACAACCTAGATCCCTTGCACACCCAGTTCACAACAGGGTTCGTGCTTCTATGAGGATCTAATGTGTCTGCCTATCTGACAGCAGGTGGAGCTCAGGCGGTAATGCAAGCAATGTGGAGTGGCTATGAATACAGAGGAAGCAACACTTGCTCAACGGTCACTCACCTCCTGTTGTGCAGCCTGGAGCCTAACAGGCCATGGACTAGTACTGGTCTATGGCCTGAGGGCTGGGAGCCCCTGCTGTATAGGGCACCCAGTAACCAGCCGCCCACAGTGCAATACCAACACAGGGACTATTTACTTCGCTATGCCTACATATTTTTTTCTTTTTTTGAGATAGGGTCTCACTCTACTTCCCAGGCTGGAATGCAGTGGCATGATCATAGCTCACCACAGCTTCAATCTCCCAGGCTCAAGCGATCCTCCCACCTCGGCCTCCCGAGTAGCTGAAACCCCAAGCGCACACTACCATGACGGGTTGATTTTTGTAGAGAAGGTCTGTCTGTGCTGTCCAGGCTGGTCCCAAACTGCTGGGCTCAAGTAATCCACCTGCCTTGGCCTCCCAAAGTGCTGGGAATACAGGTGTGAGCCACCGTGCCTGCCCTGTTTTTTTTTTTTTTCTTTTCCAGATAGGATCTCATCCTGTCACCCAGACTGGAGTGCAGTGGCACCATCATAGCTCACTGCAGCCTCAAACTCTTGGTCTCAAGTGATCCTCCCCCTTCAGTCTCTGGAACAGCTAGGACCACAAGCACATGCCACCAAGCCAGTGAATTTTTACATTTTTTGTAGAGACATGGTCTCACTATGTTGCCCAGGCTGGTCTCAAACTCCTAGGCTCAAGTGATCCTCCCACCTTAGCCTCCCAAAGTGCTGGAATTACGGGTGTGAGCCACTGTACCTGGCCAGTTTTGCTTTTTAAAAATAACACACAAAAAACTTATTTGGAATTAAAAGTTCGTTTAAAACTCAAACATCACCTAATGGAATTCTCTCATTTTGCAGGTGGGAAACTAAGACCAGGGAGGGAAAAGACTCATGGGGCAAATTCAGGACTGCATTCTGGTGTTAACTGCCATGCAGAGTTCTCCCTGGGACCCAAGTCAAGAACACCCCCAGGGAGTGGTGACCTGAACACACTACTGGCCCTCCTGCATGGCCACAGCCCCGAAAAGCCTATGCTGATGATGCCCACTTCCTGGAGCAGGTTAATGCCCACTATCCTAGCTTCCCCCAATTCCTGCTCCCTCTACCACAACAGCAAACTTCTGAAAATGGGTTGGAGCACCCACAGATGGCAGAAGGGAATGAAGCTTTCAGCACCCTCTGCTGGGCTGCCCCCACATGGCACAGCTGCAGCCCCCTGGATGTTCACGGGCTCATGAGATGAAGGCTGCTGAGGTGATGCTGCAGTGGGAGGCTCTGCCCTGCCCACCTGGCATCCAGGCCCTGCCCTCACAGCAGCCCAGAACAAAGAGTCATTGATTAGTGACAAGCCACAGCTGGAGAGTAAGTCTCTGGTTGCAACAACAGACATAATCTTGAATTAGGAACACAGCCACTTTGAAGAAAACACAAAACAGCAACTGCTCTCTCAAGCCCCACCATGGGGCCCAGGACACAGAGGAAGTCTTCCAGGACCAAAGTGACCTCCAAGGCCCCCGCCTCACCCTGACGTGCTGTGCGTACACAGTCAAGGAAGAGGTGCAGACAGAGTCATGGGAGAGTCTCAGGGCCACCTGCCCAAAGACAAGCTCAACGGTACAGAATTCCGCATGTGATGAAGTTGGAACTTATTCCACTGAAGCTGATGAAGGTTCAAAAAATAAAAACCAGCAGGCAGGGCACAGGGGCTCACAAATGTAATCCCAGGACTTTGGGAGGCCGAGAACCCAGAAGAATGGAGTAAGAGAAATCCCACGAAATTCCAAACAACAGACCATTTGTAGCTCCAGTCCCTGTGGCTGCAGCAGAGAACTACAACAGAAAACACGGTCTGCACTGTGAATTCAATGACACAGTCCACGGAGGCAGTTGAGCACATGCCAGTCCCTTCCTTCTCCCCAGTCCCTCACAGCACTGACAAGGAACATTGACAAGGAGACACAGCTGGCATCCACGTGGCACTCACCATGCCAGGGCAGACATGGGACCAGCACACACCTCAGGCCAGAGCCCAGGTTCCATTTTCCTATAGACAGTCTCAAAAGCGCAACACAGAAAGAACTCAGTCATCCCTCCTTTACCGCTGCTCACAGCACTGTCATCTTAAACAAGGGCTGCTCCCAATACCTTCCTGGCCCAACCCTGCTTTAGGAGAGCAGCAGGCCAGGGGTGGGAAGGAGAGGATGCCATCTCAAAACACTGCTCTATCTGAGAGACTTGGGCTGCCTGAGCGCCCTCCCTTCAGATCCACTTCCAGCAGGTGCCCTTCCTCTTCTGTCTTCTACCTTGTGAGCCACCTGCCACCTGTATATGTGTCTGCACTCCCTTCTAGACTGGGACAGACAGATAACGAGCTCTCAACAGGAGAGTGCTCAGTAAATGGCTCCTAAACTTAGAAACCTCCTACCTGGGGTGCAGAGTCTGGGTGACAGTCCGTGGGTGTGATAGCAGGTGTGCCCAGGGCAAGGTGAAATTGACCAACTGCTGCCACCACACCTCAGGCACAGCAGGGCCAAGCCATCTGTGACGCCAACGGGTTTCCCATCCCTTCTGGAAAACCAGCAACTGACACACAGGGGCTACCCACATGTGCCTCCAGCCCTCAGTTGTGCATTCCCGGCCTGCAGCTCAGGACGAAGCTAGTGTCTTGATGCTGCCTTCCACAGGGCCATCCAAGGGTGTGCGCAGGGTGTGGTGGTCCCGGGCAGCACTCACCTGCTCATCCACATAGGCATCGATCCTCTTCTGGCACTCCAGCCACTCCTCAGCGACTCTGCGCAGCTCCTCCTCAGAGCGCTGGTACCTCTGCAGCAAGGTGCTGTATGTGTCCTCACTGCAGGTGTCGTGTGTGGTGGTTCCTAGCCTAGGAGACAGAAGGCCTTGTAACAAAGGAAACAACCCAAAGGCAGAAACGTGCTTCTTGCTGCTACCATCCTGTTTTGTCATCTCACCTCCTAACATGGAAACAGGGTGCCACTCTGCACCACAGCAGGGCGCTGTTTGGGACTGACAGATTCCCCATGCAAGGCACCGGGACAGACTGGTAAAAAGGAGATGCTCAAGGAAACAACAGCTTCTAAGAAAAAAATGAGCACTAAACAACACATCTCTAATGACTATGGCTTAATAATTCAGTTTACCAAATACGGAGTTGCAAATGAAAAACTTAAAAAACTAAAACAGATAAAAATGGAAATTAAAAATAATAAAACAAATATGAGACTGCAAAGGTATTTTTGCAGTCTCATATTTGGTTTATCATTATTTATACAACTGGCTCAGAGAAAACAAAACATTTAATGAGATATAAAATTTAGATCTGGTTTTCAAATCAAGCAGACCAAAATTTGATTTATTTAAGAAATAGAATAGTTTTCTGTCTACTATATTATATTCTATTAAGAAAGATGGCACAATGGAAAATGAGAACATAAATGGGAAACAGAAGACACACATGCAGGTGGACAGTGAGAAAAATATCTAAATTTCTTAAAAGAGACTGTAAGCACGACAGCCCTTGGGAGACAGAAGGTTGGGGGCTAGGGTCGGGAGGAGGATGAAGCGAGGTGTGGAGACACATGTAGATTATTACCAGAAAAAAATCATGTTCCTAATACCTAAATCTATCAGTGTGAGCCAAAGTAAGTGGAATAAAGACATCTTGACAAAGATGGCTTAGAATCAAATACAACATTTATAATATATCAAGAGCACAAAGATTCTGTGCAGGGTTAGGGATCAGCATTGTTTATATAAAACACTAGAGGCCACCCAAATGTATCATGGCACATCTAGAAGAATCAGTACTAGATAACTAGATGCTTGTTACCACTTTTATAATTACGTCCACCCATTCACACATATACACACACTCATGTATATATACATGTATGTATTTTGAAATGGAGCTATGCCCATGGTTAACTAAAGATATGACTACAGCATGTTAAAAATATTTGTAGTGGACATAGGCAAAAAATGTGTAAGAAATAGAAAATTATTTATAAAACCTAACTTTGTTCATGATTTTCTATGTTTTCAGAATTATTTTTTAATGACAATCTAATAATTTTATGATAAACAGTAAAGCTATGTTAAAACTGGGATCTTTTCACAGGTGAAATGGGCAGGAATGACTCCCTCTTCTCCCCCATCTCCACCCTCAGGTAAATCGTGCCTGGAAGTCTCGGCTACTGACACCATCTGTGCGCTCACCTACTGCAGTCTCTCCAGGGGAAGCAGCAGAGGTTAGGTGTAACTGGGCAGTCATTTAGGGAAGCCAGGCAAAAGGAAGGAAACAGTTCTGACACACAGGACTGAGGCCACTTCAAAACATCAAAGCAGTTCTTCTAAGGAGACAAAACTCCTCCAGACACGGACTTGAGATTCCAGCGGCACTGGGGTTCTGCCACAGTGCAGCCCGTGAAGTCATTTTTCTCCCATTTCTCCTCTGCCAGCCTTGCTTTTCCGTGACTGGTTTCCATTCTTGCACAGAATCCAATTTCTACCCAATTCCTACCTGCCCCTCCTCGCTCCACCTAGAAAACTGGGACACAACATTACACCCTGTCATGTGTTCCTTGTCCCACTCCTCCCAGAAGCAGGAACTTATCTCTTCCAAGTTATAGAATTCAGATTACTCTGAGCCAAGGGAGAGCAAAAGAGGTGGGGGAGGGGTGCGTGGGTATCTTTGGTGGTGTAACTGGAAAGCAATCTGCAGGCACAGGGCTTCCCCACAAGCAAAGCTATGCTAGGATCAAAGAGTCACAGGGAATATCCACAGGGTTGAATTAAATCAATGGCTCAGCAAACAGGTTTCTGTCTAAATATTGAGCTTGCAATATAAGACAGCACCATGGAAATAGGCTCACTGTAATGTTACCAATAATGTGTATGTGAAACATTACTGACAAGGAGAATGAAATAACATTGGTTTGGGTAAGTTTTATAAGCCTAATTAACATATATTTAAAGTGAAACCCACATTGAGCTACTGACACCCACAACTAACAGAAGCAGGCCTGAGGGATCCGCTCCAGACAGAAACACCCCCCGCTGACCAGCCAGGGGTTCTGAGGGATCCACCCCGATAGAAGCATAGAAACACACCCCCCACCACTGACAGGCCAGGGGATCTGAGGGATCCGCCCCGATAGAAACACCCCTACGCCCCCCCGACCGGCCGGCCAGGGGATCTGAGCAGAGCCGTCCAGAGCCTTCAGATCCCACCACCAATTCTCAAGCATGACAGAGGATGGAGGTGGCTAGACTACTCTGTAAACACACCCACGCAGGACCCAAACCAAGGCACCCCCAGGAGAGATGGCCCAGTTCTTTAACAGATACATTTTAAGACAAAAAGGGATCGGGAGTTGGGGGAAGGAACCTGCCAATTACAGACTTTCAAAGGCTATAGGGGAAAAATAGAAGGGAGCAATGGAGAGTTACTATTTAATGGGCAGAGTTTCTGTTTTGGGTGAGGAAAAAATTTTAAAGTACATGGCGGTAATGGTTATAAATACTATAAATATAATTAATGGTATTGAAATATACACTTCAAATAGTTAAAATGGTTAGCTTTATGTTATACACATTTTACAATAATTTTTAAAAAATGTAATATACCAAAAGCCATTGAGTTGTACATTTTAAGTAGGTAAATGGTACAATATGTGTTTCATATGATGCAGATGCTGTAGACAGTGTCTGTATGTAATCAGTAGCAAAAATTCTTATGATTTAATTTATTTATTTGAGACAGTCTTGCTCTGCTGCCAGGCGCCAGGCTGGAGTGCAGTGGCGCGATCTCGGCTCACTGCAAACTCTGCCTCCCGAGTTCAAGCAATTCTCCTCCCTCAGCTTCCAGAGTAGCAGGGACTACAGGCACGTGCCACTATGTCCAGCTAATTTTGTATTTTTTAGTAGAGACGGGGATTCACCATGTTGGCCAGGATGGTCATGATCTCTTGACCTCGTGATTCGTCCGCCTCAGCTTCCCAAAGTGCTGGGATTACAGGTGTGAACCACTGCGCCTGGCCATCAGTAGCAAAATTTTTATGAATTGTTAAATGTGTATCTGCACACTAGCAATGCAAATCTGAATTATGGCGAATCAGTCTCATGCTGACAAGTGAGTCGGCTGCAGAGCACAAAGGCATGGCGTGTCCTGGCATCATCCGTGGTGCTCCGGGAACGCGCTGGCTGGCCTCACTCCGTCCCTGTCTGTGTTTATCCTTCTCCCTCAACTGCCCCTGGGTCTCAGAAGTGAGAAGTTGAGGCTGCAGTGTGAGCCCCAGCATCCACACTGGAGGCATGGCTCATGGTTGCAGTCTGACCATTACACCCAATGAGCAAGCGGAAAATCGAGAACTAGGACACAGAAAAAAATGGGAGTTTTATGATACACTTCAGGTTTCAGTCACCCACCCACAGTCGGACAGGCATACCAAACTCACTGGCTTACCAGTAAATTTTTTTTTAAAGATAGATACCCTGGAATCATGTTTTTAGAAATCCTCTCCCAAGATGCATGCCTTCTCATGAAAAGTGCTTTTGAAGAATCATAAACAGGGACAAAGCCTGCTCCACGTTCCAGATTCACCACTGTGAATTCTCTTCCGAAGCCTTTTCTTCTGCAAGGGTTATAGTAAGGACTTTCCAATCTTGACACGGTGGCCACAGAAGGGAAGGAATGGCTGAGAAGCAGGCTGGGGCACAGGGAAGACTGGAAGTATCTGCAACCCACCTGCCAGCTGGCCACACCCCCCATAACACCCTGTTCTGTTTGTTTGTTTGTTTGTTTGTTTGAAGAGATGGGTTCTTGCTGTTACCCAGTCTGGTCTCCAGCTCTTAGGTTTAAGCAATCCTCCTGTCTCAACCTCCCAAGTTGCTGGGACTAGAGGTGTAAAAGCCACCACGTGTAGCTTGTGATCTCTTTGTCCTCAATTCTCTTTGACCTAACTGCTTTCTCTAGAGGTAAAGTTGTGAAGTGAAGGTGGTCAGGATCCCTCAAATAAAATTTGGAAATACAGGAAACAAAGACTGGGTCAACCTACGGATTTTAAGAGAAAAATAGGAGCCTGGGCATGGTGGCTGACGTCTGTAATACCAGCACTTTGGGAGGTAGAGGCAGGTAGACACTTGAGTTTGAGACCAGCATGGACAACATGGTAAAACCCTGCCTCTTCTAAAAATACAAAAATTAGCTAGGCACAGCGGTGCACACCTATAATCCCAATTCTAGTTACTCGGGAGGCTTAGAAGAATTGCTTGAGCCCAGGAGATGGAAGTTTTGTATTTTTTAGTAGAGACAGGGTTTCACCATGTTGGCCAGGATGGTCATAAACTCTTGACCTCGTGATTCGCCTGCCTCAGCCTCCCAAAGGGCTGGGATTACAGTGAACTAAGATTGTGCCACTGCACTCCAGCCTGAGAAACAGAGCAAGACTCCATCTCAAAAAAAAAAAAAAAAAAAAAAGCAAGCAGTAACTGGTGTAGTCAACAGAACAATAATCTATTCCCTGGCTCTGTGAACCTAATGATTTTTTTTTCCTGTGATAGCATCTCACTCTATCACCCAGGCCAACCTTCGCCTCCTGGGTTCAAGCAATTCTGCCTCAGCCTCCTGAGTAGCCGGGATCACAGGTGTGCACCACCACACCTGGATAATTTTTATACTTTTAGTAGAAACGGGGGTTTTACCATGTTGGCCGGACTGGTCCCGAATGCCTGATCACAGGTGATCCATGCCTAGGCCTCCCTAAGTGCTGGAATTACAGGTGTAAGCCACCGCACCCGGTTCCTAAGTATATTTTAATGTGGTCAAATGTAGATGGCTGCTGTCACAATGGGTCTGTATTATGGAAATGTGCTCACATGTAGTAAATAGAACAAAATCACCAAACTGCAGACCTGTGACAGCTCATGCATGACTCAAGTGCATGGAACTCCGATCTGCTGAGCAACATCACATCCGGAGGAACATACTCCCAACTGAACATGGTACCAACAGGGCAAATACAGGCCCAACCTAAACCTTCTCACTCTGACCCCAAGCCAATACCCCATGAGTCACTGCTGCACTCTGTACCCCTTTCTCAGTGAAAGCATAGAAGCCAGCCAGCCTCCCAAGCATGAAGGAGCCACATGGATGCACTACACCAGAAGACAAAGCAACGGGGCCTCAAGCAGCACGGGAAGGCATGGAAAAGACACCAAGCTGTGTCCAGGGGGCCTCAGTCACCCTCAGACCCAGGTCTCTTCCCTCCTCCACGTCCCCTGCATGTCCAAGAGTCATAGCATGAACCATACTATGGCTGCCCGTCAAGAATGGGTCTTGTCAAGGAAAAGCACTGTTTACTGTAGCTTTTCTGTATTTATAAGGAATTTGTGGTATCAAATCTTAGAGGCATTTATGTTGACTTACCATTTAAAAGTTTAATTGTATTACTTCTTGGGTTTTGAGCTTTTGGCCCAAACTATCTTTTTCTCTAAGCCCTGTGATTTTTTCCTGCAAGAACTTTCACACTCGGTTGCACTCAGCTACATGCACACTAGTCAGGAGAAAAGACTGTGCTGTCACACCACAAAGACACACACGGGTTAAGGCCAGATACCTGATCTGTGACACCAATGCAGGCAAGTTGCTCTGAAGAAGTGGCTCCGAAAAGACCAGATTTTCAAACAGGTGTTTATTATGCAGTTCCCACGTCACCTGGAACTTTTTCAAGTGTTCATTTTCCTAGTTAAAGAAAAAAAAAAAGATAAACAGAAGATTCAGTGATTGCTAAACACTTGAAAGTTCCCAGAGGGATTCCTTCCCCTCTACCCTGCTCCTCCCGCCATGCCCACATTCCTTTCCACAGGCCCCGAGCCTTCTCCCTGTATGTCCCAAGGCACGCAGTGAATCAGAACTCTGACTACAAGGACATGGTTTCACCGAACTTCCCTTCTAAAATGGCAAGTTTAGAAGGGACACAAAAACAGGGGTGGCAGGTGTGCACGCAAAGTAGTAACTGCGCATGTTTGAGAGTAATTTCTCACAATTATGCTTTTTAAATGTCAAGAAAACCCTTACACTTCAAACAGTTTAGATACATCAAGTCCCTCAATGCCAAAGGACAATAATTTTCTTACCTATTTGGAGAAAGCTTCCATTCTAATTAATACACACAATTTCTCCGCTCACAATACCCTATTAGAGGTAAGGTCTTTTGTCTTCCTAATAAATGTAGCCAAACTCATCAATTACTTTGACAATACCATGAAAACCTAGAAGCGTCCAGTCATCACAGAGGCATGTCAACAGAGATGTACAGTAAGCCCCCAACACAAGATCACTGGGGTTGACGCCATTATTACCTTTCCTAAATGCAATGTTCACATTTAATAAGTCTTGCTACAACCATGCGTGTGTGAATCCATGCTTCCCTCTGTGAACTACACCGACACTACTTGTGTTCAGATCACGTTACATCTTTGGGTGAATGTTCCTGACTTCAATAATCGCCAGCTCTGGAAACTGCACTTCATCATGCTTGGCTACTCCACGTCTCCTGAGTCGGGTCACTCACAGGGACTGGGTTTAGAGGTCTGCTCCTGTTTACAATATAGCCAAGTTGAGTTGATGGAGACCTTAGCAAATGAACGACACAAAGATTTCATTGTTATGTCACCTGATAACCCTAGTTGGTATGTGGGCTGAGAGAACAAATCATCATGATTAACTTCTGTTCTTGAAAGTAAACTCCTATAAGCACATTTGGAGAGCGCACACCAGTGATACTGCTAGACCACCGTGTGCCAGCCCTGCTGGGTAGAGCTCTGTTTTCACACCTGGAAACACAAAGATTGAGAGATTCACCAATGAATCTATGCCATCTGCAGAAAACCTCAACCCTTCCATTTTGTTAACATTTCCAATATTTTTCCTCATCGTATTTTCACCAGTCCCTCTCAGATTGAAATGCCATCACTCCTGTTTCACACCAAGCGTATCTCAGAGCAAGCACACTCAGTACAGGAAAAATGCATGCGGCAGGAGACCAGGAACAGGTAACTGATACCCGGCCCCAGGCTGGAACCCACAAATGTGCTCATACTAATGAAGCAGGTGAAGTACCAAACCCATGCTGCCCAGGTGCTGTGCCAGGTATGAGGACACAAAGACTACCTCCTGCTACAGTAGGCACCTGCCCTCCAGGGGTTACTGGGGAACAGAAGAGCAGGTAGTGACCTGACTTACAATTTAGCTACAAGACAAAGAGTACACAGGAGCAAATGCAGCATCCAGATCAGACCAGGCTAGTGACCAGCTGAGGGAGAGGCCTCCTGGAAGAGCTGAGGCTTTGCCTGGCCTCCTTTGGAAACCTCTGGGATAGCCGTTTCCACCTGCCTGCCTATGAGTGGAATCACAAGTCTGGCTTTCTGGGACAGATGCTAGTGGTCACTGGGTGAAGACTGATTTATGAGGATGTTTGGCACTTTTAATAACATCTAAAATTACACTTCTAGGTGAGGCATGCAAGACAAAACAGCAGATTTCAGACTCACTTCACGACCTAAAATCAACTTGGCGTTTCCTTAAGTAACACATGCTAACACCTGAATGCCTACCATGGCCAGGCACTGTTCTGAGTGCTGAACTCAATGCCTCCAGCAAGTTTCCTGTGAACTTGGTGCTGCCCTGCCCATGCACCCATCTATAGGTGTGGAACCAGCACAGAGGGGCTCGGGTAATTGGATCAGGACATGCAGGGGTGGGATCTGCAGGATATGCTGTCTCAGCTCCTACGAGGGGTGAGGCCTATGGGAGAACTGCTGAGCTGGAGACAGAAAGGCTTGTCAGTGATCCAAGGGCAGGCTTTGCAAATTGTTCTCACATCCCACTACAAAAAAGGTTTAGAAGAAGGAAGAGAAGATGTTTAGAATATAGTCCTACAATAGACAGAAACAGCAGGATATTTGAGATCTGTCTTTGTGGATGAAAATTTAGAGTTGACTATTATAGCATGGTGAGGCATTTCCTAGATGACTGGAAGCATAACTTAAGCCTAGACCCAATTTTATTTTATTACTATTTTTAGATTTCTTTTCAAAAAAAATATTAATTGACTGATCGATTGAGACAGGGTCTTGCTCTGTTGCCCAGACTAGAGTGCATTGGCACAATCTTGGCTCAATGCAACCTCCACCTCCCAGGCTCAAGCAATCCTCTCACCTCAGCCTCCTGAGTAGCTGGAACTACAGGCGTGCACTACCATGCTCAGCTAATTTTTGTATCTTTTGTAGAGACAGGGTCTCACCATGTTGCCCAGGTTGGTCTTGAACTCCTGGGCTCAAGCAATCCACCCACCTTGGCCTCCCAAAGTGCTGGGATTACAGGTGTGAGCTACCACACTCAGTCCCCCAATTTTATTTTAGTACTTTAAGTACAAAAAAATGTGACTCATTATCCTGTTTGATCCCCCTAGGCAGTGTGGAATAAACCTCACATGAGGGCATTCTCCAGTAGAGTTGCATTTCTGAGAATATCTATGTCCAAGAGACAACAGTAAAATGAGGGTGCTGTTCACAGAAGGGCTAATGGAGTTAAAGAATTAGCTGGCAGAGTCTGCACATCAAATTAAACCTGTTGCTTCAAAGAAAACAAGTGACAGGATTTGTGGCTAACCATAAAATCTGAGCTTTCGGCCGGGCGCGGTGGCTCATGCCTGTAATCCTAGCACTTTGGGAGGTCAAAGCAGGCAGATCACCTGAGTAAAGAGTTCGAGATCAACCTGGTCAACATGATGAAACCCTGTCTCTACTAAAAATAGAAAAATTAGCCTGGCATGATAATGGGCACCTGTAATCTCAGCTACTTGGTAGGTTGAGGCAGGAGAATCACTAGAACCCAGGAGGTGGAGTTTGCAGTGAGCCAAGATTGTGTCACTGTACTCCAGCCTGGGTGACAAAGCAAGACTCTGTCTCAAAAAAAAAAATCTAAGCTTTCAAGCAAAAAAGAAAAGTTGCATTTGCTGCTGTTGGCTTGAAAGGTAATACACATTTAAAGACCTTTCTGATGAGATCAGTGGTGATATGAACAAATATCATTTTTGATATTAATAAAAATGTCAACATCCAGAAGATATTCAGTGAACCAATATTTGCAAAGTGACCTGTGGATGACACTAGAAAACCATGCATAAGTAGAGGGTCCACTGAGGGTGAGCTGGAATCTGTGGATTTTAATGGAACAGAGTAAGGTAAGTTCAGTAATACAGTTTCAGACTAAATTGCAACTAACCATTAAATTCTCACATCTTGGTTTATCAGGATTTGATGGGACATGAAAATAGTCTTCCTTTTTCCAACTACATATCTGTGAAAAGTTGAATTTTCTTCAATAACTTCAACCAGACCAGACAACCTATGACAACAGACTGGATACAGAAGCAAACGAGACTTCCACTGCCTCTACAGAGATCAGGAGAGGTGTGAGTGACACACTCTTCTTAAGAAGTATGTTGGCCAAGAGCGGGGGAGGTTGGGGAGGGATAACATAGGGAGAAATCCCAGACATAGGTGACAGGGGATGGAGGCAGCAAACCACCTTACCATGTACCTATCTATGCAACAATCCTGCATGATCTGCAGGTGGGCAGATCACCTGAGGTCAGGAGCTCAAGACCAGCCTGTCTAACAAGGTCAAACCCCCTCTCTACTAAACAAAACAAAAATACAAAAAAATTAGCTGGGTGTGGTGGCAGACACCTGCAATCACAGGTACTTGGGAGGCTGAGGCAGGAGAATCGCTTGAACTCAGGAGGTGGAGGTTTCAGTGACCCGAGATCATGCCACTGCACTCCAGCCTGGGCAACAAGAGCAAAGCTGTCTCAAAAAAAAAAAAAAAAAAAAAAAGTTTTATTTTGGAAAATAGTTATTTTTAAGTATGTTATTTATGTTACATTATCTAATGTAAAAGTGTGTTATTTGTTACATTATTTAATATATGTTAAAATATGTGATTTATGTACTCTAATGAGAGTTTATATTTTTAAAATGACAATAAGCATTTTAAAAATTTCTCAGTTTGAATGTCAATACAGCAAGTACTAATAAAAATCCACATTAAAAAAAGCATGCTTTGGCCAACCAAGGTGGCTCATGTCTGTAATCCCAGCATTTTAGGAGGCCAAGGCGGGTGGATCACGTGGTCAGGAGTTTGAAATCAGCCTGGCCAACATAGTGAAACCCCATCTCTACTAAAAATATAAAAAATTAGCTGAGCATGGTGGCACACGCCTATAGCCCAGCTACTCAGGAGGCTAAGGCAGGAGAATCACTTAAACCTGCGAGGCAGAGGTTATGGTGAGCCAAGATCGTGCCACTGTAGCACTCCAGCCTGGGCAACAGAACGAGACTCCATCTCCAAAAAAAAAAAAGCACACTTCAGGGTCCTAAATTTTTAAGTATAAAGGGGCCTGAGTCAAAAATGTTGAGAAAATATAATCACAATCATGTTGCTTTTCTAAACAAAAAGAAAAAAAAAATGTTGAGAATTACTGCTCTGAGACACTGAGTTCAAGTTTATCTTAAGCTGCATAGATCACTGGGTGGCAGTGTAATAATGTGGCTATACATTTGTGAAGATTTTGGGGTCCTGATTTGAATAACCCAACCATAAAAAGAGATTTTTTTAGGTAACTGGAGTATTTTCATACAGACTGGTTATTAGTCGGTAAGAAGAAATTACTGTCAGCCTTCATGGATGTGACAATGGAACTGTGGCTACATAAGATAATGGATGATCACTTTTAAAGACACTTATTGGAATATTCTAAGACAAAAAGGCACGTTGTCTGGGACCAATATTAAAATATTGTATAAAAAAAAAAAAAAAGAGGGCAGAGGAGAAAGAAACAGAAGGTAAAATGAAGTCAGAGTGGCAAAATGCTGATTAATTGTGAAGGAGTACATAGAGATTCACTGTAGCCTCTACCCAGAATCCAGAAATCTCACAGACCATTTTCAACAAAGTCCTGTATTTCGTGTTTGAGATCACTGTTTCTTTGATGTTCTGTAGCTGTCACTATGCTGTATCCAGAGAAGGATTTTTCAACATCTCTACCTGGGAAATCTGATAAGCTTTCTTGCTGAACACTAGTACTTTTCAGTAGTTCTGATACTTCCTCAGCTATCATCTCTACCTTATTCTGCTTTTCTCTGGGGAGTCTGATTACTGATGGCCAGACTTCTTCACTGCATCCTTTAGGTCTCAACCTCTCCTATGCGGCCCATCTCTGTTTCTTCGAGTTGCATTCTACAGAATTCCTGGACTTCTTTCTTCCAAATCACCAGTTCTCTTTTCAGCTGTTTATTGTTTCATCTATCCATTAAGCTTTTCCAAAAAATTATGTTTGATATTCTTTTCAAATCTGAATGGTCATTCTTTAAAGTATTAATCCTTAACTCCTAATTTCAAACTTTTACAAAGTTTCTCTAAGCACAGTTCAATTTAATCTTACGGAAGATTTAAATTTTTTGAAAATTTAAATCTCTTGTTCTGTGATTCTGTCTATTGCTTCTGCTGGCTCTCCACCGTGCTGTCATGAACATTGTGTTTCATAACTTTTTTTACTGTGAGCTGCTCATTTGGGGATATTTTACCTATTTGAATTCTGAGGTCACATAGAAGGCTTCCAGAGGTGACCAGCAGCTGCCTGACTCTACCAGCAACCTTGGACCACTGTAAAGTAACTTCCAGGCTTGGGCTGTTTCATACCACACCAACATTTATTCAGACTCCAACTCAGGTGGCAGCTGGTTGACAGCTACCAAGTCTCTGGGAAGCTGTACTCCCTGCATCCCCACCCTGAGGCCATAAATGCTGCGCATCCCTGATGTCCCTTTCGATGCTCAGAATTTTGACTTCAACCTTACTGAGGGGTGTCGTCACTTACAGTCCCAGCATTATGTGCAGACCCCATCCTGGGCTAGGCTGTATCTCGTTTCCCAGGATCAGAAGAAATCCCAGTAAGAAATGCTGACTTTCAAGCCCATATATTTCTCAGGATTCCAGTTTTCAATTGGTTTTTCACCACAACTTACTCCTTTTCATACCATCTCAGCCAGACATTTTTAAATATCATCTTTTTTATTTATTTATTTTTGAGATGGAGTTTCGCTCTTGTTGCCCAGGCTGGAGTACAGTGGCACAATCTCAGCTCACTGCAACTTCCACCTCCCGGGTTCAAGCGATTCTCCTACCTCAGCCTCACAAGTAGCTGGGATTATAGGCGCGTGCCACCACGCCCGGCTAATTTTTTGTATTTTTAGTACAGACGGCGTTTCATCATGTTGGCCAGGCTGCTCTCAAACTCCTGACCTCAGGTGATCCAACCGCTTCAGCCTACCAAAATGCTGGGATTACAGGCAACAGCCACAGTGCCCAGATTATTTTTTAGTATCTAGTAAATTCAGTTGTTTCCCTTGGAGGAAGGAACAGTTAAAGGTATCTAATCTGCTGGACCACTAGAAACTAATGTGGATATTTCTATGTGTAAAGGAAGTGAAAAAAGACATTGATCAAACAGCTTCCAAGTTTATGCATTTTTTTTCAAGCCATGAGAAATTATTTCTATGTAAACTGCTAGGAATTTGCTCTAATAAATATGGTTCCAATTAATTTTTCTCAGCTTCATGAAACAGTATCCTACAGTAACTATCTGAGGAGGCACAGATCTCAGCAGCACTCTCTGGAGAGCAGCAGCAGCAGCTCTCTTCACTACCAGAGTCTCTCTGGGCACAGGTTCAGATGGGCTGGAGAGCATCCTTCTTAACCTCAGCCAATGTTCTTGTAGGAGACAGAGGAGGGGCTCTGGATTTGCACCTCTGAAGGACAGGCAGACTCTCGGGTGAAGATAGGGAGGCAGTGCTGCGAGAGATGCCCGAGGAAGGAAGAGGTACCACAAGGAAGCCTGGTGGCACTACCCAGTGGACTCAGACCTTGAAACAGGATAACTGCCCACCCACCCACCTCCCACCCTACCCATTCACCTCGCTACCTCTTCTCAGAATGGATACCTCCCCATGGCTTGGTGTAGTGAAGCTTGAGGAAGTCTGTGAACCCCCTGAAATGACTTATAATTCTATGTATATAATTTTTTCTTTTCTTTATGAGATAGGGTCTCACTCTGCTGCATAGGCTGGAGTGCAGTGGCTCACCACAGCCTCAACTCCCTGGGCTCAAGTGGTCCTCTTGACTCACACCTCTTGAGTAGGATGTGTCATCATGCCTGATTAATTTTTTTTTTTTTTTTTGTATAGATGGGGTCTCCCCATGTTGCCCAGGCTGGGCTCAAGTGATCCTCCCACTTCGGCTTCCCAAAGTGCTGGGATTATAGGCATGAGTCAACACACGCGGCCTGCATGTAAATTTCTCTCAGAGGTCCTTCAACTTTAGAATCAGATAAAGACCAATGCCAACATTTACTGTATTTGTTTCAAAATGTAGTTTTACCACTAAGAAAGCACCTAAAACTAGATGCTCAGCCCCCTCACCATGTGATGCCCTGCACCACCTCTAGACTCTTCAGAGTCCTCACCTGCAAGAAGGCTCTCATCAGATGTTCCCCCACAAACTTGGACTTCTCAGCCTTCTTAACCATAATAAATAAATTCCGGCCAGGTGCAGTGCCTCACGCCTGTAATCCCAGCACTTTGGGAGGCCGAGGCAGGTGGATCATGAGGTCAAGAGATCGGGACCATCCTGGCCAACATGATGAAACCCCATCTCTACTAAAAATACAAAATTTAGCTGGGCGTGGTGGCACGTGCCTGTAGTCTCAGCTACTAGGGAGGCTGAGGCAGGAGAACTGCTTGAACCCGGGAGGTGAAGGTTGCTGTGAGCCAAGATTGCACTACTGCACTCCAGCCTGGGGACGGAGTGAGACTCTGTCTCACTCTGTCACCTAGGCTGGAGTGCAGCAGCATGATATTGGCTCACTGCAACCTCTGCCATCCAGGTTCAAGCAATTCTCCTGCCTCAGCCTCCCGATTAGCTGGGATTATAGGTGCTTCCCACCACACCCAGTTAATTTTTGTAGTTTTGGTACAGACAGGGTTTTACCATCTTGGCCAGGCTAGTCTTGAACTCTTGAACTCGTGATCCACCCACCTTGACCTCCCAAAGTGCTGGGATTACAGGTGTGAGCCACCGCGCCCAGCCAATTCCTTTTCTTTATTTAAAGAAAGCAAGCACCCAAAACTAGCACCCAAATACAGTGAAGAATTATTTAATAATAAAGTTTAAGAGATGATGAAAAACTCCATAGACTATTAGTAATAGTAAGGAAGCTTTGAGGGCTTGTGTCTGGGCGGCTGGTCTCCTTCCAAACCGCGGAGGCATTGAGGCTATTGAGAATTGAGTGCACCCAACCTGGAACCACATTTCTGTACCATGCTCCTTCCACCCACTGTGGTAATTCCTCTTTTGAGGCAGTTGGACCCATTTGTGTCTCTTTTGTTAGGACGATCAGATGCCCATTGGCCAGGCTGGAGACAGGGCCTGTCTTGAGACTGCAAGCCTAACCTTAACTCAGTGCTGGCTTGTTGAGTGAATGCATGCATGCATAAATGAATGTCACCGGGCTGTAAACAAGCTGTTCTCTACAGCCTTCATGGGCACGTCCCCTAACACCGGCTCTGTCTACAGAAACCAAAGGATGAACCTAAGCAAGACACCGGAGACTTCGGTCTCCCTATAATGGTACATATCAGTGCTCACCTCAAACTGCTCCCCCATGCCTCGTTCCCTGGGCCTCAGGGTCCTCCAAATAGTACTTCCCTGAGGTGTCACCTGGTTATCGAACCACCCCATGATTTTATCCAGTGGCAAAGTCCACAGGAAAGACAAAGAGGAAACGGGTCCTCTCCTGTAGAGGACACGGGCCTATGACAGTGTGTGGGGGTGTGATGGCGAGGTCAGCACACAAGCATCAGACGCTTCCTCTTGCCGTATGCTTCTCTTCAGTTCACCTGAACAGAAAGAAAAACACATTTCTCTCTTACCAGAGTGCCAAGAAAGGTGCTGATGGAGCGTGCAGCCTGGCAGAGGGCGCCATACTCCTCAAGCAGGAGGGAGATGAACTGGTGTGCTTGCGGTGGGCCCTGCAGGCCAGATGGTGCCTTCACCTTGGCGGCAGCCGACAGCTGCCGGAGAAGGCGGACCTTCATCTCCAGCACATACTCCCGGGCTTGCTGTTCCAGACGCTGGTACAGCTGGTAGGGGTCCCTCTCACAGAGCCTGCACAGAGAAGAGAGTCACCAGAGCCTGCCCACCAGGGCCCCATGGCTGGCTCTGATGTCAATGAGCATCTTTTCTGAAGCCCTTCCACAGGGGACTACCTCTGAAGACAACAGTCATCTTCCTTGTAACCACCTGTGAGAGGCACGATCACCCCACCTAACAGATGGGGAATCCAGGGCACAGAGTGTGTCACCAGGGAACAGGAAAAGTGACATTTACTGAGCTTTCTCTGTACAGCACTGTTCGTGCAGATGCACTAATTCAGTTTGCTGCGTGGAGGTTCAGTGCCTGTTTTATGGAAGGGGACATTTTGGCCCACATGGGTTGGGTGAGTTGAATGAACTCACACAGCCGGCAGAGCATGCTACCACCTCTCCTGAGACAGGGTCTCACTCTGTTGCCCAGGATGAAATGAAGCGGCTGACAGCAGCCTCAACTCCCTGGGTTCAAGTGATCCTCCTGCCTCACAATCTCTTGAGTAGTATGCGTCGTCACACCTGGTTAATTTAATTTTAATTTTTTTTGGTATAGATGGGGTCTCTCCACATTATCCAGGCTGGGCTCAAGTGATCCTCACACTTTGGCTTTCTGAAGTGCTGGGATTACTGGCGTGAGCCACCACATTCAGGAAAAATAACATTTCCTGAGCACACACTCAGACACGACGCTGGGGACAACTGCTTCTGAAGGCTTATATGATAACAAGTAAAAAGCACTGATCCCAGGAGAGGTGCCACCTGGCTACAGACCTGGGGCAGCCTGCTCTTTCCTTCTTTCTAGGAGCTCAGTGTACAATCCAAATGGGTTTGTATTAGGCTCATCACAAGAGGACATTTCAGACACAGTTTATACTATTTTTTAAAATTATCCCACCAAAAAAGCAATAAAGCTATGTAAAATAAAATTTGTAGGCTGAAGAGTAGGGAAAAAATAATACATGCCCCATGACTAGGCGCCAAATGCAATGAACATTTTCATGAATTTCTCTCTAAATTTTGGGATAATCCACTTTTTTATTGACACAAATATTTATATGATAATCCACTTTTTAAAACTTATTCCACAGTAGTGGCATTGCTGTGGTTAAATTTAATTGTATTTTAATCCAGAAGCCTCTAGATGGAAACCTAAAACCAATGATATAACAACAAATATTCGTCCATAACTAATCACCAGGAGAAATCAGTTTGAGTTCATCACTCTAATAGAAATGATTCATAAAATGTATTGAATTACAGCTCCTGGATTTTACACAGTAAATCCTTTCACCTTCTACATACCACATTATGTCAAAAGAAAAGAAAGTTGTTACCTGTTCTATTTTTAAACTGCCATACTACCTGGGTTGTAAAAGACAAGAGCCAAGTAAAATCTTGCAAAGGAACATGTGAAGCCTTATGGAAAATGTGGTTTAAAAAAATACATAGATGAATGGGATTCCCATTATGGTTAGTGCATTTCAGATAGACATTAACTTTTTGAGCATGACAACTGTAATTTCAATTACTAGTATAAAAAAAACCGTCCCCTAGAACCAGGCGTGGTGGCTAACACCTGTAATCCTAGCACTTTGGGAGGCCAAGGCAGGCAGATTATGAGGTCAGGAGATTGATACCATCCTGGCTAACATGTGAAACCCCATCTCTACTAACAATACAAAAAATTAGCCAGGAGTGGTGATGGGTGCCTATAGTCCCAGCCACTCTGGAGGCTGAGGCAGGAGAATCACTTGAACCCAGGAGGCAGAGGTTGCAGTGAGCCGAAATTGCACCACTGCACTCCAGCCTGGGCGAAAGAGCGAGACTCAGTCTCAAAAACAACAACAACAACAAAAACTGCCCCCAAAACAGAATATATTTCATCTATTTAAAGAAAGCCATGGCCGGGCACAGTGGCTCATGCCTGTAATCCCAGCACTTGGGGGGAGGCCAAGGCAGGTGGATTGCCTGAGGTCAGGAGTTCGAGACCAGCCTGACCAACATAGTGAAACCCCATCTCGAAAGAAGAAGGAAGAAAAGAAAAGAGAATATAAGAGAAGAGAAAAGAAAAGAGGGGAGGGGAGGGGAAGAAGAAAAGAGAAGAGAGAAAGAAAGGAAAGAAAGGAAAGAAAGAAAGAAAGAGAAAAGAAAAGAAAAGAAAAGAAAAGAAAAGAAAAGAGAAAAGCAAAGCAAAGCCACAGAAGACAGAATAGTCAAGTTTTGACAGAGATAACCAAACTTAGAAGTAGCCTGGACACCCACGTCATTGCATGTCAGACTTCAATCCCTTTTATTTTCATTGTCTATTACTGTATTTTATAAATTTAAGGAAATAACTGTGATACTTTTGCAAACAGAATGATTTTTAAAGTTATATAAAAAGTAGACAGCGATATGCTAAAGATGCTACGGAAGCTCACTCGCTAAGTCACACATACATTCAACAGACACTGGCACATCAACCACATACTGGCTGCTCCTCTAAGGTACTGAAGATGCAGCATTAACAATCCGTGAAGTCATGGGTTTGATGTGATGGTTATACATTTTTTCCTAATACTCACTAGGACACCTAACTTTCTCTGTTGTTGTTTTGAGACAAGGTCTCACTCTTGCCCAGGCTGGAGTGCAGTAAAGCGATCCTAACACTGCAGCATTGAATTCCTGGGCTTAAGCATGCACTCCTCCTATCTCAGCCTCCCAGGCAGCTGGGACCACAGGTGTGCTTCACCACACCTGGCTAACCTTTTTTTTT
>NW_016107837.1:1138608-1142168 GCF_001604975.1 Cebus imitator
AAAAAAAAAAAAAAAAAAAAAAAAAAAAAAAAAAAAAAAAAAAAAAAAAAAAAAAAAAAAAAAAAAAAAAAAAAAAGGCAACAAAACTCCCAAATGTGCTGCATTCAAAATATGAGAAAAAAAACCCAAATGAGAATCATCCCATGAAATGGCCATCTCAAATCTGTTGCTTTTATTTGAAACATTTCAAAAAGCATAAAAATATATTACATCACTGGGCACAGTGGCTGATGCCTGGAATCCCAGAGCACTTTGGGAGGCCAAGGTGGGTGGATCACCTGAGGTCAGGAGTTCAAGATCAATCTGGTGAAACCCCGTCTCTATTAAAAATATAAAAATTAGCTGGGCGTGGTGGTGGGTGCCTGCAGTCCCAGCTAAGGTGGAGGCTGAGGCAGGAGAATCGCTTGAACCCGGGAGGCAGAGGTTGCAGTCAGCCAAGATCGCACCATTGCACTCTAGTCTGGGCAACAATAGCGAAACCTCCATCTCAAAAAAACAAAGAAAATGTTATATCAAACTTTAAGAAAGAATAAAAATTACGGCCACCTCAAATTCTGTGTGGCTACTGAGCGTAAGGTATCTGCTGAAAAACAGCTGTGCAGCCACGAGAAACAGCCACACAGCCGGGCATGCCTCAGCTGTCTCCACCTCATGAGCCACACGAGGCACACACACAAGCTACCCAACCTCACAGAGCCTCTGCTTCCTCACTTCATAAATGGCTAACTCTGCCTTTCTCCTTGGGTTGATAAAGTCAAGAGTGCTCGTGAAAGTACTCAGCATTATCCCTGGCACAGTGGGACTCAAAAAGGCAGGTATTATCATCAGTCTTCACAGAAACAAATGACACAAGAAACGCTTCTTGTGTAATTATACAGACAATAGTGTTTCATCAGAATTAGAAGAATTCAACACGTTTGGCATGGGGGACTCACTTCTGCCAGTTCATCTGCTACAGACTTGACAGGCACCAAAGGCTGAGCAAGCCCAGCTGAGCACGGTAAGGAAAGCCCATCGTGCACAACGGGCAGGCCAGGGGTTTGCACAGGGCCACAGCAGGAAGGGGAGGCATGTACCTATCCACAAGCTCCTTCACTCCCTCCTTGTCAGGCACCAGAGACTGGTCCTGGTCGTCTGCCAGTGGTGTCCCTGCCTGGCGGTAGATGCAGCGCACCGTGTAGCGCACTTCTGACCAGTAGTTCTGCAGCTGCTGAGGTTCCCGGTCCGCCTCTGCTGAAATTTCTCTGTGAGACAACAAAGGACGGTTAGACAACACAGGACAGTACGCTTCCCTTCCTAGCATACTGTCCTCAGAGCACCTCCCAGGCTCCTGCACCTTGCCCAGCGCCCAGCTCCTGGGAGTCAGCAATCAGGCTGCTGTCAGTGCAGAGAGGGGGACGGCATCCCCTGCACATCTCCCAGGGTGCCCTCTGCGTCCGTAAGATCTCAGCCACTGCACAGATGACAGGAGTGTCTGCAGCTACTGTCCACAAGCAGGGTCCCACATCCCCACTGCTGACCTGCCCTTCACCTCCAAGGTACCTAATGGTCAGCCTTGCCCTCACCTTTGCCCCCCCAACTTGGCTACATTCCTTCCTGAGCCACAGCACAGAGTATTTTAGATGTGCTCCTGGGCCAGGCATGCTGGCTCATGCCTATAATCCCAGCACTTTGGGAGGCAAAGGCAGGCGAATTGCTTGAGTCCAGGACTTTGAGACTAGTGGTGAAGCCCCATCTCTACAAAATAAACAAAAACTAGCCTGACATGGTGGTGCGTGCCTATGGTCCCAGATACTGGGACTGAGGTGGGAGGGTGATCACTTGAGCCTGGAAGGTAGAGATTGTGGTGAGCTGAGATCACGCGACTACACTCCAGTGTCGGGGACAGAGCCAGACCCCGTCTCAAAAAAAGATGAGCTCCTGGGCTTTCCCCTCAGCCACACAGCAGCTGCCAGTCAGGCCCCTGCCCAACACTCCTCTCCTTCACTGGGGCTGCTCTTAGATTCTGCTTATTTAAAGGACTCCTCCTGTTCTGAGGATGCTTCCTAGTGCCAGTTCCTCAAGAGTAGGAGTTTTTGTCTTACTCATCTGGCTCTTTTTCACAATAGCCAAGTGACTGCCTCAGTCTCCTCGTTGCTGTCCATCACATTAGCCCAGTTTCTCAGTCCGGCTCCAACATGCATCTGCACATTGTTGTGGACAGGTGTGAGTGACACACAGCACATACCTGCGCTCACTGCAGGCCTCGCACGAGCAAGCGGTGTCCGAAGGTAGTGTCTGTGCGCCCAGAGGGAGCCTCCCACCACTGCCAGCCTCCGGCTGGGAGCCACCAAGCGAGGAATGAAGAAGAAAATCTTGGCTCTGCTTTAAAAAGAGAACAGAATAGACCAGTTATGTTAAAATGTTCAAAGCATCAATTTTTTATTAACTGCTTGGAAAAATATCTTTTTAAAAATTGTAAAATCTAGACATTGACAAGAAAGTATCTTGGCCGGGCACAGTGGCTCACACTTGTAATCTCAGCACTTTGGGAGTCTGAGGTGGGTGGCTTGCTGGCAACATGGTGAAATCCCACTGCTACAAGAAATACAAAAAATAGGCCAGTCATGTTGGTGCCTGCCTGTAGTCCCAGCTATCCAGGAGGCTAAGGTGAGAGGATCATTTGAGCCTAGGAAGTTGAGGCTATAGTGAGCCGTGATTGTGCCCCACTGCACTCCCACCTAGGTGATACAGACATTGTCACACAGACATACACACACACAAAGAAAACAATTCAGCTGGGTATGGTGGTTCACACCTGTAATCCCACCACTTTGGGAGGCCGAGATGGGAGGATCATTTGAGCCCAGGAGTTTGAGACCAGCCTGGGCAACACAGCAAGATCTTCTCTCTAGTTAAAATTTTTTTAAGTATAAAAATTATACTAAATTTAAAAAAGAACAGTTTTACTCCCGGTATCCTAATGAGCACATGCGATGACCACCTCAATGTGCACCTCTGGAAAGTGATGTGCCCATGGTCACCTGAGACAGCATATAGTAGAAACCTGGTGGCCTCTCTGAGCCTCGCATCAAGCAGCGCAGGGCAGAGGCCTCTCTGTCCTGGGGAATCCCATAGCCTGCACTACCTGCTCTGACTGAGGAAAAAGGAGGTTTAAGAAAGAGAACCCTCAGCCACGTGTAATAGCTCACGCCTGTAATGACAGCACTGTGGGAGGCCAAGGCAGGTGAAACCCCGTCTCTACAACTGCTCAAGCAATCTTCTTACCTCAGCCTCCTTAGTACCTGGGACCACAGGCATGTGCCACCACGCCCAGCTACTTTCTGCATTTTTGGTAGGCACAGAGTTTCGCCATGTTGCTCAGGTTGCTCGCAAACTCCTGAGCTCAAATGATCCACCCACCATTACAAAAATTGGCTGGGTGTGGTATCGCGCACCTATAATCTCAACTACTCAGGAGGCTGAGGCAGGAGAATCTCTTGAACCCGGGAGGTGGAGGTTGCAGTGAGCCGAGATTGCGCCAGCATGACAAACAGAGCAAGACACTGTCTCAAAAAAAA
>NW_016107837.1:1142183-1156690 GCF_001604975.1 Cebus imitator
AGTGAACACTGGGCAAAGACCTTCCTATGTCCCATGCCCAACAGTTAAGTACCCAAAGGATTTCAACAACAACCTCCAGAGAAACACAACACAACCTTAGGTTCCCCCCGCCCTCAAGTTACCCACCCAACCGGCACTGGGGCCCCCTCTAGAACAGGCCCTGAGAAGGACTCTGCTCCATGGAAAGAGGGGCTCGGGTCTCAGAGCTGAGGATGCCCACAAGGTGACGCAGAATGCTAGAGAACCTTCCCTGGGCTCACGACAGGGTCTCCCAGCTCCATAACCATTATGTCTCCCAACCCCCACAGCCTGAGGAAGAGAATCACAGTCAAAAGAGAGGCTTGCAGAAAGGAAATCACCTAAGTCAAGAGTACTGCCCTGTCCCACTCTGGTCCCCACGAGGCAAGGGGTGCTCCCCTCACCCACCCCTCCCCAAGTCAAGCATGAAGCCACTGAGACAAGCCCTCAGAGAGATGGGTGGTGGCCTGTGGCAAGGAGCCTGGGGCTGACCCCGGGCTGGACTTGGGCAGGTGTGTTCAGATGCCTACAGCACTCCAGCCGGCTGCTGGGCCAAGAACAAGAAAGCTCCCAAGGGCCTGTGATGGGTGCTGTGGAGTTGGGGCACACAGACACTGGTGGTGGGCCTTGCAGAAAGGACCCTGCAGCAGAAAAGCCTGAGCGTTGCCAAGTGGGCCGAGGAATGAAACAACAGGTGATCTAGCTCTGCTGCTGCCAGCACACAGGAAGGCAGGAGCTTGTGTCACCCCAGAATTACACCATGGAGGAAGGGGGGCAGAGTGCAGACGGTGGTGGTAGGGGAGGGGGCAGGCTGGTTTTGTGTCACATAGAGTCTCTACCAGACAGTCCAGCACGAAGTTCCCACTTTGGTCTCAGAAGTGTCCAAAGGTCTTAATGTTTTGCTCTGTTCTAAATGTTTGTGTCCCCGCCTTTCCCTGTTCGTAAGTTGAAATTTTAACCCCTAAGGTTATAATGTATCAGGGAGTAGGGCCTTTTAGGAAGTAATTAGGTCATGAGGATGGAGTCTTCATAAACGGGATTAGGGCCTTTTATACAAAGGAGGCCCCAGAGAGCTGTCATGTCCTTTCACCACATGAGGACGGCGAGAGGGCTATGAACCAGAGCTCAGGCCCTCCCCAGGCATCAATCTGCCAGCACCCTGATCTTAGACCTTCTAGCTCTCCAGACTATAAAAGACAGAAATGCCCGCTGTTTCTAAGCAGCCCAGCCCATGGTATTCTGTTGCAGGAGTCTGAGCACACTAAAGCAGCCCCCCACCAGGAAGAACCAGCAACCAGTGGGCCACCCATTAAGACCAGAGGCCTAGTGCTGGTGGGCCAAAAAGAACCCTAGACAACCCAGCAGAGGACAAAGACCCCCAAAGTCTCCTCTCCAGAGCCCCTTCTCCATCCTGGAGGAGGAGGGCAGGCATAAGGAAGCAGGACATACACCACCGCCCTCCACCCTTGGGGACTCCTGCCATCACTTAACTTGAGGGGAAGAGGCTTTGAATTAACTAGATGGGACATTTAGGTTTGGTGTTTTTTGGGGGGGAGAGACAGGATCTAGCTCTATCACCCAGGCCGGAGTGTAGTGGCACAATCTCAGCTCACTGCAACCTTCACCTCCCAGACTCAAGTAATCGTCTCATCTCAGCCTCCTGAGTACCTGGGACCACAGGCGTGCACCACCACGCCCGGCTACTTCTGCATTTTTGGTAGACACAGAGTTTCGCCATGTCGCTCTCAAACTCCTGAGCTCAGGTGATCCAACCTGCCTTCATTTCCCAAAGTGCTGGGATTACAGGCATGGGCCACCACACTTAGCCACATTTAGGTTTTTAATGTAGGCTGGACCTGAGTACCGGAAAGTGAGACTATTGCCATACCAAAAGTGGCTGGAAGGCCACGGAGTTCTGATTGATGAGGCATCGTAGGGCAAGGAGAGGGCAGTGATAGGAGCGGGTGTTCCCTAAGCGGGTCCGTTCCCTTCAACACATGAGGTTCATGCTCTCCTCCATCCCACACCAATCCAGCAGCAAAGCTGTCCACTCCACCTCAAATCTAAACATCTCCACAATTCACCCATTCTTCTTCCTCTGCTGCTTCCCACCCAGTCGAAGCCATCATCACCCACCTCTTGCCTGCACAGCTGCGCTGGCTCTCTTTAACAGCACATCTATTTCCAAATGTACCCGCTAATCATCTGTTCTCCAGGCAGCAGCACAGTGAGATCACGGAACTCCCTAGATAAAACTTCTGTTCTCCTCTGTATCACTTAGAAGCAAACTCCGTATTTCTTACCACAGCTTTCAAGGTTGCTCAAGTCAAAGTTCTGATTTTACATCACCACCGTTGTGCCTTTTGCCTTGTACCCACAGCCACTGGGTCTCTGCATGGCTCTGGTAGACTGTACAGTGCTGTCCCGTAAGTCCTCAGCAAAAAGATCACCTACTCGGGGAGGCTGGTTGAGCCAGTTAATTTTTTGGCCTCTCAACTCCAAATCGCCCTTCTCTGCCATGCTTACGATGAATGAGCTGCACCCTGTAAACATCCCCCCCTGCCAGCAGGTAGGTACAGTGTGTGGTCGTGTGGGTGCAGGGTGCTAAGGGACAGTGAAGAAGAAGGGTCTCTCTCCAGGTTCCTGTGCTTTTCTCTTCTTGCTCTTACCCCGAGGCAGCTCCCTGACAGTGGTGGGCAGGGACTGGGGGGCACACACTGTCCAGCACTCAGTCCCAGCCTGCAGGACCTCAGGGTGCCTCTCTGCTATCCAGCAGGGTATAACAACACCCACTCCACTTCCAAGTCTGTTGCTTTCTTGAGTCCCCTCCTTAAGCTCCCGCTAGTGGCTGCTCCCTAGATCTGCCCTGGCCATATTCTTTAGAGTTCACTTCACACATATGGGGAGCTGACCTGTTGTTACTTGTTAATTATTCTTTTTTTTTTTTTTTTCTTGAGATGGAGTTTCACTCTTGTTGCCCAGGCTAGAGTGCAATGGTGCGATCTTGGCTCGCAACCTCCACCTCCCGGGTTCAATCGATTCTCCTGTCTCAGCATGCTGAGTAGCTGAGATTATGGGCGCCTACCACCATGCCCAGCTAATTTTTCTATTTTTAGTAGAGACAGGGTTTTACCATGTTGGCCAGGCGGTCTCCAACTCCTGACCTCAGGTGATCCACCCACCTCGGCCTCCCAAAGTGCTGAGATTACAGGCATGAGCCAATACACCCTGACACTTGTTAAGTATTCTTTATGTTAAAATGTGCTTGTTCTGATTATGGACGTAGTGCCCAGCTCCTGAGCTCTGGCTTACCCATCAACCTAAACATCCCAGTTAATCTCCTCTATCACAAACTGCTTTCTGAAATCCTGGTGTTGTACTTGCATTCTTGTTTTTTTATGTCTTCAACACTGGAACATCAGCTCATGAGAGCCAGAACCTAACTACTTGCTCACTATGGTATGTCAGCACCTATAATGATGGCTGGAATGTAGTACATTCAGAACAGCAATCGAGAACCTGAAAGCAACATTTCCTGGAGACAAGAGATGAAAGGAAGTCTTTTAAAATAGGGTACCTGATGACTACATATTAAATCCTTAAATGTGCCCCATTATAGGACTCATCGTATATAGATTTAATCTCAGTCACATTACACCCAAGTCTAACACAATTTAAAAGAAAAATAACAAAATCCAGCAATTAATATAAAATTCACGATGTCCAGCATCCAGTAACAAAACCCAAAGCAGGACAAATGACTCTTAAGGAGGAGGAAAAGCCAATCAATAGAAACAGATCCCCCAGGCTGGGTGTGGTGGCTCATGCTTGTAATCCCAGCACTTTGGGTGGCCGAGTCAAGTATACCACTTGAGGTAAGGAGTTTGAGACCAGCCTGACCAACATGGTGAAATCCTGTCTCTACTAAAAATACAAAATTCAGCCAGGCATGCTGGCGCAAGCTTGCAATCCCAGCTACTCGGGAGGCTGAGGCCGGAGAATTGCTTGAACCAGGGAAGTGGAGGTTGCAATGACTCTATATTGAGCCACTGCACTCCAGCCAGGGCAACACAGAGAGGCTCTGTTTCAGAAAAAAGAAAGAAAAAAAAAGGCAGAAAGAAACAGATTCCCCAGGCCAGGCACAGTGGCTCACACCTATAATCCCAGCACTTTGGGAGGCTGAGGTGGGTAGATCACCTGAGGTCAGGAGTTGGAAACCTGCCTGACCAATATGATTAAACTCAGTCTCTACCAAAACCAAAAAAACTAGCCGGGCATGGTGGCGGGCACCTGTAATCCCCACTACTCAGGAGGCTGAAGTAGAATTGTTTGAACCAGGAAGGCGGAGGCTGCAGCGAGCCAAGATCGCACCACTGCACTCCAGCCTGGGCAACAGAGCAAGACTCCATCTCGAAAAAATAAAAAAAGAAACAGATCCCCCAAATAACACAGATGATACAACTAACAGTCAAGAATCTGAAATTGACAATTATAAAGAAACTCCACACGCTCAAGAAACAGGAAAAATAAACAACATAGGAAGAGAAATTGAGGATGTCAATAAATAAATAAAGCAAATAAAACTTCCAGAGTTGAGAAATGAGATATAAAAGAAAAATTACATTAAATAGACTTGACATATTAGGCAGATAAGAATACCAATAAACCTGAAGACAGGCAATAAAAATAATCCAGGTTAGGTATGGCGGATCATGCCTGTAATCCCAGCTTTTTGGGAGGCTGAGGCAAGTGGATTATATGAGGTCAGGAGTTCAAGACCAGCCTGACCAACGTGGTGAAACCCCATCTCTACTATAAAATACAAAAATTAGCCAGGCATGGTGGCTCATACCTGTAATCCTAGCACTTCTGGAGGCCAAAGCAGGTGAATCACCTGCGATCAGGAGATTGAGACCATCCTGGCCAACATGGTGATGCCCTGTCTCTACTAAAATTACAAAAATCAGCCGGGCATGGTGGTGCATGCCTGTAATCCCAGCTACTCGGGAGGCTGAGGCAGGAGAATCACTTGAACCCAGGAAGCAGAGGTTGTGGTGAGCCGAGACTGTATCGCTGCACTCCAGTATGGGCAACAAGAATGAAACTCCATCTCAAACAAAACAAAATAAAACAAAATTAGTGCTGGGTGCACACACCTGTAATCCCAGCACTGTGGGAGGCGGAGGCGGGCCGATCAACTGAGATTGGGAGTTCGAGATCAGCCTGACCAACATGGAGAAACCCTGTCTCCACTAAAAAATACAAAGTTAGCCATGCATGGTGGCATGCACCTGTAATCCCAGCAACTTAGAAGGCTGAGGCAGGAGAATCGCTTGAACGTGGGAAGTGGAGGTTGTGGTGAGACAAGATTGCGCCATTGCACTCCACCCTGGGCAACAAGGGCGAAACTCCATCTTAAAAAAAAATTAGCTGGGCACCTGTAATAATGGCAGGTGCCTGTAATCCCAGTTACTCAGGAGGCTGAGGCAGGAGAATCGTTTGAACCTGGGAGGCGGAGGTTGCAGTCAGCCAAGATCACGCCACTGCACTCCAGCCTGGGCGACAGAGCAAGACTCTCTCAAAATCATCATCATCATCATCACCATCATCATCATCCAAAATGAAGCACGGAGAAGAAAGAAAAAATGAACAAAGCATTTGCAAGACAAACTCAAGATGTCTAAGATCCCAGAAAACATGGTCATGGCATTCCAGAGAAAAGGGGGATATGTGAAGAAATATTTCCAAATTTGATGAAACTATAAATTCACACTCACTACTAGCTCAATTAACCCAAAACACAATAAACACAAAGCAATGTACACAGATGCCCATCACAGTCAAATTGCTGAAAACCAGTGATAAAGTGCAAATCTCAGAAGCAGACGGAGGAAAATGAATCATCTTACATATGCAGGAGCAAAGACAAGTATGACAACATGTTTCCCATCACAAACCGGGAGGCCAGAAAAGCAATGACCAACAACCTCAAATTCCAAACAGAAATATCTTTTTAAAACAAAGGCAAAATAAAAGCTTTCAAACAGAAGCTTCCTTGGCCTACAGGAAATGTTAAAGGCAGTTCTGAGACAGAGGGAAAATAATACCAAATGAAAATGTGGATCTACACAAAGGAATGGAGAGCACCAAACATGATAAAGATGTGGGTCAAGACCTTCGTATTTATTTATAAGGTCTTTTTAAAAGATAATTAGCTATTTAAAGAAAAAAAATGCTGAGGTACATAATACATGTAAGAAAAATACATGACTACACTAGCACCAGAAATGGTGGTGCTCCAAGTATACTACTATAAGGTACTTACACTACATGTGAAGTGGTACAGTATTCTTTGAAAGCAGAGGCTGAAAAGTGAAAGCTATATACTATAAACCCTAGAACAACAACTAAAAAGTTATAAAGCAAAGACAAAGAAATATTGGTAGTCAGGTCCATAGGAGGCAAAATGAAATAATTTATTCATTTAAAAAGAATTTTTTTTTTGAAGACAGTCTCGCTCTGTCACCCGGGCCAAAGTGCAGTGGCACGATCTCAGTTCACTGCAACCTCCACCTCCTGGGTTCCAGCAATTTTCCTGTTTCAGCCTCCCGAATAGCTGAATTTACAAGTGCATGCCATAATGCCTAGCTAATGTTTGTATTTTAGTAGAGATGGGGCTTCTCTGTGTTGCCCAGGCTGGTCTCAAACTCTTGAGCTTGGGCAATCCACCCAAGTGGAGGATGCGGTGAGCTGAGATTGCACATTGCACTCCAGCATGGGCAACAAGAGCCAAACTCCATCTCAAACAAAACAAAACAAAACACAAAAATTAGGGCCCAGCGTGGTGGCTCACACCTGTAATCCCAGCACTTTCGGAGGCCAAGGCAGGCAGATCACCTAAGGTCAGGAATTCCAGACCAGCCTGGCCACGGTAGTGAAATTTTGTCTGTACTAAAAATACAAAAATTAACTGGGTGTGGTGTGGCACGCACCTGTAGTCCCAGCTACTCAGGAGGCTGAGGCAGGAGAATCGCCTGAACCCAGGAGGCAGAGGCTGCAGTGAGCTGAGATCGCGCCACTGCACTTCAGCCTGGGTGCAGAGTGAGACTCTCTCAAAAAAATAAAACTATAAAATAAAATAAAAACATACTTCTGAACAATACATGGGTCAATGAATAAATCATAATAAAGCCAATTATGAAATATTTTCAGAATGAAAAACATTACATATGAGAATTTGTGGGATGCAGCAAAAGGAATGCTTAGACAGAAATTTATAGATCCTGTGTGATTGGTGCAAATGGAAATTTACAGAATTAAACACACTGGAAAAGAAGAAAGGTCTCAAATAAAACGATGTAAGCTTCCACCTTAAGAAAATACCACCTTACGTGGCTGGTACAAATGCAGTGCTGTTGCCACTAAGTGATCACAATCAGCACAGATTCTTTATTTCTTCTCTTGACTCCCACTGCTTTGCTTGACTGCTCTTAGGGGAAAAAGAAAGGGGTAAACTAAGTAGAGGAATGAAATTAATAAAGAGCAAAATTAACAAAAAAGGAAATGGAAAAGCAATTAAAACAAAATGTGGTTCTTTGAAAAGATCAGTTACATTTTCTAGCCACTCATAGGGAAAAGGCAGGGACAAAACTCAACTGTTATCAGGAATAAAAAGAAGAGGTTAACAATCACTACAGATCTTATGGAAATGTAAAAGGCAATAAATACTCTGAACAACTTTATGTCACAGTATTTAATATAAAATGGGCAAATTTCCTTAAAGACAAAAACTAGCCAAGCTCACTAACAAAGATACAGATAACTTCTAACAAATGAACTGAACTCACAGTTCAAAATCTTCCCAATAAGGCAACTTCAGGCCAGGACAGCTTTACTGGTTAATTCTGGCAAACACTTAAGGCAGAAATAATACCAATTTTACACAAGATTTTCCTTTCCAGAAAATGAAAAAGAAAATACATCCTAGTTCATTTTATAAACTAAGTAATAACCTGACATCAAAAGCACACAAAGATATGAGAGAAGAAATTTATAGACTAATATCCTTGATTAACATAGACACAATAATCCTTAATAAAACATTAGTAATTCCAATTTATCCAATTAGCAACCTAGCAAAAGGTTAACACATCACAACCAAATGTGACTTATCCTAGGAATGCAAGGTTTTCCAACATTTTGAAAATCACCATAATTTATTTCATTAACAAAATAAAAAAGGAAAACTGTGATCATCTTAATAGATGTAGACAGTATGACAAAATTCAGTATCTATTCATAATAAATCTTAGCAAACTAAAAATAGAAGTAAACTTCCTCAAATAAATAATAAAAAGAAGCAAAATTCCTCAATCTGATACACACTAAATGATGAAAGACTAAATGCTTTCTCCTAAAATCATGAGCAAGAGAAGGATGCCTACTCACACCACTCCATTCAGCCTCATATAGGAAGACCTAGTCAGTGGAATAAGGCAAGAACAAATGAAGATATACAGATTGCAAAGGAAGAAACACATTATTTGTAGACAGCATGATCATTTACACAGAAAATCCTAAGGAATCTACCAAAAGGCCAGTAGAACTAATAAATGAATTTTCATATTATACAAGGCCAATATCCAAAAACAAACTGAATTTCCATGTACTAGCAACAAACAAATATTGAAACGTTGTAGAGTACATTTAAAATAGCAAGAAAATATAAAATACTTTGGGAAATGTATTTTATTTTCTTTTTTGTAGAGCCAGGATCTCACTATGTTGCCCAGACTGATCTTGAACTCCTGACCTCAAGCAATTCACCTGCCTAGGCCTCCCAGAGTGCTGGATTACAAATGTGAGCCACCATGCCTGTCCATGAAGTTTTTAATATACTGATGTGCAAAGACTATGTATATTGAAGACTACAAAACAATGCTGAAAATAAACTTAAATGACCTAAATAAATGAAGAGTTACACCATGTTCATAGACTGGAAGACTCAATATTGTTAAGGTTTCAATTCTCCCCCAAACTGACCTATAGAGTCACAATGCCAATTAAAATCCCAACAGGCTTTTCTGCAGAAACTGACAAGCTGGCTCTAAAGTTGATGCAGAAATGCAAAGAATTTAATATATGCAAACCACTTCTGAAAAAGAAGTTGGTAGACATCTATGTGATTTCATGACAATATAAATAGCTTCAAGAATCAGGATAGTACGGTACTGGCAAAGAAATAGGTATATACATAAAGTGGAACACAGCATCCAATAATAGATCCATACATACAGAACCAAATCATTTTTGACAAAAGGTGCCAAGGTAACTCAATGAGATAAAAGTGTCTATTCAATAAACAGTTCTGGAGCAACTGGATATCAATATGCCAAAAAAAAATGACCTTTAACCCTTACTTTACAGCAGATAAAAGTATGGCTCATAGACCTAAATGTATATGCTAAAACTACTAAGATACAGAAAAAAAGAAAGGGCAAAAAAAAACTTTATGACCTTGAGTAGTAAAGATTTCTTACATGAAACACAAAAGCACAAATTATTTAAAAATACAAATTGGAAATTAGCTGGGCATGGTGGCACAAACCTGTAATCCCAGCTACTCAGGAGGCTGAGGCAAGAGAGTCGCTTGAACTCGGGAGGCTGAGGTTGCAGTGAGCCGAGACTGCACCACTGCACTCCAGCCTGGGCGACAGAGTGAGACTGTCTCAAAAAAAAAAAAAAAAAACACAAATTGGATTTGATCAAATATAAAACTTTTGTTCTTCAAAGGACAGTGTTATGTAACGAAAATGCCAGCCACACACAGAGAGAAAATGTTTGTGAAACCTATCTAATAAAGGGCTTGTATACTGAGATTATATAAAAAATATCTCACAACTTATTAAGACAACTCAATAAAAATGAGCAAAAGATTTGAACAGCCACTTTACCAAAGAGATACAAATGGAAAATTTAGGTACATGAAAAGATGCTCAACAAGTCGTTAGGAAAATGCAGACTAAAACCATAATGAAGGATAACACTATAAACTACTAGTATGGCTATTTAAGTAAAGACTGCCAATATCCAGTCCTTGGCAAGGATAAAGATCAGCTGGAACTCTCATACGTGGCTGCAAAACGGTATGGGCACTTGCCCTACAGGACTCAGTATTTCAAAACACTCCCAGGTGCTTATCAAAGAGAAACAAAGTGCATCCACTTCAAAGACTGATACTCAAGTGCTCCTAGTAGCTCTACTCAGAACAGCCCAAACTGGAAAATACAAATATCCCTCTATTGATGAATGGATAAGCAAACTGTAGTTTATCCATGCAATGGATTATTACCCAGAAATAAAAGGAATTAACTATAGCTACATGCAACAACATAGGTGACTCTCAAAAGCATTATGCCAAAGGAAAAAAGCCAAAGCTCATGCTCAGCTTATCTTTCCATAAGGCTAACTCAAGTCAATCTGGCAATTTTGGGTAATTCCAACAAATTACATCAGCAACTACTTTCATGAAGTTCGTTGTAGAGAAATTTGTATGTTTCTAATATGACCCAAAACCCAACAGGGCAAGTATTCATCAGAAGGACAAATACTAGCAAACTCTTAAATGGCTGGTATCAGTTGGGACTACATGCCTTGACTGGTCTATGGGCATAATAACTATTGGGCAAGCATTCAAGATTAAGGACAAATATTAGCAAATTTTTTTTTTTTTTTTTTGAGATTGGTATCACCAGACTGGAGTGCAGTGGCACAATCTTGGCTCACTGCAACCTCCAACTCCCTGGTTCAAGCAAGTCTCCTACCTCAGCCTCCCGAGTAGCTGGAATTGCAGGCATGCAACACCACACCCAGCTAATTTTTGTATCTTTAGTAGAGACGGGGTTTCACCATGTTGGCAAGGATGGTCTCAATCTCCTGACCTCCTGATCCGCCTGCCTTGGTCTCCCAAAGTGCTGGGATTATGGGCGTGAGTCACCGTGCCCGGCAAGCAAACTCTCAAGTGGCTGGTTTTGGTTGGGACTATTTGCCTTGATTGATCTATGAGCATAAATAACTATTAAAGAACCTGGTTCCTTAGTGTAAAACACAAGTTACATTTTAATGACATATGCGAATAAAGACAACAATTGCTAATGTTCATAATCAAAATGTAGTCTTAAGGCAGTCAACCCTGAAAACAGAAAAACAGAAACTTAATACTACGTGCCGAGTAGTCTTCTTTATGGCAGGATGGTTGAGTTCGCGGCCCTTTAAAGAAAAAATAATTACCCCAAAGTGCCATCCCCTCACCACATCTCCCATCAGACTAAACCTATTTTTGTTAAACAAATGCAAATGTTAAAACGCAACATAGCATGTCTTTTGGCCTTTACAGAACTATAAAAACTCAAGGTGGTTTAAAGTGAATTATTTTTTAAATGGTGAAATTCAAATTAACAACATTATTTTAAAGAGACAGATGAATGATTAGCTGAAATCAAACTGCTAAGTTCAACACAGACTTGGTCCCAACTATTAGGACCAAGATTTTTTGAGTTAGGCCTGTCCCCTTGCAAGTCTATGCAAAAATGTCTCAACCATCCCACCTCTCTTCCCTGTCTGATTTCTCTTTCAATGGGCCTCTGGCCCAAGATAGAGTATTAGTAAGCCAACCAACACTCTTTCCTAAAAAGCCTGTGGCAACAGTGCACTGAGGCACACTAGGACATCAGACTCGGTGGCAAAGCCCATGGACACACTGCAGACCTGCCTGTGATCTAAATATGCTTCCCATTACTCCTGCCTCTTTATCATATTTGGGCTGGGTACCCTGGCTCACTCCTGTAATCCCAGCACTTTGGGAGGCCACGGCAGGCAGATCAATTGAGGTCCAGTCAGGGCAACAGACGGAGACTCGCTTGGGCCCAGGGGTTCAAGATCAGCTCTAAGCAACAAGGCAAAACCCCGTCTCTACTAAAAATGCAAAAATTAGCCACGCATGGTGGTGGGCACATGTAGTCCCAGCTACTCAGGAGACTGAGGCAGGAGGATTGCTTGAACACGAGAGGTGAAGGCTGTAGTGTTCGAGACTGCGCCACTGCACTCCAGACTGGGTGAGAGCCAGACCGTCTCAAAAACAGAAAAGAAAATGAAGTCCTCTGGTATTTACATTTTTTTTTTTTTAATTTTCAGGTTACGATCAATCTACAATGAGATATAGACCGTGGAAGCACTAATGTGGGAGTCAATCAAGCTGACTTCACCTTATACTCTGCAATTTACACTGCACGCCCGTACATGAAGTGTGTTGTGCGCATTCACACCCCAGCAGGGGCCGCAGTGAGTGGCTGTCCTGGTAGCATCTTGAGATAAAAAGGAAAAAAAAAAAAAAAGACTCTGTGTTCACAAAGAGACACCATCACACAGTAAAAAATAAACAAAAAAGAAAAAAGAGACAGACAATAGCTACAACGCATATAACCAATAAAGAGCTCCTATTGAGTGTATATAAAGAAAATCCCTCAAGTCAGTAAGGAAAAGACAACCGAACAGAACAGTGGTCCTCAGAGTGTGGTAAAAGGACCCCATTTAGATGGTCCAGCATAGCCTAGAGCCACAGAGAGATTAGGGCCATTCTACAAGCCTAGTCACCAAGCTGAACACATCATTGATAATTAACTAAGTTCTCTGACAAATTTCAGCGTTAAAGGTACAATGAGAATTAGAAGGGAAAGCATTCTTTTCCAAATACTAGAAAAAAAAAATCTGGTTGATACCTATGTTAAATATGTATCACCAGATATAAAAGTTGAGGAAGTTTCAAGAAATCCATTGTTAACTATTAATGGCTAGTAAAAGGATTTTCACCCTAACACCGTTAAGTAGGCCCACGAGCCAAAACTAGTTTCAAATTACTACCAAAATGTTCTCTGCCTTTTTCACTGTGCTGACATTCGCACTGACAGGGCAAAAGCAGTGGTGGGTAAACGAGCCAAGTACCAAGGCAAGGACGAAGGCAGCAGAGCAAAGCACGCTAGTGGCCACTGCGTTCTTCACTGCCACATACTTCAGAGTTATGAGGGAGGGAAAAGGCCAGTTCCACTTAAGAATGTCCCTGATGCAGTAAAAATATTTTGCATAAATCTGAACCCCTAAGCACAAATCTTTTGAATATTCTGTGTGACGCAGTGGGAAGTACACATAAAGCATTTCTCCGGCACACCCCAGGAAGAGGCTGCCTCACGGAATCTCACTGTGCATTGAGAACTGAATGGCCCGCTTCACCCATGAGGCATCCATTTTACTTGAAAGAATGACTTATGGGCCAAACTATGGTTATTCAGACTTGGATATTTGTCAAATATTTTCCAAAATGAACAAAATGAGTCTGTCACTTCAAGGCAAATTGGCACTATTTGTGGCCAATAATAAAATCTGAGCTTTTCTCATAATCACAATTTTTCTGAGCAAAAATTAGAACTCTGGAAAACTTTCACCTGCCACTGTGGGCTTGAAAACTCAACATTTGAAGAACTTTCTGATGAGATCAGTGGTGATATTAACAAATATATTTTTAAAAATAACGATTAAAAGTATTAATATCAGGAAAACCTGTCTACCTTGGTAAACCAATACTTTACCAAAAAAACCAACATGTGATGTTATAAACCATGCATGGGCAAGAGATCCATTCAGAGGACAAGACAGACCAATGGACTTTCACATAACAGTGTAGGAAAAAGCCACTGATTGGTTTCAGCTTCTACACTACACCTTAAGAACTATCTTACAAACACCTTAAGAACTTAACAACCCTTAAGAAACTATCACACTTGTGATGGTTTGATATAGCATCAAAGAAAAATATTCACAATTATCTAAAAAAAAAAAAGCCATTTCTTCAAATACTTCAATCAGAACAACCTATCATAACATGTTCCACACAAAGGCAGACATGAGAACCCAGCTTTGTTCTATTATCCAGCTATTAAATTGTTAGGCCAGGAGCGGTGGCTCATGCCTGTAATCCCAGCACTTTGGGAGGCTGAAGTGGGTGGATCACGAGGTCAAGAGTTCAAGATCAGCCTGACCAAGATGGTGAAACCCCATCTCTACCAAAAATACAAAAATTAGCCGGGTGCAGTGGCAGGCACCTGTAATCCCAGCTACTTTCGAGGCTAAGGCAAGATAATTGCTTGAATCCGCAAAACAGAGGTTGCAGTGAGCCAAGATCACGCCACTGCACTCCAGCCTGGGCAACAGAGTAAAAATCTGTCTCAAAAAAAAAAAAAAAGTCCAAGTCTAAAGTCTCATCTGAGACAATGCAAGGCCTTTCCATCTGTGAGCCTGTAAAATCAAAAACAAGTTAGTTAATTCCAAGATACAATGGGGGTACAGGCATTGGGTAAATGTCCCCATTACAAAAGAAAGAAATTGGCCAAAACAAAGGGGCTACAGGCTCTGAAAAAGTCCAGAACCCAGCAGGGCGG
>NW_016107837.1:1156800-1158431 GCF_001604975.1 Cebus imitator
TAGACAGGGTTTTGCCATGTTGGCCAGGCTGGTCTCGAACTCCTGACCTCCAGTGATCCACCCATCTCAGCCTCCCAAACTGCTGGGGTTACAGGCATGAGCCACCATGCTCAGCCCTACTTACTAAACCATTTTTGTTTTTGGAAAATAGTTTTCATTTAAAAATATGCTACTGATCTTAACATGCAATCAGTTAAGTATATAAACCACCTATGACTCAGCAATTCCTTCCATTTATAGACAACAGAATGTCATGCGTGCTCCACAATCAGCAAGATTTGGAAACTAAACTGCAACATGTTCATAAAGAAGGATGACATATAGTAATGAAAATGGAGAAACAAGATTTCTGACTGTCAAACATAATGCTGAGCAAAATAAGACACAAAATACCACATACGGTATGATTAGATCTCTGTAAAATTCAAAACTTCAGGAAAACTGTACTACAACGTTTGTGGGTAGATGCTTAGGTGACATAACTAACAAAGAAAGTAAGAGTGAGGACTAGGAGCAGCCAGCGAGTGTGAACTCAGTGCCAAGAGGGTAATGACTGGAAGGAGTTCAAGAGGGGATCTGGGTTAAGGGCAATGTTTGATTTTTGACCCGCATGGTAGCAGAAATAACCCCACATATATAAACCATCACAGTAAGTGACAAGGACTGATTTCACTATTAAGATGCAGACTCTCGGCTGGGCATGGCAGCTCACACCTGTAATGTAAGCACTTGGAGAGGCTGAGGTGTTAGGATCGCTTCAGCACAGGAGTTCAAGACCAGCCTGGACAATACACTAGAGACCCATCTCTACAAAAAGTTAAAAAAAAATTTTTTTTAAATTAGGCATGTTGGCATGCACCTGTAGTCCCAGCTACTTGGAAGGCTAAGCCAGGAGAATCACTTGAACTCAGGAGGTCAAGACTGCAGTGAGCTTTTTTTTACACCACTGCCCACTGCACTACAGTCTGGCTGACAGAGTGAGACCTTGCCACCAAAAAAAAAAAAAAAAAGGAGTCTCTGAGTTAAAATCACATAAAGTCTACCTCTATATATACTGCATAAGAACACCTCAACAGACTAACACAAAAAAGTCAGAATTAAAAGCATGTGCAGAAGTGCACAAAGGAAAAGGAGGGAGGGAGCTCCTATAGCTAAACAAACAGAAAACAACACCCTTCAGGAGAGAGGCATGACCACAGATGGGTCCACGCAGTAAAAGGAACGACGTACCAAGACTTAACAATTTTAACCTGTATTCTACCAAGCACAGTCTTAAAACATGTAAATCAGAAACAGAAATTCTTTCAGGAAAAACGGAAAAAGACACAGGCATAGTAGGAGATTTTAAGTATCACTCAGAAATTGACAGATTAAGCACAAAAAATTTAATAAAACCATGAAAAGAAGTTCGAGACCAGCGTGGCCAACATGTGAAACCGTGTCTCTACTAAAAAAAATACAAACATTAGTCAGGTGTGGTGGCGGGCACCTGTAATCCTAGCTACTCGGGAGGCTGAAACAGAAGAATCACTTGAACCCAGGAACCCAAGGTTTCGGTGAGCCAAGATGGTACCATTGTACTCCAGCCTGAGCAACAATAGCGGAACTCCACCTCAAAAAAAAAAAAAAAA
>NW_016107837.1:1159586-1173289 GCF_001604975.1 Cebus imitator
AAAAAAAAAAAAAATAAAGGAACAGAACATCTCTGGATGAAGATTCAAGCATCTGCCAACAGTGGACGCCTCTAAGAAGGCAAAGAGAATAAAGAGACAGAGCCAGAGGAAACTAATTTTGAACTGTTCTCTTTCGGGCCTCTAAAATTTCTTTAAAAAATCACATTCACCATAGCATTAACTAATCAAATATTAATATATAGCACATGCATGTATATAAAATAGCAATAACTGTCTGGGTGCAGTGGCTCACTCCTGTCAACCCAGCACTTTGGGAGGCCAAGGGGGGAGGATCACTTGAGGTCACGAGTTTGAAACCAGCCTGGGCAACATGGCAAAACCCTGTCTCTACTAAAAATACAAAAATTAGCTGGGCATGGTGTTGCATGCCTGTAGTCCCAGCTACTTGGGAGGCTGAGGAAAGAAAATCCCTTGAATCTGGGAGGCGGAGGTTGCAGTAAGCTGAGATCACATCACTGCATTCCAGCCTGGGCAAGAGAGTGAGACTCTGTCTTAAAGGTAGTAATAATTAAAAGCAATAATTAATTAGACAAAGTAAAATAATTTTTATTTTTATTTTTATTTATTTATTTATTTATTTAGAGACGGAGTTTCGCTCTTGTTACTCAGGCTGGAGTGCAATGGCGCGACCTCGGCTCACCGCTACCTCCGCCTCCTGGGTTCAGGCAATTCTCCTGCCTCTGCCTCCTGAGTAGCTGGGATTACAGGCATGCGCCACCATGCCCAGCTAATTTTTGTATTTTTAGTAGAGACGAGGTTTCACCATGTTGACCAGGATGGTCTCGAGCTCTTGACCTCGTGATCCACCCGTGTCGGGCTCCCAAAGTGCTGGGATTACAGGCGTGAGCCACCGCGCCCGGCCCCAGTAAAATAATTTTTAAAATTAAAAGCTGCTTCTCTGAAAAGACAAAGCTGACAGACTTTTTTTGGTTTATATATTTTTTTTTTATACAGACAGAGTCTTGCTATGTTGGTCAGGTATGTTGTCCAAGTCGGTCTTGAACTCCTGGCTTCAAGTAATCCTCCTGCTTTGGCCTCCCAAAGGCGAGGTTGCAGGTGTGAACCACTGTGCCAGGCCAAAACTAACAGACTCCTAACAAGACTGGTTTAAAAGAAAAAGAAAGCACAAACATCAGAAATAAAAAACTCACTGGGCATGATGGCTCATGCCTGTAATCCCAACACTTTGGGAGGCTGAGTTGGGCGAATCACCTGAGGTCAGGAGCTCAAGAACTGCCTGGCCAACATGGTAAAACCCTGTCTATACTAAACATAGAAAAAAAATTAGCCGGGCGTGGTGGCGCATGCCTGTAATATCAGCCACTCAGGAGGCTGAGACACTGGGAGGTGGGGGTTGCAGTCAGCCAAGATCACACCACTGTACTCCAGTCTGGGCGACACAGTGAGACTCTGTCTCAGAAAACAAAAGAGAAATAAAAAAGTCAAATCTACAAATCATGTAGGAAGTAAAAAGAGACCCTTACACAAAACTTTATACCATTAACTTTGCCAATTTTTCTTTTTTTTCCTCTTTTTTAAAGAGACAGGGTCTCACTGTGCTGCCCAGACTGCAGTACAGTGGTGCTATACCACACAACAGCCCAGAACTCCTGGGCTCAAGCAACCCTCCTGCCTCATCCCCCTGTAGAGCTGGAACTACAGGCATGTGCCCTCTTGGCCAGCAACTTTGATTATAACTTATCAAAACTAACTTGAGAAGACTTTAACCATTAAAGAAATTGAACCACAACTTTATAATCTACCTAGAGACACACACATGGCTGTGAAGGGGAGGCGAGGCCAAAGGCGGGTCATTCATGAATGGGTAGCCCAAGAGTATTTGCATTCTGCTAGTCAGGAGCCAGGGCAGAGGAAAACAATAATCAAAGCAACAAAGTCTTGAATCAGATGAAAACAGATGGACACTAGAAAGCCCAGTGGGGGTAGGCCTTGGAGAGGAAAGAGAGGAGAAAATGCTCTCAGCTTTGGGGCTTGCGGGGGATATAGGGAGTGTTAGCTTTGATTTTCTCCCAGAAGCATGAAGGTCAATAGCTGAGATGAGTAGGGAGTGGGTAAAGAGGGTACAGGTAGTCTAAGAAGAAAGGAAAAAGAAGGGTTCCTGCCAAGGGGTCTGGGGGGGTACTTAAAGAAGCCAGAAAAATGTACTAGATGCCCATCTATGGTTTGGAGTCATGAAGTCATTAAGAGGAAGCAGTAAACTGAGGCAAGTGATTGTCTCCAGGAATATTCTGCCACATGGAGGGAAGAGATAGGGCTAGACCAGCATAGCCAAAAATATTCAGGGGATTTGCCTGAGAATCACAGTGCCAAGTCAGAGAACTCAGGCTCCTAGGAGTGAGGTCAGGGAGATCTGATGAATGGAACAGAAATGGAATCCATGGACTGATTGATAGGGATGGATGAGGTCAAGGAACTGTGGCAAGTCTGGCACAGTGGCTCATACCTGTAATCCCAGCACTTTGGGAAGCCAAGGAAGGTGGATCATTTGAGACCAGGAGTTCAAGACCAGCCTGGCCATCATGGCGAAACCCTGTCTCTACTGAAAATACAAAAACCAGCCAGGTATGGTGGCACATGCCTATAGTCCCAGGTACTCGGGAGGCTGAGGCATAAGAATCACTTGAACCCAGGAGATAGAGGCTGCGGTGAGTCAAGATCACACCATTGCACTCCAGCCTGGGTGACAGAGCAAGACTCAGTCTCAAAAAAAAAAAAAAAAAAAAAAAAAAACAAAAAAACACCAAAAAAAAAAAAAAAAAAGAAAAGAATGAAAATTGAGCCACTGCAACTAACATTTCAAAATCTGCAAGAGTAAACAGAGGTTTCATAGCACATATCAGAGCAAAATAATGAAAACTGATGGGTAAGTACCCAAAGTAAGAAGGCAGAAGAGGATCCCCAAAGGAAGAAGAGAAATAGAGACTTATGGTAGACATCACACAAGAAAGACAGAATCACAAAGGTCCAGTGGCTCCTTGCAGGCCACCTGCCATCAGCAAGAGTACAAAAAGCAGGCCGAGCTGAGCAGGGTTCAAATTCCCACAGATCTCCAACCACGGTCAGACAGGAATGCAACTCCTCTAAGCAGCTGGCCCTCAAGCTCAGACACCACAGACCCATTAGGCAGCTTTCAGAAGAGGTCTAGAAAGCAGAACTCCTCCAGCACCTACATGCATCCCATCTCACTGTGGCATCTCTAGCCCTCTCCAAAGGACAAGAAACTTACTGACCACCACCTGGAACTCAAGACACTGGTGTCTGCCATCACCACCTTAAATAATTAAAAGAGAACAGAACATGGGTGGGCGCAATGCCTCATGCTTGTAATCCTGGCACTTTGGGAGGCCAAGGCTCGTGGATCACCTGAGGTCAGGAGTTTGAGACCAGCCTGGCCAACATGGTGAAACCCCATCTGCATGAAAAATACAAAAATTAGTTGGGGCCGGGTGCGGTGGCTCACGCCTGTAATGCCAGCACTTTGGGAGGCCGAGGTGGGTGGATCACGACGTCAAGAGATCGAGACCATCCTGGTCAACACGGTGAAACCCCGTCTCTACTAAAACTACAAAAAAATTAGCTGGGCATGGTGGTGCATGCCNAAAAAAAAAAAAAAAAATTAGCCGGGTATGTTGGCGCATGCCTATAGTCCCAGCTATTCAGGAGACTGAGGCATGAGAATCTCTTGAACCCAGGAAGCAAGGTTGCAGTGAGCTGAGATTGTGCCACTGCACTCCCGCCTGGGCACAGAGCAAGACTCTGTCTTGAAAAAAAAAATATATATATATGGCAAGGGAAGACAGTCAAGCAACTGAACTGCAAAGATAGATAATGATCAAGATGAAAGTCTGAATGAAGATTTCTTAGGTTTCCAGGCATGACAATGTCTAGGACACCATGCTAGGATGGTCAGCCTTGGAAGAAGAGGTCTCCAGAGAAATCTCCAATGTGCAACTGTTAGGCAGGGTGTTAAGAGAAATTCCCACCAATACTCTATAACTGCTGATAACAGAATGCTCATCTAGAAGACACCAATTCAGTTCCACTTCCCCTCTGGATGCAGAAAGCTGCAGGAGAGCAGTGCACTGACCCTAAGGATGAACCAGAGCAGGACGATTGATAAAATCCTATCTCTGGGCCATAGGAGAGGTGAAGTGACCAGGCTGCCAGAGGGAACTATACAACCAAGTCCAACACGCCCCTCTAAGGGGAAGGAGGAACACACTTACTGTTTCACTTTTGGCAGAGGAAACAAAGGGGAAGGATGCCATAAAAGTGATTAGGAAAAAACAGCTGAACTTTAAACAAATTGTGAAAGGTTGAGAGTGGCAAGTGTGGGAGTCTAATCCCTGGAAAGCCCCAAAAGGAATGTTCCCACTCATTCCCAGGAAACCTGTGCCCAAGTCTCCAGGCTAATCTATTAGCTGAGAGGAAGGGACACACCTCTCTCCTTGCCCTGAAGAAAGGCACGTGCCACACACAGGCCAAGACCAGCACAAGACATGGGGCCAGTCAGACCTCTGCAGATACAAGGCAGAGTCTAGTTGCCACCTGGCAGAGGCAGGATCGCCAGGAAAGGCCCTGAGCACAGGGCTGTCCAAAGTCAGGCTAGATGGGGGAACTGAGAAGGTGCCACCATTGGAGACCTATGCCAAGGAGGAAGTAGAGAGAGATCACTCTCGGGCCCACACAAGCACAAGAAAGCCACACACAGTGCTAGAGACAGCCCAGCTGACGCCCACTGGACTGACTTGGCCTCCCAGGTGCATAACAAGAAACACCCTTAGCCCGGTGCTCTCTGCATACTGTCTGGCACTTGACCAAACAGAATAAGAGAAACAGAAAGCAAGAACCAGTAAAGTTTGAGGAAAAAATAATAATACCAATTCTGACAAACTCTTCCAGAAAGAAGAAACAGAAACACATTCCAACTCATTTTATGAGGCCCCGAAGGCCAACTGTAAGACAAGAAGCCTACAGACAGATAGCCTTCATGAGCAGAGATGCAAAAATAATTATCATAATTCTGGCAAATCAATCCAGCAACACATAAAAAAGATGTCCACAGAAAGAACAAGAATGTTCATAGCAGCTTTTTTTCAAAATCGTCCAAATGTGGGAGCAACACAAACATCCATCAATTAATTGGTGAATGCATAAATTGGTGTATCTGTACAATTACTCAATAATAAAGAGAAACAAACTACTGATGCACGCAATATTTTGGATAACTCTCAAAAACGTTATGCAAGTTACAGAAGTTTATGCGACACTCTGGAAAAAGCAAAACTAGGAACAAAAATCAGGTCAGGCCGGGCGTGGTGGCTCACTCCTATAACCCCAGCACTTTGGGAGGCTGAGGTGGGCGGATCACAAGGTCAAGAGATTGAGACCATCCTGGCCAACATGGTGAAACCCCATCTCTACTAAAAATACAAAAATTAGCTGGGCGTGGTGGCACACGCCTCTAGTACCAGCAACTTGGGAGACTGAGGCAGGAGAATCACTTGAACCCTGGAGGTGGACACTGCACTGAGCCGAGATCATGCCACTGCACTCCAGCCTGGTAACAGGGCAAACTCCAACTCAAAAACAAAAAAAAAAGAAAAAAATCAGGTCAGTGGTTACCAGAGGTTAGGGCAGGAGAAGGGAGGTGACTACCAAGAAAAACAAGGGACGTTTATGGGGCGATGCAAACATTCTGGAGCTTGTGGTAGTGAATATTTTTTAAGCAAGAAAAGGATGAATCTTAATGGAAGGTAAATTACATATCGTTTTTTTAAAGGCCAGCTCCAACAAAGAGGCCGACCTACAAAAGCAACAGATAGTCTGAGCCCACAAACACAGGCCAACACCGCACCTCTGCTATTCCCAAGGTCACTGTTTCTGGTGAGGAGAGAAAGCTCATTTGACAGACTATCCATTACCAAGACAAGCTGGGGTCTGGAAAATGACATCCTCCCCCAAACCAGGCAAGACAACTGCAGGGAACCATAGGCACTTCCGCTGGTCTCTGAAGCAAGGCAAACAGCAGCACCCTGTTCCCAAGGGCAGGGGCAGGCTAAAATACAAGAGCAGGGCTGGCATCGGAAGAGATCATAAAGTTCAGGAAGGAAAAAACAAAAAAAAGAAACACAAAAAGGAAAGAAAATGGTATTGGTAAAACACATACACACACACACACACACACACACACACACACACACACACACACATCTGCCTTTCTAGAGTTTATATTCTAATGAAGAAGAAAGCAAACCAAATGAATAAGTAAAATACATAGTATGTTAGAAAAAAGTGCTGGGAGAGAAGTACACCAGGAAAGGGAGAAGGCAGGAGGGGCCGAGTGAGAAACTAATTCTGACAATGAGACCCCAAGGATAGAAACTGGCCCTGGAGATGGGGGCTGCCTTCAAGGCATCATGGTTTGGCAGCTGCTGGCGGGCACCAGGCTAACAGCTGGGGCCAGGAAAGATGAAGACCCACACCAGGCAGCAGGGACACGCTCTTCAGACTGTCACCAGGACCCCCCAAGGCAGTCCCACAGGAGAAAACAGAGCAGCAGGGAATACGCACGCTTCCTGGCTGCACAGAGCAAGGTATCAGAAGAAAGAGAAGAGCTCAGAAAATAATTAGGCGCTTGAAAGTAGAAATCAAAGGGCACAGAAGAGCCCTGGAATGTAGGGCCTCAAATAGGTGCAAGAGCCAACTCCTTCCAGATCCCAATTAGTACATCCGAAAGCCTTCCAGAACAAGGGCCCACAAAAGCTCAATCAGGTCAAAGATGAGAGTAAGGGTGCGGCCTTCCCAGTCAAGCCTGCTGGCAGCACTGTGGCCTCCACAAGGCTGAGACGCACAAATAAGTAAAAGGGAAAGCGAGGCTTGAGAGCTGCATCGGGTCAAGAATTGCCTGCATGTGGAATTGCTGAGAACTAAACACATGAAAAGTGTACTCCCTTTTCAAGAAACGGCACCACCAAAGAAATCCTAAGCTCAATGCCAAAAGTCACCTTTCAGGGCCACACAGCTTGCTGGGTGAATTGTGCCCAGACAAGGAGGGCAGGTGTCCTGCCACCTACTGCAGTGTGGCCAGGGAAGCCCAGGAAGAATATCCCAGGACACATAGGCTAGAATGTGGTCCAGGAGGGAATGCCCCCTGAAGCAAAAGCAAATCCATTTCTTTCACTGCCAGTTAGCCCTATAACCTGGGGTGGGGAGAGCCAACGCCCTGCGCTGCCTGTGTGGGCAGCCACTCACCACCGGCTGGTCAAGGCTGCCATGCCTCTCCTCCTTCTCCACAGTCCTGCGGCAGTCTGGGCACACCCATAGTGGCAGGTGCAGCACGCTGTTGCCCTTGGGAGCCATGGAAAGGGCCAATTTGCTCGCAGTCTTAATTCCGCTCTCTAAGAATGAGGAGTCTTTACGTTCACTTCTGCACAGAAGACAATAATCCCCAGCGGGGTAGGGTGGTGTCCTATGATTCATGCCAAAACTAAAAGGAGTCTGGAATAGAAAAAAAAAAAAAAAATCTATTTTCAAAACCTGATCCACAAAGCCAAGAATATTAAAATATATGTACAGTTCTAAAACTAAAATACATGTGTATGTTTATATACAGAAATATAAAATAGGAAACGTATTGAATAAAAGTAAACCTAATGTTCTAGAAATTCATACTACTTCAAATAAAATAGTGCCATAAAGAAAATCTTATCTGAGTTAGAAAACTGTCCAATTAACCCCTTCACCTTGACTTCTGGATTACTTACCCACGCGCCACATGCTAGAAATTGTTAGTCTGAATTTTCAGATTGTTTACCACCAATAAGTCTGAAACCACTATTCTAGAGGCATCGGCACACCAGGGCTCAGACCTAAAATGGCAATTCTGGCTTAAATTTGTCTGCAGATCCAAACCATCTCTGAGGTGGGCTGTCCAAATTCCAGATTCAAGATAAACAGGGAGCTGATGGCAGCTGCACATCCAAGGCCCAGCCTCCCTTCCAGGCCCAGCAATAATGATGCTGAGCTTATTCTCCTATCACCTGATGTAAATAAACATCTGCATTTTCAAACAGGTCCTACAATGTCGGGCAAGGGAAAGAGGCCTCAGAGGTAGGAGGAAAAGGCAAGATTATTATACCTTAGAACCTCTCAAAAGATAACCACCCACTCTATCAAAATAAATAAATAAATAAAATTTAGCCTTTAAAACACAAATAAAGAAAAAGAAACTGAAGGCTGGGCACAATGGCTCACGCCTGTGATCCCAGCCTTCAGTTGAGAGGCAGAAGCAGGAGGATCACTTGAGCTCAGCAGTTTGAGGCCAGCCTGGGTAACATAGCAAGACTTCGCCTCTACAAAAAAATCCAAGTATTAGGCAGGCACAGTGGTGCACATCTGTAGTACCAGCTACTAGGGAGGCTGAGGTGACAGGATTGCTAAAACCCAGCAAGTTGAGGCTGTAGTGAGCTGCGATCATGTCACTGCACTCTAGCGTGGGTGCACTCTAGCCTCATAAAAAAAAAAAAGAAAATTTCAACCTGGCCAACATGGTGAAACCCTGTCTTTGTTAAAAATATAAAATTAACCAGGTATGGTAGCGTGCACCTGTAATCCTAGCTACTCAGGAGGCTGAGGCAGGAGAATCACTTGAACCCGGGAGGTGGAGGTTGCAGTGAGCCGAGACTGTGCCACTGCACTCAAGCCTGGGCAATAGAACAAGACTCAGTCTCAAAAACAAGGGGAGGGGAGGGGAGGAGAGGCAAGGGGAGGGGAGGGGAGGGGAGGGGAAACTGAGACTTACAGGCCTGGAAATGGGGGTAAAGTCCCAAGGCCATCAAATTGGGGGCAGGGGGACAGACAAGATTTTAACCCACATCAACCCAATCCTAAGACGGGCCTTTCACACAGCACTGCCTCTGCACCTTAGGAGGAAGGCCCTTTCGAGCCTTGAGGAGAGGCTGAAGAGATGCACTCCCAGGCAACAGGGCAGAGGGAAGACTGGCCTGGCCTTCCAGAGGCAGACAAAACCAGAGCACACAGTGGGGTGGAGGTGAGAGAACCCCCACTGGTCTCTCCTGCCACGTGGGCGTGCCCTTGCTGCAGGACATGCCAGATGGAAGACAGAGGACCCAGGTGAGGCTGTTCTGGCTTTTCAGTCTCCATCTCCACCCAGAGGCTTCTCCAGGGCCTGGCTGGGCCAGTCCCATAGCTCTTACCACAGCCTCGAGCTCTCTCCCCATCCTACCACCAACATTCAAACGGGCTGAGTATGCATGGCAGACTGGCCCCACAATGACCACTGAGGACTCCAATTTGGACCCCAGGCTCCATTCTTAGAGTTCCCACTGACCAGCAGGAAACACATACTTAAACAAGGGGCTGAATGTATAAATGAATGAATTAGTGATTGGAAGAATGAATAACACCAGTAAGACTCAAAAGATGTTTATATATATTCTCCCGTTTTTCCATAAACCAGCAATCAAAACTGCTGACTCCTGTTACATCCACAGGGTTCTGATTTTCCTGAACCCAGCTCAGCAGCCATCCTGAGCTGAATGTTTGGGACACAGGGACAGAGAACTGATTCTTACCTCCTGCATTGTCCTAGAAAAGTGCCAGACTCCTCAAACCCCTGAGAACCATGAGAATCCATGTATTTTTCCATACCAACATATCCCAAAAGCCTAAATTATGACAATTAAAAAAAAAAAAAGGCACACTGATTTACCCCTATACAAAGCCATCTCTTTTCCTTAGGTCTTAGCTCACATGGCTAAGAGAACAGTCACATCCATCAGACCTTTCTGGCCTGCTCTTTTAATCACAGAATGAGATGCTGGGCTCTACGGACCCAAAGGTCTCCAAGCCTGAAATCCTAATGTAAGAGCCAGAAATGACTTGAGAACGCCCTGTTCACCTCCCATACATTCACCAGTCATCTGGGATTCACTGAGCCCACTACATGCCCAGGGACTGGTCCAGGCACTGGAGTACAATGGTAAAGAAAACTATCAAACTCGCCGGGCGCGGTGGCTCACGCCTGTAATCCCAGCACTTTGGGAGGCCGAGGCGGGTGGATCACGAGGTCAAGAGATCGAGACCATCCTGGTCAAAATGGTGAAACCCCGTCTCTACTAAANTTAGTTGGGCGTGATGTCAGGTGCCAGAAATCCCAGCTACCTGGGAGTCTGAGGCAGGAGAATCGCTTGAACCCAGGAGGCAGAGGTTGCAGTGAGCCGAGATTGTACCACTGCACCCCAACCTGAGTGACAGAATGGGACTCTGCTCTGTCTCAAAAAAAAAAAAAAAAAAAAAAAAAAAAAAAAAAAAAAAAAAAAAAAAAAAAAAAAAAAAAAAAAAAAAAGAAAACTATCAAAGTCAAAGGCAATAAATAAATAAGACAAATACATGAAAAAATAGAACATTAAATAATATTAACTAATTAAACAGTGATAAGGAGAAAAACATAACAGCAAAGAGTATCTGTGCCCTTTAATCTGGTGGCCAGTGAGGGGTTCCTTGAGGAGACCCCTGAAGCTGGTATGGGGCTTGCAAGAGCAGGAGAGATGGGGGGAGAGCCACTCAAGTCAAGGAGTGACTCTGAGGCTGTGTGCAGAGACAGATGGGATGGGAGAAAGGGAAGAAACGACTATCTGCAATTTAGGAGCCAAATGGCAGCAGCTCGGACCAGGGCTACAGGAAGGGAAGCGGACAAGGCTGTGAAGGAGCGAGCTGAGGTGTGAGAGGAGGAGAAGAGCCAGGGGTAAACATGAAGTGTCAAGTGCTGGGTATTTTTTCATTCCTTCAGTATCTGAGCTTAGTTGTGGGCCGTGGTAGGGTTGTTTGGAAAAAGTCTGGTCCTTTCAGAGCTTGTCTGTAAGCTCTGTAAGATGGCATCAGAGTGCCTTTCCTCTTCCTTGCAAATGAGACAATACCCTCCTGCACAACCCAGGGTTCTGCAGGTTAAGATTTTCCCACAATGGTTGGTGGGAACACACCTGCTCCCGTCCCTGTGTGAGCTCCAAGACTTGTCCACTCCTCACCTCCAGGGTGCTAGCCCAGGCACAGAGAGCTTCCCCACATGCACATGCTTCTGCACCCTCAGCTGGGCTTCAGGAGAACCCTATGCAGAGCTCTTTCCCCTCTTTGCGGCTGTCTCCTCTGTGGCCTGCAAATTTACTTTGGCCTCCGCAAAGTCTCATCTCGGCCTCCTCAATCAAGGAGACCCCCAGGCTTGGTTTAGGCAGCTCTCCAAGCCCTAGCCTTCAGACTCTCTCCAGGCAGGAAGTCTGGGCAAGGCTGGGGCTCACTGCGGTTATTCTCTTTCTCTCAGGGATCACTGTTCTGCCTACCTGTAATCCAATGTTGGAAAATCACTATTTGGTACATTTTGTCCTTTGTTTCATTGTTTGAGGTAGGAAGATAAATCCAGTTCTAGTTACCACCTCTCGCTTTAAAGCAGAAGTCTAGTTATGTTGATATTTTAAAAAAATAAATGCACCAGTCTGGGCGCAGTGGCTCACGCCTGTAATCCCAACACTTTGGGAGGCCAAGGTGCATGAATCACAAGGTCAGGAGATCAAGACCATCCTGACTAACACGGTGAAACCCTGTCTCCACTAAAAATAGAAAAAATTAGCCAGGTGTGGTGGCAGGCGCCTACAGTCCCAGCTACTTGGGAGGCTGAGTCAGAAGAATCGCTTGAACCTGGGAGGCGGAGGTTGCATAAGTGAAGATCGCACCATTGCACTCCAGCCTCGGCGACAGAGCAACAAGACTCCGTCTCAAATGAATGAATGAATGAATTAATGAATGAACGAACCAGAATGAACCTACACTAGTATCACCCCCCCAATCCTACGTACACATAGATAAAATATGTAAATATATAAAATATGTGTGTGTATATATATATATCCATGTAAAGAACCAAGATAGCCCAGAAATTTTTGCATAGGAGAATATGGACATATGGCTAAGAGAGCAGTATTGCTGAAAACACTCTGGGAGCACCACTAACAGCCGAGTTCTCCATCTATGATATATTTTACCTTTTCTGACAACTGATTTCCTACCCTCCAGTGATTGTGGCCTGCGTGCATGGGGATGGGAGGTGTGTGTGTGTCATAAAAGACACTACTAAATCATAATAGCATTTGTTTTCCTGCTAGGCCTATATTCCAGTTTTGAAAGTAGGTTCCAAAATGAAATTCCAAATTAAACATGAAAACTCAGACTTACTAAAAATATTTTACAGATAAATTTCTTATAAATATGAAGAAAAAAGGGCATTTTAGGGCACAAAAACAGTAAAAGCAACAACCTCTCTCAAATAACAATAGCACAACCAAGATCAGCCCACCCCACAAAGGCTAAAGCAGGAAGCACACAAAACAAAGGCCCCGTGCTAGTGACACTGCCACCTCCTGCCGCCCGGCCTTCAGGGCTGTCTGCTCCCCACATGTCCTCTATCTCCTGTCAGAACTCCCTCACACTGCACCTATGACCAGAACCTTCTCTGCCTTAAACACTTCAATTATTCCCGCTGCCTGAAAAGATCAAGTCCTCAGCAAAGAATCAAGCAGGACACATCAGGCCCTTGGTGAGTGTGTTCCTGCAAAATCACCCACTTGAAACTCCTTACAGTTCCACACTCTCGCCCTATCCAACTATGTGGCTTTATCTCTTCCCGCCTTCATTCCTGCCACTTGCTTCCCTAAAACACCCATCTCCCCGCCCTTCCTTTACCAGACAACTGTGAAGCATCCCTTCAAACCCCACTATGGTATCTTTTTTTTTCTGTGAATTTGGCTCCCCACTCCTCAAACAATACATGTCACGCTGATTACTACAACTCCTACAGCACTTCTACACTTTCTACAGACTATCATATATTCATTATCCTACAAAATTATCTTTCACATGTCCATCTTCCCACCAGACACTCAACATTTTGAGTGTCCATAATGCACCCAGCATCCAGTAGGTGCACAGTAAATGCTAAGGGAAATGAAATAACTAGTCCACATCAATAATTCATACTTGGTCTTGCCTACCTCAACCACAGTTATCTGCATTTTTATACATGACCTTTTATTAGCTACCTGCACTAAAGTCCAGGGAACACTGTAATGTGTAGTCACTAAAATAACTGTGCCCTTTTTCCTTCCTTTCCTGAACTCAGCTTTACTAAATCATATTCAGCTTCTTTGAGCAAAAGGCATTGCCTGGAGAGCAATTACTAACATTAATATGTAAGCTTCCTTCTCAGTGGTTACAAAGAGATTCATAACAATCATATAATGAGTTAGGCACAAGATTACCTCAAGTATTTAAGGCTCTGTGATAAACAATTTCTGTAATCTTACAGAGTAAATATTCAGCAATTTACAATTTCAAGGCTATTCCATGGAAGCTCAATAAAATTCAACAATTATTGATTCTACATTATTATAGCATCCTTTTAAATAGCTAATATGAAAGCTAGTTTTCCTTAGGGCTTACCTTTTTTTTTTTTAAGAATGGGCTCTGAAGGATTTACTTTTAATTTCGGTTTATACATTAGGAAAAACAGAAAAGCGGCTGGGCGCAGTGGCTCAAGCCTGTAATCCCAGCACTTTGGGAGGCCGAGGCGGGTGGATCACGAGGTCAAGAGA
>NW_016107837.1:1173319-1174442 GCF_001604975.1 Cebus imitator
AAAAAATTAGCTGGGCATGGTGGTGCGTGCCTGTAATCCCAGCTACTCAGGAGGCTGAGGCAGAAGAACTGCCTGAACCCAGGAGGCGGAGGTTGCGGTGAGCCGAGATCGCGCCATTGCCCTCCAGCCTGGGTAACATGAGTGAAACTCCGTCTCAAAACAAAACAAAACAAAAAAAAACAAACAAAAAAACCAGAAAAGCTAATGAAAACTACAACTGTTTTAATGATTGCTCCTGAAGTGGCCTTTTACATGGCCAGTGGTTCTACAGATGTAAATAAGATGGTTTTAAGGCATTAATGAAGGCACAGTGGTATCTGCTGGAACTACAGTGACATAAAAACGTTTTTCTGCATGTGACTCTTACTAATGTGGTTTTTCCTACACAAACGTAGTTGCCATGTTTTAAGTCTACTAAACAATGTAATTACTATTTGTTTTGATACCACTTAACCAGAAGAAAACAAATGTCTAAGCAACCCTCAGAACATGTCTGGATGCCAGGGCAAGTTTCATATCACTGCTCTGTCATGGGACAGCACAATAATATCTGCAAAATACTTCAAGTCTCTACATCCAAGCTCCATACAGCAAAAGAGCAAAACAGCTTGAATTTATTAATAGCAGCAGATTTACATGTATTTCTAACATACTGCTCTTTGCCAATCTTTAAAATATAATTAATCTACTAAGGTTGAATTAAAAGTTGATATCAAAGGGCTACTAACGTCTCAGACTGTGGCTAGCATCCCCTTCAATCTGTGAAGGTTCCTGAAAAATCACAGTAACCAGTCATTTTGCATAGAATATTAAGTCTTTACAGATATACCCCAAAATGACCAGAGGGAGAAATAAAACTAAATACAACAGAGGCTGAAAATGGCTTTTACTCTGAGACAATGAATGGAATAGGTAGCATCTGAAAATTAACTGACCTAAAGCAATTCCAAAGTAGCCATTTGTACACTTGACAAGCCCCATGTCACCCACACCTCTGCTGATCGGACCTCCCCATCACACGATCTTGGCTCACTGCAACCTCCACCTCCTGGGCTCTTAAGTGATCCTCCTGCCTCAGTCTCCCAAGTAGCTGGGACTACAGGCATGCACCGCCACATTCCAC
>NW_016107837.1:1175900-1181096 GCF_001604975.1 Cebus imitator
GTTTCACCATGTTGACCAGGATGGTCTCGATCTCTTGACCTCGTGATCCACCCGCCTCGGCCTCCCAAAGTGCTGGGATTACAGGCTTGAGCCACCGCGCCCGGCCTAATTTCTGTATTTTCAGTAGAGACAACGTTTCGCTAGGTCACCCAGGCTAGTCTCAACCTACTGGGCTCAAGTGATCGCCCCACCTCAGCCTCCTGAGTAGCTAAGACCACAGGCATGTGCCACCACGCCCAATGCTGGAGGTGGGCCTAATGGGAGATGTTTAGGTCATGAGGGCAGATCCCAAATGAATGGCTTGGTGCTGTCTCTGCAGCAGTGAGTTCTCATTCCTTAGTTCCCTGAGAGTTAGCTGTAAAAAGAGCCTGGCACCTCCTTCCCCCTCTCTCCTGCTTTTTCTCTCATCATGTCACCCAAACACACTGGGTCCCCTCACCTTGTGCCCTAAGTGGAAGAAACCTGAGGCTCTCACCAGGTGCAAATGCTGGCATCATGCTTCTTATACAGCTTGCAGAACCAGGAGCAAAATTATCTAGCCTCAGGTATTCCTTATAGCAACACAAATGGACCAAGACATGGAAGTTTAATTTCATATAAAGCATATTAAATTATAAATGGCCAAAAACAGCCAAAATACTCATGAAGAATAATATAGAATGACTATTTAGGCTTATTAAAAAGTTATACTAGGGTGAGTATGGTGGCTCACTCCTGTAATCTCAGAACTTTTGGAAGCTTGGGGGTGAGAAGATTGCTTGAGCGCAAGAGTTCAAGACCAGCCTGGGCAACACAGGGAGACTCTATCTCTACAAAAAATTTAAAAATTAGCCAGGCATAGTGGCGTGCACCTGTAGTCCCAGCCACTCAGGAGGCTGAGGTGGGAAGATTGCTTAAGCCCAGGAGATTAAGGCTACAATGAGCCATCTTCCTGCCACTGCATTCCAGCCTGGGCACAGAGCAAGACCCTGTCTCAACAACAAAAAATGCTATAGAAATTGAGAGAGGGCCGGGAGCAGTGGCTCACACCTGTAATCCCAGCACTTTGGGAGGCCGAGACAGGACCTGAGGTCCGGAGTTCGAGACCAACCTGACCAACATGGAGAAACCCCATCTCCACTAAAAATACAAAAGTAGCTGGGCGTTGTGGTGCATGACTGTAACCCCAGCTACTGGATTACAGTAGCTGAGGCAGGAGAATCACTTGAATCTGAGAGGCGGAGGTTGCAGTGAGCCTAGATCACACCATTGCACACTAGCCTGGGCAACAAGAGTGAAACTCTGTCTCAAAAAAAGGAAACTGAGAGAGTGTGGTATGGGCCAAAGGACAGAAAAGTAGACAAAGGAACAATATAGAATCAAGGTATGATACACAGACACAGAATTTATAACCAAGATGGCGTTCTACAATATTATGGAAAGAATGGTCTTTTGAACACAGGAAAACTAGATACTCAAATTGGGGAGAAAAATGAAATTGGACCCCTATCTCACACCATACACAAAAATCAATTCCATCATTACAGACCTAAATGTGAAAGATGTTGGATAATATCCTCATGACCTTGGGTGAAAGAAAACATTTTCAAGGTAGACACCAAATGCACTAAAGCATAAAGGAAAATATCAAGAGATTCAACTTTTTTTGGATTTTTTTTTTTTTTTTTTTTTTTTTTTTTATTTTTTTTTTTTTTTTTTTTTTTTTTTTTTTTTTTTTTTTTTTTTTTTGAGACAGAGTTTCGCTCTTGCTGCCCAGGCTGGAGTACAGTGGCACAATCCCGGCTCACTGCAATCTCCACTTCCTGGGTTCAAGCAATTCTCCTGCCCCAGCCTCCCTAGTAGCTGGGATTACACGCATGTGCCACCACACCCAGCTAATCTTCTATTTTTACTAGAGATGGGGCTTCTCCATGTTGCTCAGGCTGGTCACAAACTCTCGACCTCAGGTGATCCGCCTGCCTCGCCCTCCGAAAGTGCTGGGATTACAAGCATAAGCCACTGCACCCAGCCCAGATTCAACTATTTAAAATTCATTTATTTACTTTTTGAGATGCAGTCTTGCTCTGTCACCCAGGCTGGTGTGCAGTAGGCATGACCTTGACTCACTGAAACCTCTACCTCCCAGGTTCAAGCAATTCTCCCTGCCTCAACCTCCCAAGTAGTTGGGATTACAGGCGCCCGACACCACGCCCAGCTAATTTCTTTATTTTTTAGTAGAGATGGGGTTTCACCATGTTGGCCAGGCTAGTCTTGAACATCTGACATCAGGTGATCCACCCACCTCAACCTCCCAAAGTGCTAGGATTAGGGGTATGAGCCACCACACCCAGCCTAAAATTTAGAACTTCTATTTAATAAACATTAAGAAAGTAAAAAAAATGACCCTCAAGAAAAAGACTGAAAAATAAGAAAAATAGGAAAAAGACATACAACTTGACTGAAAAAACTTGGGCAAATGACTTGAACAGACTCTTCACAATAGATGACCCAAGTGGTCCACAGACATAGACATACGAAAAGATGATGTAACATATCATAGATAAATGAATTTAAGTCATAGTACCACCATACACCCACCAGAGAGGCTAAAGTAAAAAATTAGGACAAAAACCATGCTCAACCAAAGATATGAAACAATGGGAACTCTCAAGCACTGCCAGTAGAGTGAAAATAGGGTTAACCACTTTGGGAAATAGGCATTATATTTAAGACCTTGAAAATACATGTCGACTATGGCCCAGTAATTCCTCTTCTAGATATATATCTTTCCTCATATTAAGTCCTGTATGCACCAAAATACATGTACAAGATTATTCATGCTAGTCCCAAACTGGAAATAACCATAAACTGTAGAATGAATGAATAGTCATCTATTTATACAATGAAATACTATATAGGAATTAAAATGGATAAACCATAGCTAAGTTCAAAATAAATAAACCTTACAAACATTGCTGGGTGAGACAAGTCATATACCCTAGATTATTTAGTATATATGCTTCCATTTATACAAAGTACAAAAAAAGGGCAAAACTGTAGTATTGAGAAGTGTATGTTTAGTTTTTTTTTAGATGGAGTCTCACTCTGTTGCCAGGTTGGAGTGTAATGGCATGATCTTAACTCACTACAATCTCCACCTTCCAGGTTCAAGTGATTCTTCTGCCTCAGCCTCCCAAGTAGTAGCTGGGACTACAGGCATGTGCCACCACGCCCTGCTAATTTTTGTATTTTTAGTAGAAATGGGGTTTCATCATCAATAGGATAGTCTCCATTTCTGGACCTTATGATCCGCCCACCTCGGCCTCCCAAAGTGCTGGGATTACAGGCGTGAGCCACTGTGCCCAGCCGGCTGTATGTTTCACAAAGGAAAAGAAAGGGAAAGTAGTAGCCTTTAGTGGGATTTTGGAGTCCTGGTAATGTTCTATTTCCTTATCTGGATGATGCTTATACCAGGGATCAAATTAACTGCAAACCTGTACATAGTTTTATGCAGTTTTATGGTATTTAACAGTAAGAAATATTCTTTGGACATGGTGTCTTTTTCTTTGAGATGGAATCTCACTCTGTCACCCAAGCTGGAGTGCAGTGGCACAATCTTCGCTCATTGAAACCTCCACCACCCCGGTGCAAGTGATTCTCCTGCTTCAGCTTCCTGAGTAGATGGGATTACAGGCGCATGCCACCATGCGCGGCCAATTTTTTTTTTAATGAAATGCTCATTAAAGAAATAAGTTTTGGGCCAGGCATGATGGCTCATGCCTGTAATCCCAGCACTTTGGGAGGCCGAGGTGGGAGGATCACCTAAGGGCAGGAGTTCAAAACCAGCCTGGCCAACATGGTGAAACCATGTCTCTATTTAAAAAAAAAGAAAAGAAAAGAAAGAAGTTTTGGACAAAGGAACAAGGTGATTCCATAGGGAGAGATCTCTCAATAAATGATACCCAACTGGACATGTATATGGAGGAGAGGACACCTCCAACTTCACCTCACACCAGACCCAAAATTAACTTGAAATAGATCACAGACCTATATGTAACAGTTAAAATTATAAAACCTCTAGAAGAAAACAAAGCAGAAAATGTTCCCAACCTTGGAGTAGACAAAGCTCTCTTGAGATCCCAAAAGCACTAATCATTAAAAAAACTGGTAAACTGAACTAAATCAAACCAAAAAACTTCCGTTCCTCAAGATACGTCTGCTTCTGGCTTCTGCCCTAGGATGAAGAGAACTGGGACAGCATGATGCTCACCCTTACAGTGCAAAACAGCAAGACTAACTTCAATTCCATGACTATTTTTGAACCTGCTGGAGAGCTGAGGTTGCAGAACAAAAAGTGGCCCATAATCTCAGTGCCTGCAGGGAAAGAAAACACACAGGCTCACCTGGAGTAGACACAATCAGACACCGGTAAGAAGAGTTCAGCAAGAAAAAAACACAAATTGCCAAAGGCTGAGTACAGGCTGTCAGGACAATTTCTGGCAGCTGCAGAAACTGGGGGACCCTGAACTACTCTGCAGGCTCTTTCTCCGTGGCACCCACTAGGCAGTCACTGAAAAGATGTGAAAGAGCCCTAAGAATCACAGATAGTAGCGCAGAACCCAGGGAGGGGACCAGGAGACAGGAAGGAGGGGCAAGAAATTCTACCCAAATCCTTTCCCTAAATCTCCACTCAGAAACAAAAGTCCTAATTTGTGTGTGTGCTGGCGGGGGGTGGGGGGGGAGGCTTTGGTAAACACTTACTGTGACTGGGGACAGGGAAGAGAGGGTGAGGAAAGACCTGCTCCTGCAAAAGGGGCATAATTACACAATGAGTCCACAACTACAGCTAGGGAAAAAGCAGAAGAACTGAGACAGCTGCACCTCTGAAATCCAGGGTTACCAGACATGCCTAAAACAACTCTGGCCAGGTGCAGTGGCTCAGGCCTATAATCCCAGCACTTTGGGAAGCTAAGGCAGGCGAATCACGTGAGGTCAGGAGTTCAAGACCAGCTTGGCCAACAAGGTGAAACCTTGTCTCTACTAAAAACACAAAAATTAGCTGGATGTGGTGGCACACACTTGTAATCCCAGCTACTTGGGAGGCTCACTTGAACCTGGGAGACAGAGGTTGCAGTGAGCCAACTGCACCACTACACTCCAGCCTGGGAGCCTGGAAGACAAGAGTGAAAATCTGTCTGAAAAAAAAAAAAAAAAAAA
>NW_016107837.1:1181317-1184958 GCF_001604975.1 Cebus imitator
GAGTAGCTGGGATTACAGGCACGCGCCACCATGCCCAGCTAATTTTTTGTATTTTTAGTAGAGACGGGGTTTCACCGTGTTGACCAGGATGGTCTCGATCTCTTGACCTCGTGATCCACCCGCCTCGGCCTCCCAAAGTGCTGGGATTACAGGCGTGAGCCACCGCGCCCGGCTCACTACACACTTTCAAGTCAAAAAGCTTCAAACAACAGCCAACAGCAGAATACAGCTGGGAGAAGAGTATGCAAAGAAACCCCCTGTGAAATATAGCAAAGAAAGAAGACTTAAAACTCAGAATTTCAAACACTGCCACGGTAAAACACTCCTCATCCTAGACACAAGCCACCTCTACAAAAACTCAAAGCCTGTGCTGCGTAACACACAGCAAATAAGAAACTGAGGCCAACTATGAACAAGAGTAACACAAACTACATGCAGATTAAAGGCCCAGCAGAGAGGTACGCCCATTTCCGGGAATTAAAACTATTTACTGTAGCTTGTAATGTCTTATACAACATGTGTGGCTTTGAAAAATGTTTATAAAACCTACAAGAGGGTACAAAAGAAACCCCACACTTTCAAGAGACAGAGCAATCACCAAAACAAGACTCAGAATATGATGTGGGTATTAGAACTCTCTGACAGGAATTTAAAATAACTCTATGTGTTAAACACTATAACAGAAAAGGTGGACAACACACAAGTTGACATGGATAATTTCAGCAGAAAGATCAGTTAACATGAATATGGGTCAACAGAAATCTCCCAAACAGAAACAGGAAGAGAAAAGTGCGGTGGACAGAACATCCAAGACACAGTACGATATGAAATGCTTTAATATCCATGCAGCTGAAATCCCAAGAAGAGAAGAACAGAGCAGAAGAAATAATGGTTGAGAATTTTCCAAAATTAATGAGAAACACCAAACCACAGATCCAAGTTCAGAGAATATTAAAAAACAAACAAAAAACAACCAACACCTGGTCTTATCATTTCCTCACTTCTGAAAACAAAAGACAGAAAAGACTGACCAAGTGTAAGTGGGGCTCATGCCTATAATCCCAGCAATTGCTGAGGTGAGAGGATTGCTTGAGCCCAGGAGTTCGGGAGCAGCCTGGGCAACATAGCAAGACCTTGTCTCGAAAAGAAGAGGGATGGGGAAGAGAGGAAAGACTGAAAGCAGTTAAGGATAAAAGAAACATTACACTTGAAAGAACAAAGCTAAGTTGCGGCAAGTTTCTTGTGAGAAACCATGAAAACCAGAAGAGAGTAATTTCTCTAAAGTCTTGAAAGAAAAAATAGCTTTTAACTAAGACTTCTATACCCAGCAAAGGGATCTTTTAAAAATAAAGGAGAAAGAAAGACTTTCGCAAACAAAAACAGGAAATTCATTGCCAACGGACCTAATCCACGTAAAATGTTAAAAAAAGTGTTTCAGAGGCCGGGCACGGTGGCTCATGTGTGTAATCCCGGAGCTTTGGGAGGCTGAGGCAGGCAGACTGCCTGAGCTCAGGAGACCAGCCTGGGCAACACAGTGAAACCCATCTCCACTAAAATACAAAAAAATTAGTCCAGGCAGCACGCGCCTATAATCCCAGCTACTCAGGAGGCTGAGTCAGGAGAATCATGTGAACCTGGAGGTGGAGGCTGCAGTTAGCCAAGATTGTGCCACTGCACTCCATCCTGGGTAAGAGACAGAGACACAGTCTCAAAAAAAAAAAAAAAGAGAGAGAAAAGAAAGAATTTCAGCAAGAGAGACTATGTTATCAGACCAAAACCTAGATCTACAAAAGAAATGACAATCCCAAAAAATGGAATAAAATAAAATAAAAAAATAAAATAAAATAAAATAAAATAAAAGTGGGTTTTAAAAATATTTATAAAGAAAAGATGTTCATTTTTTGGTTCACAGTTCTGTAGGCTATACATGCAGGGCATCAACATCTGCTCAGCTTCTAGTGAGACCACAGGCAGAAGGCAAAAGGGGAACAAATGTATCACACGGCAAGAGAGAGAGCAAGAGAGCGAGGAGTCAGAGATAGATGGGGGAGGCCCCAGACTCTTTTTAACAACTAGATTTCAAGTAAAATAATAGAGCAAGAACTCATTCATCACCACGGGGAGGGCACCGAGTCATTCATGAAGACCCACCTCCATAATCCAACAGTTCCCAGTAGACCCCACCTCCAAAATGCAACGTGGGGGGTCACATTTCTTTATTTTTATTAAGTTTGAGGGTACATATGCAGCATGTGCAGGTTACACAGGTAAACATGTGTCACAGGAATTTGCTGTACCGATTATTTCTTCAACCAGGTAGCAAGACTAGTAGCCATTAGTTGTTATTTTTCCTGATGCTCGCCCTCCTCCCACCAGCTACTCTTTGATAGGCCACAGTACGTGTTATTCCCCTCTATGTGTCCATGTGTTCTCATCAGCTGTAAGTGAGAATATGTGGTACATGGTTTTCTGGTCTACGTATTCTAAGTGAGAATCAGCAGAAAACCAGCAATATCTGGTTTTCTGTTCCTGCATTAGTTTGCTAAAGATAATGGTGTCTAGCTCCATCCAAGTCCCTGCAAAGGACAGATTCCCATTCTTTTTTATAGCTGCGTATTATTCCACAGTGTATATGTACCATGTTTTCTTTATCTAATCTATCTATCACTGATGGGCATTTGAGTTGATTCCATGTCTTTGCTATAGTGAATAGTGCTGCAATGAACATACACGTGTATGTGTCTTTGTAACAGAACAACGTATATTCCTTTGGGTATATGACCAGTAACGGGACTGCTGGGTTGAATGGTATTTCTGACTTTAGGTCTTTGCCGAATTGCCATGCCATCTTCTGCAATGGTTGAACTAATTTACACTCCTACCAACAGTGTATAAGCATTCCTTTTTCTCTACAACCTCACCACGTTATTTTTTAACTTTTTAATAACAGCCATTCTTTCTCACTGCTGAAAATCAGTGTTCTCACTTTTTTTGAGACAGGGTCTCATTCTGTCATCTAGGCTGGAGTAGAGTGGTAAAATCACTGGTCTCTGCCGCTTTGACCTCCCAAGCTCAAGCAATCCTCCCACTCCAGCCGCCAAAGTATCTGGGATCACAGGCGAGTGCCATCATGCTGGCTAATTTATCTTTTGTAGAGAAGGGACTTTGTTATGTTGCCTAAGTTGGTCTCCAATGACTGGGCTTACATGATCCTCCTGCCTCAGTCTCCCAAAGTGCTGGGATTACAGGCATTTAAACACCATGCCCAGTCAGCATTATTTTAATTGCACTAAAAGATGACTGATTTTTCAAATGCAAAAATAGCAATGTACTACCTGTTTATTGCATATGTAAAAGCCAAATGTGTAACATCAATAGCACAAAGGATGAAGGGAGAAATTGGTAATATTCTGTACAAAGTTCTTATACTACTGTGAAGTGGTATACTTTATATACATATTTGTGCCCACTTCAGCAGCACATATACTAAAATTGGAACGATACAGAGATTAGCATGGCCCCTGCTCAAGGATGACATGCAAATTCGTGAAGCGTTCCATATTTAAAAAAAATATATATATATATATATATATGTTTAAAATATACCACTTCAAGTAGTATAAAAACTATATATATATATA
>NW_016107837.1:1185039-1187926 GCF_001604975.1 Cebus imitator
TATATATATATATATATTTTTTTTTTAAAACAGAGTCTCACTCCACCACCCAGGCTGGAGTGCAGCAGCACGATCTCAGCTCACTGCAACCTCTACCTCCCGGGTTCAAGCAATTCTCCTGCCTCAGCCTCCCAAGTAGCTGGGATTACAGGTGTGTGCCACCACCCCTGGCTAATTTTTTTGTATTTGTAGTAGATAGAGATGGGGTTTCACCATGTTGGTCAGGCTGGTCGAACTCCTGACCTCATGTGATCCACCTGCCTTGGCCTCCCAAAGTGCTGGGAGATATTAAAGGCGTAAGCCATGGGGCCTGGCCATAATATCATTGGAAGGTATACTCTGGATTAATTAAAGCTGTTGGCCAGGCATGGTGGTGGTTCATACCTGTAATCCCAGCACTTTGGGAGGTTGAGATGGGAGGATTGCTTGAAACCAGGAGTTCAAGATCAGTCTAAGCAACAAAAGCAAGACCCCATCTCTACAAAGAACAAAAAAATTAGCCAGGTGTGATGGTGCACACCTGTGGTCCCAGATACCTGAGAAGCTACGGTGGGAAGATCATATGAGCCCAGGATTTCAAAGATGCAGTGAGCTATGATCACATCACTGCACTCCAACCTGGGCAACAGAGCAAGACCCTATCTCTTTTTTTTTTTTTTTGGAAACAGAGTCTCGCTCTGTCGCCAGGCTGGAGTGCAGTGGCGTGATCTTGGGTCACTACAACCTCCACCTTCTGGGTTCAAGTGATTCTCCTGCCTCAGCTTCCTGAATAGCTGGGATTACGGGCGTCCACCACCACGCCTGGCTAATTTTTGCATTTTTAGTAGAGACGGGATTTCACCATGTTGACTAGGATGGTCTCAATCTCCTGTGATCTGCCTGTCTCCACCTCCCAAAGTGCTGGGATTATAGGCCACCAAGCCCAGCCGAACATGACCCTATCTCTTTAAAAAATAAATAAATAAAATTAATTTAAAACATGTATACTGTGAACCCTTAGGCAACAATTATAAAAGCATTTTTAAGAGGTATAAATAGGCCGGGTGTAATGGCTCACACCTGTAATCCCAGCACTTTGGGAGGCTGAGGCGGGTGGATTACCTGAGGTCAGGAGTTCAAGACCAGCCTAGTCAATATGGTGGAACCCTGGTTCTACTAGAAATACAAAACTTAGCCAGGCATAATGGCGGACACCTGTAATCCCAGATACCCAGGAGGCTGAGGTGAGCGAATCACTAGAACCCGGGAGGCGGAGGGTGCAGTGAGCCAAGATCACACCACTGCATTCCAGCTTGTGACAGAGCGAGACACCGTCTCAAAAAAAAAAAAAAAAAAAAAGTTATAAATAATACCTCGTTAGATATAACAGAATCACAAAACATGCTCAATTAAACCCAGAGGAGGTGAACAAAGGAGAAAAAGGAAACAAAAAATAAATGCAACAAAAAGAAAACAACTAGCAAGATAGCAGAGATCTTAACCAAACCTATTAATAACCATCACTGGCTGCCTGGGGCCAGAGGAGGATGGGTTGGCAAAGGAGCATGAGAGGGCTTTGTGGGGTGAGTGACATTGTCTAAATCTTAACTGGAGTGGTAGATATTTGCCAATATTCAGAACTGTATGCTTAGAAGGGGTACAACTTACTGTGTATACAATATATCTCAATAAAGTTTATCTTTCACAGTAAAAAATAGAAGGGGGAAAAAAACTACTAATTATGGTAAGGTATGATTTAAAACGCAGGCTCTAAAGCCAGACTGCTCAGCATCACTTATTAGCCATGTCAACATGAGCATTACTAACCTCTCTTGGCCTTGGCATCCTCATCTAAAAATGAGGATATAAGTCTGGGTGCAGTGGCTTACACCTGTAATCCCAGCACTTTGGGAGGCCAAGGTGGTGGATCACTTGAGGCCAGGAGTTTGAGACCAACCTAGCCAACTATGGCAAAACCCTGTCTCTACCAAAAATACAAAAATCAGCCAGGTATGGTGGCATGTGCCTGTAATCCCAGCTACTTAGGAGGCTGAGGCAGGACAATCACTTGAACTCAGCAGGCAGAGGATGCAGTGAGCCGAGATTGCACCACTGTACTCCAGCCTGGGTGACACAGCAAGACTCAGTCTCAAAAGTAATTAATTAATTAAAATAAAATAAAGAGGGCTGGGCATGGTGACTTATGTCTGTAATCCCAGCACTTTGGGAGGCCGAGGTGGGCAGATCATGAGGTCAAGAGATCGAGACCATCCCGGCCAACGTGGTGAAACCTTATCTCTACTAAAAAAAACAAAAATTAGCTGGGTGTGGTGGCATATGCCTGTAGTCCCAGCTACTTGGGAAGCTGAGGCAGGAGAACTGCTTAAAAACAGGGGAGATAGAGGTTGCAGTGAGCCAAGATCACACCACTGCACTCCAGCCTGAGCAACAGAACGAGACTCCACCTCAAAAAAATAAATAAATAACAGTAAAAGAGGATAATACCACCGCTGGCCTCACAGGCCTGCCATAAAAAGTCCATGGATTCATGCATTTAAGTGCTTAGGCCACTATCTGGTATGTGGTCAGAGATTCTCAAATGTTAGATAACATTATGATTAACAAGAAATACCAGTATTTCACACGTGAGATATCTGCTTCTTAAAAGTTACCATCTCTGCTCTGTGCAAATCAATATCAAAACCATCAAGATGAAGACTGAGTAAAATAAAAATAAAATGCAGACCAAAAAGCTCAAAACCATCCCATCTGTGCACTGTATTCCTATTATCTCAAGCCACATTTTAAAAATTACTGACTCTGTTTCTGAAGTTAAGATACATTTTACTTTTGAAAATATTCACCCTATGTTTTTATTTTTTTATTTTTTTTATTTTTTTTTTTTTTT
>NW_016107837.1:1189101-1198863 GCF_001604975.1 Cebus imitator
AACAGAGAAAAACTGTTTCAAAAAAAAAAAAAAAAGAAAAAGAAAATCCACATAACTTTTGACTCCTCAAAAACTTCACTACTAACAGCCTACTGTTGACTGGAAGCCTTACCAAAAACAAGAGGAACTTCCTAGTTCTGTAAGGACATAGCTTCCAGGCCCCGGAGACTACACTTCTTTTTTCTCTACTGCTCAGACTGCAGTTTCTCCAACGCTAGGTGTCTGCAGGGCATAGTTTTCCCAGATTTTTGGCAATGAGTGTTTTCTCCAGCCCTGAACTTGGGAAGCAGCAGTATAGCCAAGAGCCCCAGAGTGTGTGCACCTGTACTCAAGCCTATGTAACTGCTCCTGCACTTTTTCCGTGGCCCCACCCATGCCTCCACTTACCAGGGGTCCTGCAGGGCTGGCTACCTAACCTTCATCCCACACAGTGGCCTGGAGCTGTCCTGGCCCAAGCCGTTTACACAGGTGTGTGAGTTCCTGCAGAGGAGAACTACTGCTCCAGCAGCAACTGACCCCAGCTATGGTATCCCAAACTGTTCTTCTCATCTGCCCATCCACGTTGGCTTATTAGAGCCTTAGAGGCTTGTTTCCTGTGACCCTCCCAACAGACATCAGACACCCCAGGCCTCGTACCTACAGGGGTGCCCTGGCTGCTGCTGCACACCCACCCACCAGTCTTGGCTAATATATGCCTGTGTACCCTTGCTAGACTGGTGGCTGTGGACCTGCTCTGGCCCAGCCAACTAGATGATTGCAACCATGTCTTCACAAGGTCTGAACCAGTTTCAGGGAGAGGCCCCCCTGAAATGTGTCCTTCCTTGGGCAGAGTTCTCTTTCCAGCTTACTCTCCTACCTATCATAGCTTAATAACACTGTAACACATTAAACATTCCTTGTGTAAAGTACTGTGTGGTTTTGTCTCCTGACTGGACCCTGACTGTACACTGTGCTTGTTCCTCAAAATCACTATCTATGGACTTACTGAATGGCTGTTACGACATAACAGACGAAGAAGTTTGTTTTACGATAAAGTGAGGTAATGGGCAAGTGACCACAGGATTAACTCGTTTTGTCACATATTCCATCACCCAGGGGCAACTGGCTCTACTGAACAGTGGGATGGCACCCGAACACCAGACAGGGAAACCTTTGGTGGCAAAATGCTGTCTCACAAGTTACAGGATATATTCTGCACAAATGACCAAAGCATGGCACTTGCTCCCCTATGGCCACATATTTCAGAAAAGGACTAAATGAGAGGGGCATCTCTTGGTGTCACACCTAAAGGTCAGTCCACAGGAATTTTCCCTCTTACCTAACCCCACAACTTTGGGTTCTGCAGGGGTGGGGCGGGGCGGGGCAGCGCAGGGCAGGGCAGGGCAGGGCAGGGCAGGGCAGGGTGAAGGAAGGAAGATAAATCTTAGCATCTAGAACTTTAAATAGCTGCACCTGTTGATGAGAGTTTCCATGTACTGAAGTTGAGTCTGACCACCAGGGTGCCTTATGCTTCTGAGCCAAAAGGTAAAAAAACAAAGTGTTAGTGTGTTGACCAGAATAACTGAAGCTGCAGATTACAAAGATCCTGAAGAGGCAGACCACTAATAACTATTAATAGATGTTTGGGAATAAATCTCTGGAGAGCACCCCATCAGGTTTAAATCCCCGTCCAATAAAAAACCAGAGATGGTGATGGTTAAGAGTGAAGAGAACATGAAACAGTGGAATCCCAAAAAGTATGTCTTTTCCTTAACTAAACTTCCTTCCAAGCTGTTGACACATCTTCCAAGAAAAGCAACATTGACACTAATAAATGTTTCAGCCATCTGAATCATCTGAATGTTATAAAACAGAATGAAGAAAAAATAAAACATTACCCCAGAACCATATGTTGCCCCCACCCAACAAAATTCAGTCAGCAATGGTTTTGTTTTTATACCTATATATGTTTCTTAAAGAACAAAAAACAAAAGCCTAAAAAAGTCAAGAATACATTAAAAGAAATAATTAACAGGGGGCAGACTAACAGACTGCCTTTCATGTCTCCATCAGTGCCATTCACCATCAAGGGCAGAGTACACCAACAGTTTGAACATCAGTAGCAGTTAAAAGGAGAAACTGCCAGTCCTAGTCAAAGAGCCTAGGGCTTTGGAGCCAGAATTCCTGGGTTTGAAAGCCAATTCCATCTCCTAACAATCTGTGTAACCTTGAGAAGTCACTTAACATTTGTAGAACTTTGTTTTTTATTCTGAGAAATAGAGCTACTTCATGAGGTGTTAAAAATACTAAGTTTAGACTGGGGACAGTGGCTCACACCTGTAATTCCAGCACTTTGGGAGGCGATGGTGGGTAAATCACTTCAGGCCAGGAGTTCAAGACCAGCTTGGCCAACATGGCGAAATCCCGTCTCTACTAAAAATACAAAAATTAGCCAGGTGTGATGGTATGCCCCTGTGAGCTAGGAGAATCTCTTGAACCCGGGAGATGGGAGGATGCAGTGAGCTGAGATCGTACCACACTGCATTCCAGACTGAGTGACAGAGAGAGACCAGATTAAAAAAAAAAACAAAAAACACTAAGGTTAGGCTGTATACGGTAGCTCAACCTGTAATCCCAGCACTCTGGGAGGCTGAGGCAGACAAATCGCTTGAATACAGGAGTTTGAATACAGGAGTTTGAGACCAGTCTGGCCAACATGGTGAGACCCCATCTCTACTAAAAATACAAAAATTAGCCGGGCGCGGTGGCTCAAGCCTGTAATCCCAGCACTTTGGGAGGCCGAGGCGGGTGGATCACGAGGTCAAGAGATCGAGACCATCCTGGTCAACACGGTGAAACCCCGTCTCTACTAAAATACAAAAAATTAGCTGGGCATGGTGGCGCGTGCCTGTAATCCCAGCTACTCAGGAGGCTGAGGCAGGAGAATTGCCTGAACCCAGGAGGCGGAGGTTGCAGTGAGCTGAGATTGCTCCACTGCATTCCAGCCTGAGTGATGGAGTAAGACTGTCTCACCAAAAAAAAAAAAAAAAAAAAAAGTTACACTGGGACTGGCATGGGTGGCTCACGCCTACAATCCCAGCACTTTGGTAGGCCGAGGCAAGAGGAATGCTTGAGCCCAGGAGTTCACGATCAGCCGGTGCAACACAGTCAGACCTCATTATCTACAGAAAATAAAAAATCAGGTGGGAGGATGCTTGAACCTGGTAGGTCGAGGCTACAATGATCTGTGATTAAGCCACTGCATTCCAGCCTGGGTGACAGAGTGAGACCCTGCCTCAACAAAAATAAAGTTACACTGAGTGTAGGCCTGCCTTCCCTTCTACTTCCTCTGCCTCTGCCACCCGAGACAACAAGACCAACCTCTCCTCTTCCTCATCTTCCTCAGCCTAGTCAATGTAAAGAGAATGAGGATGAAGACCTTTATCATGATCCGCTTCCACTTAGTAGTAAATATAACATTTTATTTTCTCTAGCTTACTTTATTGTAGGAATACAGTAGATAATACCTACAGACAAAATATTTGTTCATCAAATGTTTACAGTATTGGTAAGACTTCTGGTTAACAGCAGGCTATTGGTAGTTAAAGTTTTGGAGAGTCAAAAGGTATAAGCAAATTTTTGACTACACGAGGAGGTCAGCATCCCACACCACTGTGTTATTCAAGGGTCAACTGTACTTAGACAGTACAAGAGTGACTGACAACTACTCACTGTTTATCCTTAAGCAAGTAACTAACCCCCTCCAGGCCTCAGCTGCATTTTTATAAATGGAGAATTGAGGGAAAGAAAACCTACTCAGAAGGCTGATACAGAATCAAATGAGATATGGTAAGTAAAGTGCTGATACGGAGTCTAGCACACAGTTAATCATTAGTCAAAATGGCAGCTACTTACTATCATTAAAATGACAAAATTTCAAACACAAGCAAAATAAAGCAGGCAAATGCAAAGAAAATAAATGCAAGGATAGCAAATTAAAATCAGAAAAATACTGTAAGTAACAGATTACTTCATTAGGAATGGGCATGGTGGCACGCGCCTGTGGTCTCAGCTACTCAAGGAGGCTGAGGGGGGAAAACTGCTTAAGCCCGAGAAGTCAAGGTTGCAGTGAGTCTTGATTGTACCACTGGGTAACAGAGTGAGACCCTGTCTCAAAACCAACCAACCAACCAAACAAAAAACAGAAGAAGTAATATATGTGCAATTACAGTCCTAACAATATTTAATATCTGAAGAGAGGGATAAAGGATAGTCATTATATTCCCAGTAGCTACCACAGTAACTAGTACGTAATATGGGCTAATGGATGTTTATTCAATGAACAGATTCAGAAAAACAACAAAACTGGGAACATTATACAGTATAACAAAACTTTAGTTGACTGGCCAGTGCTGTACTTAAATTGATAGCTCTAATTGCTAGTACTATTTTGAGGGAAGAAAAAACTGAACAGCTCAAGATTAGAAATCAATTCAGCAAGACCCTCAAAAGAGAATGGGAACAAGTTATTACTAAATATTAAAACAGAAGTTAATGAATTAGAAGCCAAGTGTGGTGGCTGGCACCTATAATCCCAGCACTTCAGGAGGCTGAGGCAGGTGGATCATTTGAGATCAGGAGTTCAAGACCAGCCTGGCCAATATGGCAAAAGCCCATCACTACTAAAAATAATTAGCTGGGTATGGTGGCATGCACCTGTAATCCCAGCTACTTTGGAGGCTGAGGCTGTAGAACTGCTTGAATCCAGGAGGCGGAGGTTGCAGTGAGGCGAGATTGTGCCCCAGCTTGAGAGACAGGGTGAAACTCCGTCTCAAAAAAAAAAGGGGCACTTTTAATTAAGTGAATAGATTGTCAAAACTGATTCGGTGAGAAACATTAAACCTAAACCAATGACCACAAATAAATATTTCCAGATCTAGAAAGCTTAATGGGTCTTCTAAAGAACACAATAGTCCCAAGCACTAACAAAGTGTTTTTACTTCGTGGCATCGAAAATTAAATGCTTTAACACCAAAAATATCTTAGAAGTGTATGTTGCCTGGGCAACAGAATGAGGCTTCATCTCAAATAATAACAACTATCTGGAATAAATAGTTTACATGGACCCCATAATATTCTCAAGAAAGTTGAGGTGTTTTAGTCCTCATGTCACCTAAAACCTTAGGTAACGTAACTTTGAAAGATGAACAGCTGTAAAAGAAGTCTAAGAAAACCAAGCAACCAAATGAAAACCTCAAAAAAAAAATGGCTTTGTGAATATGTTCTGGCAATTACTGTCTCTAAACTACAAAGACTGGTCAGAGAATCGGCACATCACTATCCCTACTGCCTCTACACCTGCTACAGATCTCCGTGAGCTCCTCGAGCCCAAAGTGTGGGCACTGCTGAACAAGGCCTTTGCCTTTCTGTGCCCATTACCACAGCAAAAAATTGGAGTAACAACAGCACCTACTACTTCAAATTACTTTAAGGACTAGACTCACACACACATATGGATGTTTAGAACAGTGTCTGCTAAGTGTTGGCTAGGATTTAGATATATAGATATAGTTTTGTTTCTAAGAAATAAGGTCTTACCAGGCATTGTGGCACACACCTGTAACCCCAGCTCCTCAAGAGGCTATTACAATAGCATGACTGCTCTCCAGCCTGGGAGACAGAGGCAGAGCAAGAGCAAGTCTCACTATGTCACCCAGGCTGGAGTGTGGTGGCTATTCACAGGCACGATCACTGTGAATACAGCCTTAAAACTCTGGGCTCAAGCCATCCTCCTGCCTCAGCCCCCTGAATGGCTGGACCTACAGGTGCACACCGCCGCGTCCCGCTCTAATATTAATAACTGTGTGTGTGGCACAGCTACTCAATATTACTGCTTATATCATTCAGTAGCGCCAAAAGAACTATAAGGAATCTGACCTCTCTTCTATTAAGAGTCCTGGACTGCTGCTACTTGCATCCCTCACTGTTGTCTAACTCACCTCAGACAGAAGCCTCCTAAGGGCAGAGACCACTCCACATGACATGTCCTTTGTAACTTGACCATGGCAAGCAACACACAAGAACACGTAGGGAAAATACAGACAGTGCCCACTGGTGAGGGGCAGAGGCCCATCTCTACGGATGATGGTGCATTCTTGTGAAGGGCAAGGAGCGGAATTCTTCCAAATGTTACAATCTCTGTATCTAACATATACCGAATACATTTAAAAACTCAATTAATGTTTGCTTAATAAAGTGCATCCTCAAAACGATTTCCCCATGAAGTCCATGCTCCTGATCCTCCTTCATGCCTGGCCCTGACTGAGCTCTACTATTCCTGTTCTCAAATATTCCACGATCACCACGTCCAAGCCCCTAGCGTACCACACTTTTGTGCATGCTGTCACTACTACCTGGGATCCTCTTCCACCATCTTGCCACCTGACCTGATTCTAGCTTTCTTGTGGCATAGGCCTCTGACATCTCTCACTCGGGAGAAGTGTCCCAGCCACCCTCGCCCTGAAGCTTGCTATACACTCTCTGCTGCCTGGCCTGATCAGTCACTCATGTTCATTGCTGGAAGGCCTAGTGCTGGCTCTAACTCAAGGCCTGGGCAGAGGAGCATGGCACAAATTTGTGGGTGGGAGAAAGGAGGAGGAAGATGTTAGAGGAGTGTGAACCAACAGAGGGGAAGGGTGCTAGGCCTTCTTCCCACAGGCAGGTCACAAACCCAAAAGGCTGTAAGCTTCTATTCTCCAGCAGTTTTTCTTGATTTCATTCAGCTTTTCAATGCTTCCAATAGGCCAAAAGGGCAGAATTAATGATTTAATGTTGTTTTTGAAGAAACACTAACTAAAAAGATAACATTTTTAAATATTTGTTTTTAATTAAAATGATTAATTCCTGTCATTAAAAACTGCCATGCATGTAGTATTTATTTACCCTCCTCAGCTCCAAATTTATTTAAGGCAGTTTAGACACAAACATTAACACTACAGAAGAGGCTGCCGTCCTGGAACCTGACTGTGCTTCTGAGTGTTAGAGACCCTCAGGACTCCATCCTCAGCCACTTTCCATTGATGCTCGTCTTCCATCAACCACATCCATGACCATCAATACACACCACTCCCAGAAACTGGACTTGGAGGTCAAATGTCTACAGTAAAATTGCCTAACTCACATCTCCCCTTGGATATCTCAGTGGCACTCTGAACTCAACATGTCCCAAGCCAAATTTACGTATGGCAGCACCTGCAGCAGCAGTGAATGAGAGCACAGGATGCTTGGCCACTGTCTACTGCAAAGAAAACAAAAGGTGAGCAGATGCAGCAGCCTCAGCACGAGACAGGCCTGCCCTCTCAACCTCCACCTTCGCTCCACTGCCTGCATTCTACACAAGAGATCCCTCGCCCCACTCTCAACGTTCCACAGCACATATCAAGAGGGTGCAGCACAGGCCCCACCAAACGCCCACCCCACACCGACACATCTCTAACTGGCCTTCCTGTTCCAACTTTTACCCAACACCCACGAGGAATGGAGGAGCTCTTTCAGAACCGACACAACGTCACTATTCTGCACAAAACCCTCCCACATTCCCCTTGTAACACAATAAAACCAAAGTTGTTGAAAAAAACCTTTCGTATTTGTCCCCTCAGCCTGTCTGACTCATTCTGCTCCAATCTCACAGGTCTCCTTGTTACCTGGACACCTAAGAATGCACCCAGTTGAGGTCTCTGTACTGCTTATCTCTGAGTAGAAACTTCTTCCCCCAGATAAAACAAAGAGCCAGGCACATCCCCATCTCCCTCAGGCCTTGTTCAAGTATCGCCACACTGGTGAGGCCTTCCCTGACCATACCCCTCCCTACCACTTTTTGCCATTGGACAGGGTTTGTCTGTCAGCCTCCCCAGCTGGAAAGCCAGCTCCAGGCAGCAGAGAGTCTAGAACATAGCTGGACAGGTAGGCGCCCAGCAGACACTCCTGGAACAAATGCACAAGCGAGGTGTGGCACAGCAGCACGGAGGGACCGCAGCCATGGAGCGGACAGTCATAGCGGTGAAGCAGAGAAGGACCCATGCCCCACACATGGCAATAAAAACACACATCCACACAGGGCTTTTTTTAAAGACAGAGTTTCACTCTAACCCTGAGGCTGCAGTGCAGTGGCATGATCTCAGCTCACTGCAACCTCCGCCTACTGGGTTCAAGTAATTCTCCAGCCTCAGCCTCCCAAGTAGCTGGGATTACAGGCGCACACCACCATGCCCAACTAATTTTTGTATTTTTAGTAGAGATAGGTTTCACCATGATGGCCAGGCTGGTCTTCAACTCCTGACCCCAGGTGATCCACCTGCCTCAGCCTCCCAAAGTGCGGAGATTACACGCATGAGCCACCACACCTGGCCTCAAGGGCTTCTTAAAACAGAGATTGACACATCCAGATACACAAACCTGTCAGAGTAGAGCACATTCAGGAGAGGGAGAGACATGAGAGTAAGAGTGAGGTGGGGGGAAAAGGAAGAAGAAAGGAGATCCCTACTTATCTGATGCTGAGTCAGCCATAAACTCAAAAGCATGAGACCCAAAATAAAGAAAGAAAAAGTGTACAAGTTGTTCTGCAAATCTAGCCCTTCTTTAGTATTCCCTATACCAGGGGAAATCATTTCTGAAGTCAGAATCCTAAGAATTAGTTTTGATCCTCCTATGTTCAACCCATCTCTCTCTCTCAGCCCCACCGCCACTAACAATTCTCGCCTGGATTATGGAAAAGCCTTTATCTGCCTTCCTGTTATCCAGCAAAACATTATTCTCACTGCAGCCAGACGTCTTTAAAAAAAAAAAGAAAGAAAAAGGCCAGGCACTCCCACCACTTTGGGAGGCTGAGGCAGGCAGCTCACAAGGTCAAGAGATCAAGACCATCCTGGCCAACACGGTGAAACCCATCTCTACTAAAAATACAAGAATTAGCTGGGTGTGGTGGTGTGTGCTTGTAGTCCCAGCTACTTAGGACGCTGAGGCAGAATTGCCTGAAACCGGAAAACAGAAGTTGCAGTAAGCCAGGATCGAGCCACTGCACTCCAGCCTGGTGACAGAGAGAGACTGCGTCTCAAAAATAAAAATAAAAAAATAAGTCCTTCTCTGATCAAAGCCCTTCAACTGTTTCCCCAGCCCTCCAAGTCTCACATGAGCGCCTCCACTTCTTTCAGGCCCTTCCTCTATTTCCAGCTCCCAGCAACATGTCCCCTCCCACACCAGGCTGTGGCACAGGGATCCTCTTACCTGGAACTGACAACTCCAACCTACATGCAGCCTGGGCTCACCCGACAACCTTTATTCTCACTTCATCTCTCAGTTTACAAATCAGAGGAGGATTTACAGTGTCCCTAGGAAGACCGGGGAATGCCCAAGTGCAGCAAGCACTGCAGGGCCACAACCTCACAATTCAGTTTTCACATAGGCACCAGAAACGACCTCATTTCAGGAGAAAATTATATTAGAAAACTTGAGGCCAGGTGTGGTGGCTCACGCCTGTAATCCCAGTACTTCTAAAGGCTGAGGCGGGCAGATCACGAGGTCAAGAGATTGAGACCATCCTGGCTAACATGGTGAAACCCCATCTCTACTAAAAATACAAAAGTTAGCTAGGCATGGTGGCACGCTCCTGTGGTCCCAGCTACTCGGGAGGCTGAGGCAGAAGAATCACTTGAACCCAGGAGGCGGAGGTTGCAGTGGGCCAAGATTGTGCCACTGCACTCCAGCCTGGCAACAGCAAGGCTCCAT
>NW_016107837.1:1199968-1201402 GCF_001604975.1 Cebus imitator
ACTTTTCATACATAACCAAACACAAGTTCACTGTGCCAACAAGTACAAGTCTCCGAGCTGCTGGCAAGGTGCTGCCACATCTGCCTGGCACCTCAGAACCTGTCTCTCCTCCAAACCTCAAAATAATTAACCCACGGGGTATAGGGCAGCCTGTCACAGCACAACTGTGGTCTTCAGGACCCACGGCAAGGGCTGGCATAAAAACATAATTTGGTCCACTTATGAGAAACGTGAACTAAAGACAAAGCAACCCTGGCATCATTAGAGGCTGCCAGAAGGAAGAGCTGGGCCACAGAGGGGAGTCACCAAAGAGCAGTGCCTAAGGGTAAGGTGACAGAAAGCAGCTCTGAGAACTCACCCCACAGGGAGACAGCCACAGCAGACAGGTGGCCACCCTACCACCCACTCCATAAGCGAAACCGAGTGGGCGAACCCTGAACACAACAGGGAGAGGGCGGGGAGGAAGCATAAGACAGAAGAGAAATAGGCCTACAAACTCGACACTCAAACTACGTGAATTCCTACCCAGGAGACGTGACCACCTGAGTGAGGCCAATCTGTGAGTGAGTAAACATGCATGCCTAAATCACAAAGCTCCCAGCCAGGCAGTGGGGCTGGATAAACCAGCCCAGCCCTGACATGAGGAAGAGCTTACCGAGGCCTGTACCCATGGGGTAACTGGTCCACCTACAGAGACACTCTCTCCTAAACTTCCCACAGCTTTGCACCTAAACATGGCAAGGCTTATTTCCTGTGTCACTAGGATGGGGAGAAATGAGTTCCCATTATTCCAGCCACAAAAGCAGAGTAGAGGGCCATTTACTGCTGTGTCCTATACCAAAAAAGACTGTGCCATGACCTCTGCAGGGAGGAATAACAGTTCATGGAACCCTGGGAAAAGTTAAAGATATATGGAGAAAAAAAGGTGTGGAGCTTTGGTTTATTTCAGCATCTCCTGAACCATGTCATCAAAGCTCACTGCAGAGATTTACCGAGTTGTTTCTTTAGCTCAGAACGACTCTCTAACTTAAAGTGATTCAGGGTTAGAGTTACCAAATCTACAGTAACTCAGAGAATGTACTGCTTTCTTACAAACAGAAGATATCCGAACATACTGAAGTCAACCCTGGAGGTAGAAATAAGGGTAACATGGCCGGGCACGGTGGCTCACGCCTGTACTCCCACCACCCTGGGAGGCCGAGGCAGGAGGATCACCTGAGGTCACAGCTCTGAGAAGTCACCAGCTTAGCCAACATGGTGAAGCCCCATCTCTACTAAAAATACAAAAACTAACCAGATGTGGTGGTGGTGACCTGTAATTCCAGCTACTCAGGAGGCTGAGACAGGAAAATCGTTTGAACCCGGGAGGAGGAAAGTTACAGTGAGCCACTGCACTCCAGCCTGGGCAACGACAGCAAAACTCTAAAGAAAAAA
>NW_016107837.1:1201717-1204586 GCF_001604975.1 Cebus imitator
GGGGTTTCACCGTGTTGACCAGGATGGTCTCGATCTCTTAACCTCATGATCCACCCGCCTCGGCCTCCTAAAGTGCTGGGATTACAGGCTTGAGCCACCACGCCCGGCCTGGCAAGTGAGTTTAAGTAATTCCCTACTGCCAAAACTGCCCAGAATCTAGGATTCTGAAAAACTTTTGGGCTATTCAACAGATCAGTCACAATTTCAGTAGATACTCAAAAGTGAAGAAGAGAAGTCATACTCTCAGTTTCTGTAACTTAAATATTAGATGTGAAAACTTCCCAATGTGTTTGACTTACACAGCACTTGACCTTAACAGTGTGGTTTAAATTTCAAGAACATCTGACTGAGACAAAATCAAATTATGGTCACTCTCAACAATTTGCTATCCTAAAATTCTACAGATTAACATACAAATCCCAGAACCATCTAAAAATTTGTGACTTTGTGACCAAATTCCAGATAATACTGGAGTCCAACCTATTATGAAAACTTATTTTAATGGGATTAATATCTGGGTGCAGTGGATTACAACCGTAATCCTAACACTTTGGGAGGCCAAGGCAGGAGGGTTACTTGAGCCCAAGAGTTCAAAACCAGCCTATATAGCAATATAGCAAGACCCTATCTCTACAAAAAAGTTTTAAAAATTAACTGGGTGTGCAGGTACATGCCTGTGGCTTGGAATCAACTTTGTTGTATACAAAAAGCCACATTCAAGCAATCATTCCTAAGATCTAAATTATTATTCTCCTCCTTTTTCACTGAAATACTCATTTTTTCCCCTTACACTTTGGTCACTATACCTGGTAATAACACATACCTCAATGTGGGGAATGATGGCTTATAATGTTTTCCTGTACCACTTTATTTAGTACATTTGAAAATCAGATGAATAATCAACACATTGCAAGAGAAGAAGAAAAAAAAAAAGAATAAAAGAAAATCAGATGAAACTGGCTGGCCTCTGTTTAATTTCACATGGCAGAAAACTTCTACAGACACAAATGTGATGTTAAAAATCATTTATTTATTTTAGATACAGAGAATTACTGCTGCCAGGCTGAAGTGCAGTGACACAATAGCTCACTGTAGCCTGGACCTCCTGGACTCAGCTGATCCTCCCTCCTCAGCCTCCTGAGCAGCTGGTACTACAGGTGTGCACCACCATGCCCAGCTACTGACATTAAGACTTCTAGACAATTTTTAAAAATCCCTGGCTGGGTACGGTGGCTTGCCTATAATCTCACCACTTTGGGAGGCTGAGGTGAGTGGATTACCTGAGGTCAGAAGTTCAGGACCAGGCTGGCCAACATGGTGAAACCCCGTCTTGACTAAAAAATACAAAAATTAGCCGAGTGTGGTAGTGGGCGCCTGTAATCCCAGTTACTTGGGAGGCTGAGGCAGGGGAACTGCTTGAACCCAGAAGGCAGAGGTTGCAGTGAGCCGAGATAGCACCATTGCACTCCAGCCTGGGCAAAAAGAGCAAAACTCCGTCTCAGAGAAAAAAAAAAAAACCTAATTCTACATCTTACTTGATTCATTTAAAAAACACTCATTGGCTATGAACAAGGTATTATGCCTTAAAATTGTTCTGCATTCAATAAACTTCTAATCTTTTTAAAAACTTATTTATAGGCCGGGCGCAGTGGCTCATGCCTGTAATCCCAGCACTTTGGGAGGCCGAGGGGGGTGGATCATGAGGTCAAGAGATCGAGACCATCCTGGTCAACATAGTGAAACCCCGTCTCTACTAAAAATATAAAAAATCAGCTGGGCATGGTGGCGCATGCCTGTAATCCCAGCTACTCAGGAGGCTGAGGCAGGAGAATTGCCTGAACCCAGGAGGCGGAGGTTGCGGTGAGCCGAGATCGCGCCATTGCACTCCAGCCTGGGCAACAAGAGCGAAACTCCGTCTCAAAAAAAAAAAAAACTTATTTATAAGCCCATAGCTAACACCTTTTTTTAAATGTACAATCTCATAAAAGATATAAATATGTAGGTAAAACAGAGGTGTAAAGTATCATTAGAGAAGCTGCTGCCCTTGGAAGGCTGGAAGGTAAGTTGAACAGAAAAGGCAGCATCAAGCCAGGCTCTGAAGGATTCTCAGAGGTAGAACCAGGAGGAAGGGGTGGGAAATCCAGACAAGAAGTAGCAGAGAGTCGGCTTCTGAAGTGGGAAGGTAGAAGCCATTACTGCAACATGAGAACAGGACGTGCTGCAGGGCAACAGCCATTCCCCTGCAGAGGCACAGGGTAACAGAAGAAAGGAGGAAGGGACCCACTTGGAGAGATGATTGAGGTGCCCAAGAAGTCCCTGCTCAGTCACCAGCAGGCTGCATCTGCAGGGACACCTAGCCAGTAAGGCCTGAGCACATGTACCGAGTCTACATAATAGTGCCTGTTCATCTGGGCATGGAACAAGGTGCATGGCTTTTGAGGTCACCCTGAATCTCCTACTGGTAACGCAGAAAGCACTCTGCAGCAGAACGCATATAATTTATGTTTAATTTTTTTTAAAAAATGCACAGCTTGGCTCAGTAGCTCATACCTGTAATCCCAGCACTTTAGGAGGCCAAGGCAACCAGATTGCCTGAGGTCAGGAGTTCGAGACCAGCCTGGCCAACATGGTGAAACCCCACCCCATCTCTACTAAAAATACAAAAATTAGCTGCGAGTGGTGGCAGGTGCCTGTAATCCCAGCTACTAGTAGGAGGCTGAGGCAGGAGAATCGCTTGAACCTGGGAGGCAGAGGTTGCAGTGAGCCAAGATCACGCCATTGCACTCCAGCCAGGGCAACCAGAGGAAGACTTAGTCTCAAAAAAAAGAGAAAGAAAGAAAGAAAAGAAATCCCTTTCCCAGGCAAAGGG
>NW_016107837.1:1204902-1207424 GCF_001604975.1 Cebus imitator
AAAAAAAAAAAAAAAACCACATACGCACAAAATACAGAAACATACAATGAGATGAAAATGAAATTGTCTTTTTACATATTTTTTATGTCTTTTTATATATTTTTTATTAACAACACAAAACTTTTTTGTGTCACCAAAAATCATGACAAAAAAACTTAAGGAGATCAATACGGTTGAATGTACTTCATTATTTAAAAAATCTTGGTTAAATACTTTGTGTTAAAACTAGATCTCAGGAGTACTCTAAATTCAATTATTTAGAGAGGTTTTACCGGCAGTCTTTGCTGAAAAAGGTCCCACTCAAAGATCCACAGAGCGAAGTAGAAGAAGTGTATCACTGGCTGCACTTACTAAATTATGAAAACTGGTTTTCAATCTCGTCAATCAATTATGCAAGGTTTCTGTTTAAATTCAGCTAATCAATTTAAATCTTCTTCATCAGAGTTTATTCTTACATAGTAATCAGAAGGTATCACATTTTTGTATTTTTAATAAATAAGTTCAAGACACAATTGTTACAAAAAGAAACTTTTAAACAAGCTAAAAAATTTCATTTCCAAGTTTAGTGTGCAGTAAAATGACTATTTACATTAATCTTAGCAAACATACACACACACAATGGAGACAATGCTCAACATCTGTTTTCGTTTTTGGAGACAAGAGTCTCGCTCTGTCGCCCAGGCTGGAGTGCAATGGAGCAATTTTGGCTTACTGCAACCTCCGCCTCCCAGGTTCATGTGATTCTCCTGCCTCAGCCTGAGTAGCTAGGGACTACAGGCACGTACCACCACGCCCAGCTAATTTTTGTTATTTTTATTAGAGACTGGGGTTCACCACGTTGGCCAGGGAGGTCTCAAACTTCTGACCACAAATGATCTGCCCACCTCGGACTCACAAAGTGCTGGGATTACAGGCATGAGCCACTGTGCTTGGCTTAAACATCCATTTTCAAAACGCTCATTACAGCAACTTTCTATCAAAAAACAATTTTCCACTCATTATTAAAATGTCACCTTTACCTTAAGGGGACAGATAATATGTTTCTTTTTCTCAAAAATACTGGATTTGCTAGGTAGCTTTCTGCTGACAGCCACTTATTACAGCAAAGTTTAGCAAATTTAGACCACTTACCTTTGTGTAAAAGAAAAACACTCAATTCACCTTCAGAACAGGTAATGGTATCACCTTTGCCACAAGATACCCAGCAAGCCCCTGTGTCTTGCCAAGTATTTTCAGTTACTCCCCCGTCATTACAAAATATTGTAAAGATGTACCACCTCTCTCAAGGTCTCCGGCTGACCTATACGCTTCTGGCTTCAACTGGGTGCTGTAGGCAGCTCCCTACACATCATGTGTGGAACCAATTTCACGTGTGCTGCTCTTTCTGAAATTCTGCCCTACCCAAGAATCTCTTTTTACTTTTGTTACTTACCTGAAAGACTACATGATCATTTTTTAAATAACATAATGGCAGCTCTATCATTGTGTATATCTAGTTTTTCCACAAAACCTTGTTTTACTAAAGAAATCATTTCAGAATCCACAAGCTTGTGTCTTACCAAAAGAGCACTCAACTAGAATCTAGCAAAAAGAACAGGTTAAACCTGTAAAAAATACCCATGGAGCTGGGCGCAGTGGCTCATTCCTATGATTCCCAGTACTTTGGGAGACCAAGGTGGGAGGATCACTTGAGGCCGGGAGTTCCAAACCAGCCTGGGTAACATGACAAGACCCCTGTCTCCACAATTTTTTTTTTAATTAACCAGGAATGGTGGCATGTGACCGTAGTCTCAGCTACTCTGAGGCAGGAAGATCTCTTGAGCCCCAGAGTTCAGGCTGCAACGGGCCATGCATGGGTGGTGCCACTGCCCTCCAACCTGGGAGATGGAGTGAGTCCCTATCTCAAAAATCAAAAACAAGAAGAAAATAACCCAACAGTGCTTCCATGAACCCAGAGCAAACCCCCACATCATTTATTCTAATCATTTATTCTTCTAAATCCCCTGGAATTGATTTTATGAATACTGTACTGCAAAAATATTTGCTGACAAAATAATGTAATTTTTTTGTTGCCATGTTGTTTCCCATGTATTCTGCTCACTTTCCCACGCCCTACTGGAAAAATACCCTTTTCCCAAATAGTAGGTAGCTATTTTGTCTCCAATATTGGATACCTGTGGCAGAGGTGCACACTGGCTCCACCACCTCCATAGCTGAGTGCTGACCTTTTGTGATGGAAGTCATTCACAGAAGCCCAGACAAGAGCCTGTTCCACCAGACCTTTAAAAAATGTTGTATTGGCCGGGCGCGGTGGCTCAAGCCTGTAATCCCAGCACTTTGGGAGGCCGAGGCGGGTGGATCACGAGGTCAAGAGATCGAGACCATCCTGGTCAGCATGGTGAAACCCCATCTCTACTAAAACTACAAAAAATTAGCTGGGCATGGTGGCATGTGCCTGTAGTCCCAGCTACTCAGGAGGCTGAGGCAGGAGAATTGCTTGAACCCAGGAGGCGGAGGTTGCG
>NW_016107837.1:1207564-1209926 GCF_001604975.1 Cebus imitator
AAAAAAAAAAAAAAAAAAAAAAAAATGTTGTATGTTCCTGGCCAGGAGCAGTGGCTCATGCCTATAATCCCAGCACTTGGCGAGGTCGAGGCAGGAGAATTACTTGATCCCAGGAGTTTGAGACGACCCTGAACAATAGAGTAGGACCCTGTATCTACAAAAAAATTTTTAAAAATTAGCCAGGTTGGTAGAGGCACCTGTGGTCCCAACTACTCAGGAGGCTGAGGTGAAACAATCACGTGAGGCTGGGTGGTCGAGGCTGCAGTGAGCCATGATCACACCACTGCATTCTAGCACCTAGGTGACACACAGTCTCAAAAAATAAATATAATAAATAATTTTAAATGCTGCATGCTCCTAATTCTCCATATTAAATACCTGCTTATAAAAGCTAAGTTGCTTCTGCGTTTGAACCCTAAGTAATATAGAAATATAAGTTAGAAACCTCAAAAAGGAGTTTCTCTTTGAGTTGAATACAATTTTATAAAATATTAGATTGTGTAGTGCATGACTCTAAACACAGCTGCAAAATTTATAGGTGATGTTTCTCTTTTGAACGCTTAAAATATTTTGCTGAATGTGAAGGCTGTACTACTTTCCTTCCCAACATCTCAAGGCAAGATAACCACTTCAGGCATGGCTTGTCATTAATAAAAGTGGATGTAAATCCATATTTCAAATAATCTTTTGAAAGCTGATTCCCAGTTCTGCTGAGATCATTTTTTTAAACTTCATACATGGCCAATGAAGAGCTTGTACAGGAACTAGAAGTGTTGGCTCTGCCATAAATGTCCTTGTTCCACACACACTATTAGTATTATCTCTGAACCAGAGTTTCTTTGAAGACTACCTGTTTTTGTTTTGAAAGGGCTTTTTTTTTTTTTTTCTGTAGAGGTGACCAGATTGGTCCTGAACTCCTGACCTCAAGCAATCCTCCCACCTTGACTTCCCAAAGTACTGGGATAATAGGTGTGAGCCACCGAGCCTCTGTTTTTGTGATCAGTTTAATCAAAATTAGGCAGCAGAAGGCCACGTATGGTGGGCTCACGTCTGTAATCCCAGCACTATGGGAGGAAGAGACAGGTGAATCACAAGGTCAGGAGTTCGAGACCAGCCTGACAAGCATGGTGAAACCCCATCTCTACTAAAAATACAAAAATTAGCCAGGCGTTGTGGCACACACCTGTAATCCCAGTTACTCAGGAGGCTGAGGCAGGAGAATTGCTTGAACCCAGGAGGTGGAGGTTGCTGTGAGCCAAAATCGCGCCACTGCACCCCAGCCTGGGCAAAGCGAGACTCTGTCTCAAAAAAAAGAAAACGGGGCTGGGCGCACTGGTAATCCCAGCACTCTGGGAGACTGACATGGGCAGATCACAAGGTCAAGAGATCAAGACCATCCTGGCCTACAGCCTAAGGGATCATCACTCCTTACACCCTAAAGTTTCTGAGACCCCTGAAAGAGGTGATGAGTAGTGTAGTCATTGAAATTTTTCATTATCTTAAAGATAGAGTCTCGCTTTGCCACCCATGCTGTAGTGCAGTGGTACAATCAGCTCACTGCAGTGTTTAATTCCTGGGCTCAAGGGATCCTCTTGCCTCAGTCTCCCGGGTAGCTAGGACTACAGGCACGCACCACCACACCCGGCTGATTTTCTCATTTTTTGTAGAGACAAGGGTCTCCCTATGTTGCCTAGGCTGGTCTTAAGCTCCTAGGCTCAAGCAATCCTCCTGCCTCAACCTCCTGAAGTGCTGGGATTATAGGGATGAGCCACTGTACCTGGCCTAGACAATGAAACCTTGTGACCAAAACAGTGACAATTACAATTATCATGAAGTTATAAAAGGCCTTCATGATTACCTAACACAATCTTCTTACCTGACAGATGTAGAAACTGTGTCCAATGTACAACCACATACACATGATCTGATATCTTCAGACAAAACTCCTTTTGATAAATTACTTAGCAAACAAACCAATAATACCTAAGCACTATTTTGTAATATGGAAAGAAGAGTTTGATCGAAACATAGACGTGTTGAGTTCACACGCCACAGCTATGGGGAAAAAGGCCTCAAACACCATTCTAATAAACAAATATCCACAATGTTAGAGGCTTACTGAGAACCCATTTGAGTTTCTGTCATCAGAAATCACAGCCGGGCATGGTGGCTCATGCATGTAATCCCAGCACTTTGGGAGGTCAAGGCAGGCAGATCACTTAAGATCAGGAGTTCAATACAAGCCACTGCTCAATGAAATAAGAGAGGACACAAACAGATGGAGAAACATTCCATGTTCATGGTTAGGAAGAATCAATATCGTGAAAATGGCCATACTGCCCAAAGTAATTTACAGATTCAA
>NW_016107837.1:1211836-1220239 GCF_001604975.1 Cebus imitator
AAAAAAAAAAAAAAAGATCAGGAGTTCAAGACCAGCCTGGCCAACATGGTGAAACCCCGTCTCTACTAAAAATACAATAACTAGCCAGGTGTGGTGATGTGTACCTGTAATCCCACCTACTCAGGAGTCTGAGGCAGAACTGCCTGAACCGGGGAGACAGAGGTTGCAGTGAACTGAGATCGTGCCACTGCACTCCAGCCTGGGTGGCAAAAAGAGACTCAGTCCTCTACAAGCAGCCGGGTACAGTGGCTCACGCCTATAATCCTAGCACTTTGGGAGGCTGAGACAGGCCTATCACTTGAGGGCAGGACTTAGAGCAGCCTGACCAACATGGTGAAACTCCATCTCTACCAAAAATATAAAAGTTAGCCAGGCATGGTCATGTGCACCTGTACTCCCAGCTACTCAGGAGGCTAAGGTGGGAGAATTGCCTGGAATCCAGGAGCCAGAGGCTGCAGTGAGCCCAGACTGCACCACTGCACTCCAGCCTCGGCGACTGAGCAAGATCTTGTCAAAAAGAGGAGGGGAGGGCAGGACAGGGGAGGGGAAGGGACTCTACCAGCATACGACTAACATATTAAGTATCAACTTGAGAGGAAGAACTCAACATAGAATAACCTGGCAGCAAGGTATAAGGACATGAATAAGTGAGTTCACCAAAGCCTGGAGAGTAAGCAAAGCAACAGTCAGGGGGAGAACCACAATGGCATGGTTCCATGTGCAGGAAGGCAAATTAAGTTCCAGAAAGGTAGATTATCACGATCATGTGCAAAAAGCTCAAAGGGAGGGCCAAGCATGGTGGCTCATGCCTATAATCTCAGCACTTTGGGAGGCTGAAGCAGGTGGATCGCCTGAAGTTGGGAGTGTGAGACCAGCCTTACCAACATGAAGATACCGTTGTCTCTACTAAAAATACAAAATTAGCTGGGTGTGGTAGTGCATGCCTGTAGTCCCAGCTACTTGAGAGGCTGAGGCAGGAGAATCACTTGAACCCGGGAGACAGAGGTTATGGTGAGCCAAGATTGCACCATTGAACTCCACCCTGGACAAGAACAAAACTCCATCTCAAAAAAAAAAAAAAAAAGCTCAAAGAGAGCCACATGCAGCAGCTCACGCTTGTAATCCCCGTACACTGGGAGGTTGAGGCAGGCGAGGTAAATCACTTGAGCCCAGGAGTTCAAGACCAGCCTGGGAAACAGGGTGAGATCCTGCCTCTACAAAAACTGAAAATAAAAACACACAATCTGAATGCTAAGGAAAATAACCCAACAGAAGTGGAAAGATTCAAGACACAGGAGAGAAAGGACAAAGTTGTTTTGAGGACGCCTCAAGATAATGTACTACACATAAATCCTGCACTGAGTTTCCATGAATCAACAGACTCATTAAAATCCATCAGTTAACAGCCCCTGGAGCACACAGTTAACCTTCAAACAACAGACTGATGCTTTCTTCCAAATCAAAAGACAAAAGATTTCCCAAAAAAGGCAAAGAGGGAAGAAATCCAGGAGCTCACATCAAATGGCCTGGCTCTCTGAGCAATGTTTCTCCCATGTACTATGTGCCAAGCAGGCACAGCGCACAGTTTAGAAGATGTTCCGATCCAGGCTAAGTGGTGTGGCGGAGCCAGGACAGGCACTAGAGGGACGCGAAAGGGAGGATACAGCCTGGCCTTGGACAGTGAAGGAATGCTTCCTAAAGGGACAGCGCACGGTCTCCATCTCAGAAAGAAAGGGGTTAACCAGGCAAAGACAAAACACACTGGAAAGAAAAGCATGCACAAAGGCACAGAGGCAAGAAAAACCGGGCCCGCTCAGGCCATACAGGCCGTACTCCACAAGCAGGTCAGAATCACTACAGTGCCCAATAGGCACTGCAACAGCAGTAGAACAGCGAGGTGGAAGGAAGCAAACAGCAAAAAGGACACTCAGCTATCTGTGCAGCCAGAGTCTGGCGGGCAAGGGTGGCAGGAACGAGGGGTCATCAAATGAAGCTGAAGACACTCGGGTGCTCAGGCACTAAGACATTCAGAGGGAGGACGACGCAGCAGAGTGTTCACAAAGAGAAAATGCAGTAGACTGAGGCGAGAGTAAGGAAGACCAGACTAGCAGGACAGGGCTGGGTGCAGTGGCTCACGCCTATAATCCCAGCACTTTGGGAGGCCAAGGCAGGAGATCGCTTGAGCCCAGAAAGTCAAGTTGACAATGAGCTATGGTGGCGCCACTGCACTCCAGTCTGATTGACGGAGCAAGACCCTGTCTCTAAAATAAACGAAAATATAAAAGGAATAGCAGGGTGGTTTCTTTATCTTGGTTGGTTACTAAGAAGTGATAAGAGCCAACAGAAACTGAAAGGTATGTGAGGGGACACTGACTAGAACAAGTAGAGGCATCTTTAGAACTCAAGTCTTCGGGCCTCAGTTATCTCAGCTAACAAATACTGTCTTGGCAATAAATGGGGATTCTGTTGTTGTCCCCTCCAGTTCTGAAGTACTATGCGTCTATGATTTGACCATCCCAGCCTCCTCACCGGAATACAGGTGTGGGCATCTGTAAATGTACAAACACACAAAGAACAATTCAAGTCACAGTTTGTGCAGAGGTATTTAATAGAAATGACCGATCCAAACCTCCCATTATTCTTTCTAAAAAAGGAAGAATATTAACAATAGCTACAGCTGTCTTCCTATGCTTTTTTTGTTTTTGTTTGAGATGGAGTCTTGCTGTGTCACCCAGGCTGGAGTGCAATGGCACAATCACAGTTCATCCAACCTCTACCTCCTCCTCTACCTCCTAAGTTCAAGTAATTCTGACTCAGCCTCCCGAGTAGCTGGAATTACAGGTGCACGCCACCATGCCCAGCTAATTTTTGTTTTTTTAGTAGAGACAGGGGTTTTGCCATGTTGGACAGGCTGGTCTCGAACTATTGCCTTCAGGTGATCCACCCACCTAGGCCTCCTGAAGTGCTGGGATTACAGGCAAGAGCCACCACACCCATCCTGATTTTGTATGCTTTTAAGGACAGAAAACAGCCAGGTACAGTGGCTCCCACCTATGATCCCAGTCATCCCAAATACAAAGGAGGCTAAGGCAGGAGCATTGCTTGGGGCCAACAATTTGAAACCAGTTTAGGTTACAAGATTCTGATCCCCCCACCAAAAAAAATTTTAATTAGCTGGGTGTGGTGGCCCGTGCCTGTAGTCCCAGATACTCGGAAGGCTGATGTGGGAGGATCCCTTGAGCCTAGGAGTTCAAGGCTACAGTGAGCTATGCGCTCCAGCCAGGGGAACAGACACTAGATTCTTTGGTTTTTTTTTTTTTTTTTTTTTTTTTTAAAACAGAGTGCAGTGGTGTGATCTCGGCTCACTGCAACCTCCACCTCCTGGGTTCAAGCAGTCCTCTGCCTCAGCCTCCCAAGTAGCTGGGATTACAGGCTCCTGCCAACACACCTGGCTTACTTTTGTATTTTTAGTAGAGACGGGGTTTCACCATCTTGGCCAAGTTGGTGTTGAACTCCTGACCTCGAGATCCACCCACCTTGGCCTCCCAAAGTGCTGGGATTACAGGCGTGAGCCACCGTGCCCAGCCTAGACTCTTAACTAGTAACTTGTAGACAATATTTGCCTTGGTGGGCTACTTTCACCTAAGTGAAATAATTATCAAGTATTTTCAGGAAAAGTAATTAGATTATAGTACACTATTTTTTCTTTTTTGTTTTGTTTGAGATAGTCTCACTGTCAACCATGTTGGAATACAGTGGCGCGATCTTGGCTCACTATAACCTCCTCCCCAGTACAAGTGATTCTCCTGTCTCAGCCTTCCCAGTAGCTAAGATTACAGGCACGCACCACCACACCCGCTAATTTTTGTATTTAGTAAAGACGGGGTTTCACCATGTTGGCCAGACTGGTCTTGAACTCCTGGCCTCAAGTGATCCACCCACCTCGGCCTCCCAAAGTGCTGGGATTACAGGCGAGAGACCCAGCACCAGGCCTTGCAGTACACTATTAAACAGTTAATTTTACTGAATTTTAGCATGAAAATGAAATTACCATACTATAAATCTGAATATTAGCTTTTCAAGAATCCTTTAAAGAAAATAAAAAGCTTCACCATTTCATAGACAAGAAAACTAAAAAGAATTAGAATTAAAATTCTGAGCTGCTAAATGCACTGTGGTATACTGGATTAGATCCTAGAACAGAAATAGGACATTTTAAAATAATCTATAGTTATTAACATTGTACCAATGCTAATTTCTTAGTTTTGACAAATATACCAACGTTCTCTAGAATATCCATATTAAGGAAAGTTGGCTGAAGAGAACTCGCAAACTCTCTACACAACAGTACGCCCTCATCCACAGTTCCACTTCTCAGTGGTGTGAGTTACCTGTGATCAACTGTGGTTCAAAAACAAGTGAGTACAGTGTAAAAAGGTATTTTGTGAGAGATACCACATTCATATAACTTTTGTTACAGTGTACGTATTGTTACAATTGTCCTATTATTATTGTTGTTAATCTACTACTGTGCCTAATTTACAAATTAAACGTTACCTATGGTAAAGGTATTATATATGGGAAAAACAGCGTATATATTAGAGTTCAGTAATATCTGCAGTTTCAGGCATCCCCAGTGGGGTCTTGGGATGTATCCCCTGCATGTAAGAGGGGACTAGTGTAGTTTCTTGGTGACTTTTCTGTAAATCTAAAATTATTATTCTAAAATAAAAATGTTATTTTTTAAAGTCCTGGGCCATAAGAATTAGATTCTACAACCTCTCACTCAGTTTCAAGTTGTATCTAATATTGTGCTCAAAATATCCAAGAGAAAAATATTATTTACTTGACATCACGATCTATTAATGAATCTAAGGGAAAAACTCAATTTCCTCCGGAAAACAACAAACAGTAATTCTATACCACAAACACTGAAATTACTCCAAGGTAGTTTAGAAATTAAAACATTTCTTTGAGGCAGAGTCTTGTTCTGTCACTCAGGCAAGAGTGCAGTAGCGCAATCACAGCTCACTGCAGTCTCGACCTCCCAGGCTCAAGTGATCCTCCCACACCAGCCTCCTGAGTAACTAGAACTATGGGTGCACACTACCACACCTGGCTCATTTCTCTTTTTTTTTTTTGTAAAGACTGTCTCAATGGCTGGGCGCAGTGGCTCATGCCTGTAATCCCAACACTTTGGGAGACCAAGGCATGCAGATCACCTGAGATCAATAGTTCAAGACCAGCATGACCAACATGGTGAAACCGAATCTCTACTAAACATTCAAAGTTATCCAGGTGTGGTGGCTGGCACGTGCCTGTAGCTACTCGGGAGGCTGACACAGGAGAATCGCTTGAACCTGGGAGGTGAAGGTTGCAGTAAGCCAAGATCAGGCCATTGCACTCCAACCTGGGCAACAAAAGCAAAACTCCACCTCAAAAAAACGGTGTCTCACTATGTTGCCCAGGCTGGTCTCAAAATCCCGGGATTAAGCGATTCTCCTGCCTTGGCCTTCCAAAGTGTTAGAATTATGGTTGTCAACCACTGCATCCAACTGCTAATTCCATTAAAATAAATTTTCATAATCGGTTAGGCCCCAATATTATCTAGAATTTGGTCAAGTTACAGATTTTTAGGGGGTTCTGGGATTTGTATATTTATCTCTAGCCTCTCAAAGTACTGGGATTACAGATGTAAGCCACTCAGTCCAGCTAAAACTTACTTCTAAAGTAACAATAAAATAAACATCATAGAGGCCCGTAAGATACAAGTTACTTGATTTGAACTCATACTGGTCAAACTCTGAAATGAAGATGGCTTGTGTCACCATGTTCATGTAATCCAGCAAATCAGTTTACAAAGCCTACAGGGTCAAAAAGTCTAGTAAAGAGAACTTTATCAAATATTGTGCAAAGCAGCCTCCTATTCTAGCACCAAATAAATATTAGTAATTAAGCCAGGAAAAAAGGTGTCTCCAATAAGTGTATTTCACATATACATTACAATTAAAACTGAAAATATGAATAAGCATAAAAAAATTAATCAGGCAGCTATCTACAGGAAATTCATTTCAAATAATATAGATAGGTTTAAAGCAAAATGATAGAAAAAATACAGCATGCAGAGGCAGGGCGTGGTGGCTCACGCCTATAATCTCAGCACTTTGGGAGGCCAAGGCGGGAGGATCATGAGGTCAGGAGTTCAAGACCTGCCTGGCCAACATGGTGAAACTCTGTCTCTACTAAAAATGCAAAAATTAACCGGATATGGTGGCATGTGCCTGTAATCCTAGCTACTCAGGGTAGAGGCAGGAGAACTGCTTGAACCTGGGAGGCAGACGTTGCAGTGAGTCAAGACCACGCCACTGCACTTCAGCCTGAGCAAAAGAATGAGACTGCATCTCAAAAAAAGAAAGAAAGAAAAATATAACATGCAAATATTAATTAGCAGAAAGCTGGAAGGGCTACATTAATAGCATCAGACAAAATAGACTTTAGAGACAAGGAAACTACCAAAGATGAAGGATACAATTTAAATGACAAACGGGTCAATTCACCAAGAAGATCTAACAATCCTAAATGTACATGCACCAAACAGAACTTCAAACATACAAGAAACAAAAACTAAATAAACTGTAAGGAAAAGTGAAGAAATCTACAATTTCAGTCAGAGACTTCAACATTTGTCTCAGCAATCAGAAAAGTTCGTAGACAAAAACTCAGCAAGAATATCTAAGTGAACAAAACCATCAACCAAAAAAAAAAAAAAAAACCATCAGCCAACTGGATCTAACTGACATTCAGAAAACACCCAATAATAGTAGTATATACATTTTTAAATGCATATGTAACATTCACCAAAACAGATCATAAAACCTTAAACTTTTTGAAAAATTTAAAATCATAAAAAGAATGATCTCTGACTACAATGGTAAAAATTAGACAAGAATTCAGTAATAGATACAGGTGGTTGGGCGTGTTGCCTCAAGCCTGAAATCCCAGCACTTTGGGATACCAAGGCAGGTGGATCACCTGAGGTCAGGAGTTCAAGACCAACATGGTGAAAATCCATCTCTACTAAAAATACTAAACTCAGCTGGGTGCAGTGGTGGGTGCCTGTAATCCCAGCTACTAGATTTTGGTAGGGACACAGTCAAACCACATCAACTTCTAAATAAACTATAAGTCAAAAAAGGGAAATTTGAATTTTATTTATTACTTTAGAGACAGGGGTCTTGCTATGTTGACCCAGCTTAAGTGCAATGCCATTCACAGATGCTATCATTGCACGCTACAGCCTGGAACCCCTGAGTTCAAGTGGTCCTCCTGTCTCAGCCTCCTGAGTAGCTAGAACTATGCTCCAAAATCTGAAACTTTTTAAGCACTGACATGACATTCAATGGAAAAAGCCAAGCACCACAGCCAAGGAGACAATACAAGACCTTATCTGTTAAAAAAAAAAAAAAAAAAAAAAAAATGACTGGCCATGTGGCTCACACCTGTAATCCGAGCACTTTGGGAGGCCGAGGAGGGAGGACCACCTGAGGTTGGGAGTTTGAGACCACCCTGGCCAATATGGAAAAACGCTGTCTCTACTAAAAATACAAAATTAGCAGGGTGTGGTGGCAAATGCCTGTAATCCCAGCTACTCGGGGGGCTAAGGCAGGAGGATCACTTGAACCCAGGAGGTGGAGGTTGCAGTGAGCCAAGATCGTGCCACTGCACTCCAGCCTGGGCAACAAGAGCAAAACTCAGTCTCAAAAACTAATATTAAAAAAAAGTTAAAAGCCAGGGCACGGTGGCTCACGCCTATAATCCCAGCACTTTGGGAGGCTGCCGTGGGCAGATCACCTGAGGTTGGGACTTTGAGACCAGCCTAACCTACATGCAGAAACCCCGCCTCTACTAAAAATATAAAATCAGCTAGGCATGGTGGCCCATGCCTGTAATCGCAGCTACTCAGGAGGCTGCAGCAGGAGAATCGCTTGAAACCGGGAGGTGGAGGTTGCAGTGAGCTGAGATCGCGCCACTGCAGTCCAGCCTGGGCAACAAGAGCGAAACTTCATCCCCCAAAAATAAAATGAAATAAAAATAAAAACAAAAAATAAACCCGGCTGGGCACGGTGGCTCACCCCTGTAATCTCAGCACTTTGGGAGGCCAAGGTGGGTGGATCACTTGAGGTCAGGAGTTCAAGACCATCCCGGTCACACAATGAAATCCCACCTCTACTAAAAATACAAAAAAATTAGGTGGACGTAGTGGTGCATGCCTGCAGTCTCAGCTACCTGGAAGGCTGAAGCAGGAGAATGGCTTCAACTCGGAAGGCAGAGGCTGCAGTGAGCCGAGATCACACCACTGCACTCCAGCCTGGGTGACAAAGCAAAACTCTGTCTCAAAAAAAA
>NW_016107837.1:1220294-1221518 GCF_001604975.1 Cebus imitator
AAAAAAAAAAAAAAAAAAAAAAAAAAAAAAAAAAAAAAAAAAAAAAGACACCGAAAACAGAAAAACAGAGAAAAATAAAACCAAAAGCTGCTTCTTCAACAAGGTTTAGAAAATGAAGAAACCTCTATCAAGACAGGCAAGCAAGAATAAAAGGTAAAAAAAAAATTAGTAATATCAGGAATGAAAGGGCATAGACATCACTACAGCCTCCCACAGACATTAAAAGGATAACAGAGGAATACTACAGACAACTCTACACACATAAATTCAAATACTTAGATGAAATTAACCAATTCCTTGAAAACCAGAAACTACTAACATAGAGGAGAAAGAAGTAATTCCCACCTTACTCTAATGAAGCCAGCATTAATACTACAGCTGAAGCATTCCAAATCCAAAAATGTGAAATCTGAAATGCTCCAAAATCTGAAACTTTTTAAGCACTGACATGACATTCAATGGAAAAATTCCCTGGAACATTTCTGATTTCAGATTTTCAGATTCAATGAGCTCAATCAATAAGTATAGTGCAAATATGCCAAAATCTAAAATTATCTGAAATCCAAAACACTGCTCGTCCCAAACATTTTGGATAAGGGATATTCAACCTGTAAAACCAAAAACAGACAAAAACAATTTAAGAAAGCTAGTGACAAACATCCCTTATGAAAACCGATCAACAATGGTCAATAAAATTTAGTGAATTTAAGTCTAGCAAATAAAAAATAATCAAGCGGGGTTTATTCTAGGAATGTAAACCTGGTTCAATATCCAAAATCAATAATGTTACCTAGGACATTAACAGTATAGGCTGGGTGTGATGGCTCATGCCTGTAATCCCAGCATATTGAAAGGCAGAGGCTAGTGGATGACTTGAGGCCAGGAGTTCGAGGTCAGCTTGGCCAACATGGCAAAATCCTGTCTCTACTAAAAATACAAAAATTAGCCAGAAGTGGTGGTGCACGTCTGTAATCTCAGCTACCTGGGTCCCTGAGGCACAAGAATCACTTGAATTCAGGTGGCAGAGGTTGCAGTGGGCTGAAATCGCACTACTGAACTTCAGCCTGGGCCACAGAGTAAGACTTGGTCTCACATGCAAAAAAAAGTAAAACTGGCCGGGCGCGGTGGCTCAAGCCTGTAATCCCAGCACTTTGGGAGGCCGAGGCGGGTGGATCACAAGGTCAAGAGATCGAGACCATCCTGGTCAACATGGTGAAACCCCGT
>NW_016107837.1:1224454-1225710 GCF_001604975.1 Cebus imitator
AAAAAAAAAAAAAAAAAAAAAAAAAGTAAAACTACAAAATTTTTAGAAGAAAACATAGAAGGAAAAAAATCTTCATAACCTGGAGCTAAAACGGAGATCTTAGAAATGACACTAAAACCATGAGCCATAAAAGAAAAAATTGGTAAACTGGACCAGGCGTGGTGGCTCACACCTGTAATCCCAGCACTTTGGGAGGCCAAGGCAGGTGGACCACGAGGTCAAGCGATCGAGACCATCCTGGCCAGCATGGTGAAACCCCATCTCTACTAGAAATACAGAACTAGCTGGACGTGGTGGCGCACACCTATAGTTTCAGCTACTCAGGAGGCTGAGGCAGGAGAATTGCTTCAACCCAGGAGGTGGAGGTTGCAGTGACCCAAGATTGTGCCACTGCACTCCAGCCTAGCAACAGAGCAAGATTCCATCTCAAAAATAATAATAAATGGTAAACTGAACTTCATTCACATTAAACTTTTTTTCTCTGGGGGGAAAAAAAAAAGTTACCATCTCAAAAATAATAATAAATGGTAAACTGAACTTCATTCACATTAAACTTTTTTTCTCTGGGGGGAAAAAAAAAAGTTAACAGGCTGCGTACGGTGGCTCACACCTGTAATCCCAGCAATTTGGGAGGTCGAGGCCAGTGGATCACTTGAGGTCAAGAGTTCAAGACCAGCACGGCCAACACAGCGAAATCGTCTCCACTAAAAATACAAAAATTAGCCAGGCGTGGTGACATTTGCTTGTAATTCCAGCTACTCAGGAGGCTGGGCCATGAGAATCACTTGAATACAGGAGGCGGAGGTTGCAGTGAGCCGAGATCATCCCACTGCACTTGTGCCTGGGTGATGGAATGGGACACCGATTCATTAAAAAGGTAAGCTACAGAGTTGAAGAAAATGATGGCAAATTATATGTGACAAAGGACTTGAATTGAGAATCATGGAAAACTTTCGAACCTTGAAAGAAAGAAAACCCAATTAAAAAATAGGCAAAGTTGGCCGGGTGCAGTGGCTCACACCTATAATCCCAGCACTTTGGGAGGCTGAGGTGGGCAGATCACCTGAGGTCAGTAGTTCAAGACCAGCCTTACCAACATGCAGAAATCCCATCACTACTAAAAATACAAAATATCAGCCTGGCTGTGGTGGTGCATGCCTGTGATCCCAGCTACTGGGAAGGCTGAGGCAGGAGAATCGCTTGAACCTGGGAGGCGGAGATTGCGGTGAGCTGAGACTGCGCCACTGCACTCCAGC
>NW_016107837.1:1227564-1228878 GCF_001604975.1 Cebus imitator
AGGGGCTGGGCGCAGGCAGAGGGAGGTAGAGGTTGCTGTGAGCCGAGATCACGCCACTGCACTCAAGCCTGGGCGACAAGAGTGAGACTTTGTCACCAAAAAAAAAAAAAAGTTTAGGCCAGGTGCAGTGGCTTACACCCGTAATCCTAGCACTTTGGGAGGCCAAAACGGGCTTGGGTGTTCGAGATCAGCCTGGGCAACATGGCAAAACCCCATCTCTACTAAAAAAAAAAAAAAGTGTAAACAAAAACCAGTGAAAATCTCAAGTGCTAGCAACGATGCAGAACAACTAGAACTCTCAGACATTGCTGTGAGTAGGCAAAATGGTATATCCACTCTGGATAACAGTTTGGCAGTTTCACATTATGTTAACATATGACCCAGCTCCTACTCCTTGTGTTTACCTAGAAAATGGAAATTTACTTTCACACAAAAATCCTGTATAAACATGTTTACAGTAACTCCATTTATAATCATCAAAACCTGAAAGCCACCTCAATGTCCACCAATGGAAAAATGGACAAACTACGGTACATTTACACAATAGAATACTACACAGCAGTAAAAAGGAACAAACTACTGATACATGCAACAACTTGGATGAATCTCAAAGTCATTATGCTGAGTGAAATAAACCCTCCCAAAAAGACTACACTGTATGAATCCATTTATAGGACTTATCTGAAAGATAAAATCATACCAAGTAACAGAGTAATGGCTGCCAAGACTTTAGGAACTAGGGAGACTGTACTACAGCATGAGAGTCTCTGTGAACAATTAAACTGTTCTGTATCCTGATTGTGGTAGTGGATATATGAATCTACAGCTGTTAAAATTTGAATGCAAAATGCACATTTTAAAAATTCAATTTTGGGCCGGGCGCGGTGGCTCACACCTGTAATACTAGCACTTTGGGAGGCTGAGGTGGGTGGATCACCTGAGGTCAGGAGTTCAAGACCAGCTTGGCCATCATGGTGAAACCCCATCTTTAAAAAGAAAAAGAAAAAAAAAAATTCAATTTTGGCTGGGGCAGTGGCTTATACCTGTAATCTCAAAACTATGGGAGACCAAGTTTGGAGGAAATGCTTGAGCCTAGGTAGTCTGAGACCAGTTTGGGCAACCCAGTGGGACCACATCTTTATAAAAAAACTTTTTTTTTTTAATTAGCCAGGCATGGTGGTACACACCTGTAGTCCCAGCTACTTGGAGGCTGAGGCAGGAGCACTGCTTGAGCAGGGGAGGCTGAGACTACAAAGAGCCATTGTCATGCCACTGCATTCCAGGCTAGGAAACAGAATGAGACTCTGTCTCCAA
>NW_016107837.1:1230679-1243246 GCF_001604975.1 Cebus imitator
TACTCAGGAGGCTGAGGCAGGAGAATCGCTTGAACCTGAGACACAAAGGTTGCGGTGACCCAAGATCACACCACCGCACTCCAGCCTGGGCAAACAGAGCCAGATTCCGTTTCAAAAAAAAAATTCAAAGGCAAAATCCATCTAAAGGATACAGATCAGATCAGTAGTAGCAATGACTATGAAGGGGAACAGGGAGCATCCTGGAGAATTATCTACATTCTTTTTTGTTTTTTTAAGATAAAGTCTCCCTGTCACCCAGCTTGGAGTGCTGTTGTGATGCAACCACACTCACTGTAACCCTCAGATTCCTGAGCTCAAGCGATTCTTTCGCCTGAGCCTCCTATGTAACTGAGATTACAGGGGCCCGCAACCATACCCAGCTAATTTTTTTGTATTTTTAGTAGAGTTGGGGTTTCATCACATTGGCCAGGCTGGTCTCAAACTCCAGAGCTCGTGATCTGCCCACCTAGGCCTCCCAAAGGGCTGGGATTACAGGCATGAGCCACTGTGGCCGGCCAGGCTAATTCCTCAAGTTTTCTGAGGAGACAGAGACTCGCTATACTGCCCAAACGAGTCTTGAACTCCTGGCCTCAAGTGACCCTCCCATCTCAGCCTTCCAAAGTGCTAGGATTATGGGTGTAGGCCACTGTGCCCAGACTGTATTATCTTGATATATTTATTACATGGGTGTATACACACATAAAAATACTGAATCACAGAAATGCTCTCTGCAGCTGCACCATTTCTAAAGCCTGTATGGTAATCATTTAAACTTTTTTTTTTTTTGAGACAGTCTCTCACACTATTCACCAGGCTGTGTAGCACAGTGGCACAATCTCAGCTCACTGCAACCTCCACTTCCTGAATTCAAGCAATTTTCCTGCTTCAGCCTCCCAATTAGCTGGGACTACAGGCATATGCCACCACACTCAGCTAATTTTTTTGTATTTTTAGTAGAGATGGGGTTTTACCATGTTGGCCAGGATGGTCTCGATCTCCTGACCTCGTGATCTGCCCGCCTTGGCCTCCCAAAGTGCTGGGATTACAGGTGTGAGCCACCGTACCTGGCCCATTTAAACTTTTTTAAGTTAAAATTGTTAATTTTAGTTAAGACACAGGAAGTTTCACATTTTTCTTCAATCTATTTCCCAGGTCACTATGGCAAATGTGAACTAGAGTTAATGATAACCTCACTTCACCATGGTAGCAATTTCTACAACACATGGAAGACCTCTAAGTACACCCTGATATACCCCAAAGATCCATAAAAATCACACAAGGCTTGTTTATACAATGATCATACCATCAAACCAGAGGATACACTATACGGTGGCTTTTTTTTTTTTTTTTTTTTTGGAGACAACATCTTGCTTTTTTGCCCAGCGCAATGGCGCAATCTCGATTGACTGTGCAACCTCCGCCCACCGGGTTCAAACAATTCTCATGCCTCAGCTGAGATTACAGGCACTCATCACCACGCCCGGCTAATTTTTGTATTTTTTAGTAGAGACAGGGTTTCACTATATTGGCCAGGCTGGTCTCAAACTCCTGACCTCAAGTGATCTGCCTGCCTCAGCCTCCCAAAGTGCTGATGTAACAGGTGTGAGCCACCACACCAGGCCCCTATGGTGGCTAATTTTTAACTTTTTAAAAGTTAAAATTTTTGACTTTTAAATTTTAACATGGGAGGGGGTGGCCTCTCCATGTTACTCAGGCTGATCCTGAACTCCTAGACTTAAGTGATCCTCTCACCCTGGCCTCCCTAAATCCTGGGATTACAGGCATGAGTCATCAAGCCTGTAACGCCCTATCATTTAGAAAACTGAGGTAGTGCAGGTTGACGCCCTGCCCATGGAACAGAGCCTATCAAATCTGTGGTTCCCCAAGCTTTGTGTACATGAGTTCTGTTTTGGATCAAAGACCCTATAAGCTAAGTTATGTTTTTCTACTTCTCTCATGGTCCTGGGAGAAATAGGTCAGAAGTTCAAGACCACCCTGGTCAACAGGATGAAACCTCATCTCCTTTGTTGAAGCTACCAACATGCGAAAACACTCTCTTTGGTTCAACAGCCGCCTCCATGAAGGTCGTTCGGGGTATAACTCACAGTGCTATGTCCAGCAAACAGGGCAGTGAGACTGTGACCCCTCCTGAAAAATCAAGACAGTCCTTCCACTCTGCCTTCTCTTATCCACCTTCTGGCTTGGTGACTATCTATGAGTGTAGAGAATGCTTGCCAGGACTCAGAAAGCCTCTCTGGGAAAGAGGGCTGGAACCCGCTCACTGTTTCTTCCTGACATTGTTTTGGGTGCCATTTTGCACCATACAAGGTACTCCAAAGAGCTCACCATCTGTGGGGAAACAATTCAGAAGCGTCAGAATTACAGCAAGACTTTCTGTGATCAGTGTCAAGAATACTTTACCCCAACTGCCATAAAGGGTATCTTTAACGAACAACTATTAAGATATTTACAGAGAAACTTAAAAACTAAGAACAGCTTTAAAAGTTTAAAATATCGGCCAGGCACAGTGGCTCATGCCTGTAATTCCAGTACTTTGGGAGGCCGAGGTGGGTGGATCACCTGAGGTCAAAAGTTCAAGACCACCCTGGTCAACAGGGTGAAACCTCGTCTCTACTAAAAATACAAAAATTAGCCAGGCATGATGGCAGGTGCCTGTAATCCGTGCTAATCGGGAGGCTGAAGCAGGAGAATCACTAGAACCTGGAAGACAGAGGTTGCAGTGAGCCAGAGACCACACCATTGCACTCCAGCCTGAGCAACGAGAGCAAAACTTCATCTTGGAAAAAAAAAGTTTAAAATATCATCCAATGGCCAGGTTCGGTGACTCACGCCTGTAATTCCAGCACTTTGGGAGGCCTAGGTGGGTAGATCACTTGAGGTCAGGAGTTCGAGACCAGCCTGGCCAACATGGTGAAACTCTGCCTCTACTAAAAACACAAAAAAATTAGCCGGGTGTGGTGGTACATGCCTGTAGTCCCAGCTACTCAGGAGACTGAGGCAGAAGAAACGTTTGAACTCAGGAGGTAAAGGGTGCAGTGAGCCAAGATCCCAATACTGCACTCCAGCTTGGGTGACAGAAGGAGTCTCCGTCCCAAAAAAATTTTAAAAGAAATAAAATACAAAAATTACCTGGCCGTGGTGGCAGGTGCTTGTAATCCCACCCAGCTACCTCGAAGGCAGAGGCAGGAGAATTGCTTGAACTCAGGAGGCAGAGGTTGCAGTGAGCTGACATGGCACCACTGCACTCCAGCCTGGGTGACAGAGTAAGACTCTGTCTCAAAAATAAAAAATAATCCTGGCCGGGCACAGTGGCTCACGCCTGTAATCCCAGCACTTTGAGAGGCCAAGGTGGGTGAATCACGAGGTCAGGCGTTCAAGACCAGTCTGGCCAATACAGTGAAACTCCATCTCTATTAAAAAATTTTTTTTTAAATTAGCCAGGTATGGTGGCAGGCACCTGTAATTCCAGCTACTCGGGAAGCTGAGCAGGAGAATCACTTGAACGAGGGAGGTGGTTTCTGTGAGCCAAGATCGTGCCACTGCACTCCAGCCCAGGTGACAGTGCAAGACTCCATCTCAAAATTAAAAAAATATATTAAAAAATAGAAAAATAAAAAATAAATACCATCCAAGATGGAAACACATTTTAAAAGCTTAAAATACAGTAAAAGCCCTGGGCACGGTGGCTCCGCCTGTAATTCCAGAACTTTGGGAGGCTGAGGTCAGGAGTTTGAGACCAGCATGACCAACATGGTGAAATCCGTCCCTACTAAAAATAGAAAAATGAGTCAGGCATGGTGGCAGGAGCCTGTAATTCCAGCTATTTGGGAGGCTGAGGCAGGAGAATCACTTGAACCTAGGAGGAAGAGGTTGCAGTGAGCCAAGATCATGCCACTGCACTCCAGCCTGGGCAACAGAGCAAGACTCCATCTCAAAAAAAAAAAAGGCCGCGCTGGTGGCTCATGCCTGTAATCCCAACACTTTGGGAGGGTGAGGCAGGCGGATCACCTGAGGTCAGGAGATGGAGATATCCTGGCTAACATGGTAAAACCCAGTCTCTACTAAAAATACTAAAACTTAGCCAGGCGTGGTGGCACACACCTGTAGTCCCAGCTACTCAGGAGGCTGAGGCAGGAGAATCACTTGAACCAGGGATGCGGACGTTGCAATGAGCCGAGATCATGCCACTGCATTGCAGCCTGGGTAATAGAGCAAGACTCTATCTCAAGAAAAAAAATTAATCCCAGCACTTTGGGAGGCCGAGGCGGGTGGATCACGAGGTCAAGAGATCGAGACCATCCTGGTCAACACGGTGAAACCCCATCTCTACTAAAGCTACAAAAAATTAGCTGGGCATGGTGGCGCATGCCTATAATCCCAGCTGCTCAGGAGGCTGAGGCAGGAGAATTGCCTGAACCCAGGAGGCGGAGGTTGCGGTGAACCGAGATTGCGCCATTGCACTCCAGCCTGGATAACAAGAGCGAAACTCCGTCTCAAAAAGAAAAAAAAGAAAAAAATAAATAAAATACAGTAAAAGTAAATGTCAAGGTGCAGGACACAACAGCACACAATGAACTAATTCTGTGAACTATAGCCCAGATTTTATTAATGAGATTACATGAAATAGAAAAGATCAGAAAAGTATTAAAATACTGTTTTGTTTTGTGTTTTCAGACAGTCTTGCTCTGTTGCCCGGGCTGGAGTGCAGTGGTGCGATCCGGGCTCACTGCAATCTCTGCCTCCCAGGTTCAAGCAATTCTCCTGCCTCAGCCTCCCAAGTAGCTGGGATTACAGGCATCCACCAGTATTCCCCACTAATTTCTGTATTTTTAGTAGAGATGAGGTTTCACCATGTTGGCCAGGCTGATTTTGAACTCCTGATCTCAGGTGATCCACCCATCTCGACACCCAAAGTGCTGGGATTACAAGCATGGGCCACCGAGCTCAGCCAGTTTTTTGTTTTCTTTGAGAGGTAGTTTCACTCTTGTTGCCCAGGCTGGAGTACACTGGCTCAATCTCAGCTTACTGCAACCTCTGCCTCCCAGGTTCAAGTGATTCTTCTACCTCCGTCTCCTGAGTAGCTAGGATTTCAGGTCCACACCACCATGCCTGACTAATTTATTGTATTTTTTAGTAGAGACGGGTTTCACCATGTTGACGAGGCTGGTCTCGAACTTCTGACCTCAGGTGATCCACCCACCTTGGCCTCCCAAAGTGCTGGGATTACAAGCGTGAGCCACCGCGCCCAGTCCTAAAATATTTTGTAAAATTTTTGTGTTTACGTGTGTGTCTCCCAGGTCTTAACAGATTTTATTTCTTAGAGTGGGTCATAGTCAAAAACCTTGATAGAACAGTTGCAGTGGCTCACACCTGTAATTCCAGAACTTTGGGAAAGAAAGATGAGAGGACTGCTTGAGGTCAGGAGTTCAAGACCAGCCTGTGCAACATAGTGAGACTCTGTCGCTATTAAAAGAAAAATTTTGCCAGGCACAGTGGCACACACCTAGAGTCCTAGCTACTTGGAAGGATGGCTTTGCTCAACAATCGGAGGTTACCGTGAGCTATGATCACGCAACTGTACTCCAGCCTATGCAACAGAGGAAGACCATGCCTATTTAAAAACAACAGGGGCCAGGTGCGGTGGCTCACACTTGTAATCCCAGCACCTTGGGAGGCCCAGGTGGGCGGATCACAAGGTCAAGAGATCAAGACCATCCTAGCCAACACGGTGAAACCCTGTCTCTACTAAAAATACAAAAATTAGCTGGGTATGGCAGCACGCGCCTGTAGTCCCAGCTACTTGGGAGGCTGAGGCAGGAGAATTGCTTGAACCTGGGAGGCAGAGGTTGCAGTGAGCCGTGATCGTGCCACTATACTCCAGCCTGGCACCTGGTGACAGAGCGATACTCTGTCTCAAAAAAGCAACAACAACAACGAAATCCTGATGCATACTAGTTTAACAGAATATCAGAGTCTTGTCAAAAATAATTCTCAGGTGGGCACAGTGGCAAGACGTCTGTACCCTTAGCCATTAACAAAACTAAGATGAGAGGGATCGATTGAGCCCATGAGCTCAAGGCCAGCCTGAGCAACATAGCAAGACCCTATCTTAAATAAAATACTAGGTATATAGTTATCTGATTTTGAATAATGTGACAAAAATAATAGAAGGTATATTTTAGCTAAGTATTCCAAAGCAAATGTGAATTAGTAAAACTTGAAATGGTATGAAAGACTAAAACTAAGGATTTTATTGTGCCACCAACTGGTTTTCATTGAATCACTAGAAATGGGTATATTTTACATGCAGCTACAGCAAACGTTATCAATATTTTTTGGAAGGATATGCACAGGCAAACCTCCCACCCTCCCCTACCCACAGCAGCAAACACTGCCCTTAAAAACCCCAATGATCCAAACGCACAAGCTTCATCCTTGATCCCAAGAACTATAGCCTGTTTTGATCTCCAGGACACTGGATGAGGGCAATCTCTGGAGACTGAGTCCAGGACTACAGCCCAAGACCCTAAAGTAACAATAATAATAAAAACAGTGGAGCACAGTGGTTCACACCTGTAATCCCAGCACTTTGGGAGGCCGAGGTAGGGAGCTGGAGACCAGCTTGACCAACATGGAGAAACCTTGTCTCTACTAAAAACACAGTATTAGCTGGGTGTGGTGGCACATACCTGTAATCCTAGCTACTCTGGAGGCTGAGGTAGGGGAATCCCTTGAACCCAGGAGGTGGAGGTTGCCATGAGCTGATACCGTGCCACTGCACTCCAGCCTGGGCGACAAGGGCAAAACTCCGTCTCAAAAAAAAAAAAAAAAAAAGCTCCAACAGATGCACTTATACTGCAAAGAACACCGGAAGTACTTTACACTGAAATATACATTGCTGTATTTTCTTTTCTAGAGTCTGGCTATGTTGCCAGGCTGGAGTGTAGTGGCACGATCTCAGCTCACTGCAACATCTGCCTCCTGGGTTCAAGCGATTCTCCTGCCTCAGCCTCCTGAGTAGCTAGCACTACAGGTGTGCGCCACCATGTCCAGCTAAAAATACAAAAATTAGCTGGACGTGGTGGCACACTAAACCCCATCCTGGTCAACATGGGGTTTTACCATGTTGACCAGGATGGTCTTGATCTCTTGACCTCATGATTCACCTGCCTCAGTCTCCCAAAGTGCACAAGCCTGAGCCACCGTGCCCAGCCACATTGCTGTATTTTCATGTTACCGTATAAGCATCAGAGAGCCTCTACAAAGAGAATGATTCCTCTGCTCTCAGTACATACTGCTCCAACACAGTAAATGCAATCTTGTATGAAACAATACGTGTAGCTGGGGCGGTGGCCCACGCCTTGTAATCCCAGCACAGCACTATGGGAGGCAGAGGACGACGGATCACCTGAGGTCAGGAGTTCAAGGCCAGCCTGTCCAACAAGGTGAAACCCCGTCTTTACAAAAATACAAAAATTAGCTGGGCATGATGGCGGGTGTCTTTAATCCCAGCTACTCGGGAGGCTGAGGCGGGACAATAGCTTGAACCCGGGAGGCAGAGGTTGCAGTGATCCGAGATCGTGCCATTGCAGTCCAGCCTGGGCGACAAAGACACTCCGTCTCAAAAAAAAAAAAAAGAAAAAAAGAAATTGTGTCATGATTTGGCACAAAAATACTCCCAACACTTATTTCACGTTTTAATCGCAATCTCTATGAATCTACATAATTTAACAGTTGAAATAACATTACAAGAACTAACGCAACTTTTCAATAAAATCTATTCTCTTTCAGGAGACAATGGGATAACTGGAAATGACTGTGCCAATTGCATACCCACTTACAGGCACTGTGCCTCCGAAATGCTGTGACCAACAGTTGAATAAAAGTGGCAGGTCCATAATTGGTAGGTGCAAAGTGTGCTCTCTTCAAAAAACTGAAAAAAATTACCTTTCAAATTCATTAGGTTCGAATCCTAAATGCATAGCTGAGTAACCAGAATACTCAATACCCGTGAAAACTTAACAAAGCAGGGGAGGAACGGCCAGGGCTGCCAGCTCCAGGTGGCTGTCAGGTGCATCTCCAATGACCACATAGGAGGACCAAAGGAAAACTTCCGGGAGGCCCTTGTCAATCACGCGCGGGGCATAAGGAAGGCGGACAGAAAAAAACAACATTTCAAACCCCTGGAACCGCCGTCGCTCTGGGGCTGCCGCAGCGGGCGAGAGGCAACGACCGAAGCCCGGGCCTCGCGGGCATCACTCGCCGAGTCCTGCGGAAGGCGAAGCGCCGTGCGCGGAGCTGCACCGGGGAGACGTCCCCGCCTGTTCAGGGGCTGGACCAGCCGCCGGCCGCGAGCCGTGGCCCCGGTGTCGCCCTCCCGCCGCCTCTGCTCACGTTCTCCTCTCTCAGGAGGCTGACAGAGGCCGCGTCACCCCGAGAGCCGCCCACCTGCCGCCCTGGCCCGGGACCCCGGCAGGCACGGCGCGGCAGGACCCGTTATCCGCCCGGCCGCAGCATCCCAGGCCCGGGGCGCTCGGGCCGACAGCGGGAGGCCGCGCTCCGCAAGGCGCGAGGAACCGCGACCGCGTACCGCCACCGACCCCCTCCCGCCGCCGCCGCTCACCTCGAAGTAGCCTCCGGGGGCGGCGCCGCCCGCGCTCGCGCCAGCGCCCAGGGGCCCGTTGGCCACCGCCGCGCCGCCCACCAGGCCCGCCGTGCCGCCCGGGGCCGCCAGGCCCGCGCCCTGGGAGCCGCGCAGCGCCGCCGCCGGGCCGGCCTTGCCGCTGCTCGCGCCGCCGTTACCCCCGCCTGAGCCGCCGCCGCCGCCGCCCCGCTTGTTCTTCCGGCGCTTGGCCCCGCGTTTGGCGTCGGCTGGGCTCATGGCGGGCGGGGAGAGGGGCGCGGAGCGGGCGCGGGGGGCTACGGGCGGCGGCGGAGGGCGGGGAGGCTGAGGCGGCGGCGGCGGCGGGCGCTCCGGCCAGCCGGGGGACGCTGCACGGAGTCGCCTCCGGGGCGGGGAGGGCTGCGGCGGGCGGGAGCTGCGGGGCAGGCCGCTGGGCGGGAGGAACCGCGAGTCCACAGTCCCAGCGCCGCCGCTGACCAGAGTTAGAGTCCAATATGGCGGACACAAGGGGAAAGGGATCCCAGTTTACGTCGGGGGAGGGGGAAGGAGCGGCGGGGAGGGGGAGGGATGTGGACCCCCCCGACCCCGCCTTACTCCGCCCCCCGGGCGACGCTTTCCACTTTGTTTGCCCTTCCCCTCCTGCCGTTAACGTGCCTCGGCGCGCAAGGCGCGCCGGGAGTTGAAGTCCGTGCTGCCGGCGCCGCCGCTGGGGGGCCCAGGGGGGAACCACGATGCCCGTCAGGCCGTGCGCGGCCAAGGGCCCGGACTCTGGGAGGAGTTGGAGCCCAGGAGCTGGATGCGACGGTGATGTCACCGCCGCGCTCGTCGTCGCAGATTCCGCCAGCGCCGCGCGGCCTTCTGGGCGTTGTGGTCGGGGGCAGGGCCGAGCCGGCGGGAGGACGCGCTGCCACCCGCAAGGCGAACTACAGGGCTGGCGGCGGGGACTTCCGCCTCTCTAATCGGCGCCCGGCGGCCCGCCGCCCAGGTGCGGCACACCGGCGCGGCTCCCGGGATGCACCAGGGGCGACGCGGCGCCGCCGCCGCCGCCGCCTCCGCCCCCGCCCTCGCCCTGTCCTGGCCCCGCCGGGAACGCCCGGTGACCTTGGGCTGGTCTAGTCCGGGTCCAGATAACTCCGTGAGGACCGCAGAATCCCTGCCTTGTGGACTGGGCGGGGGTTCGAGCGGCGCTGGAAAGCGGGGCGCAGCGGTGTCCGCCTGGGTGCGGAGGCAGCGGCGCAGCGGGCGGAGCGTGGACAGGGCCCGCGGCTGGGACACGCCAGTCGGTTCCCAGAGAACCCCTCGGCTGAAGGCTGCCTTTCCCGAGCCCGCCCTCTCCCTGCTACCCCGTTAAGCCCTCTCCGGAAGTCCCGGTGCCTTGCTACCCCGCAGGGCCCCAGGACGGGCCGGCCGCTTCCCACACCCTCGCACTCACTCACCTCGGAGACAACGAGCCGGGCCAGATTCTCGCGGGGCTCCGGCGCTCCCCGCCCCGAGGGACGCAGACGTCCAGGTCAGAAATAGGGCGTGTGTCGGGACCCTCCTCCCTCCGCGTCCTTGTAGACATCTGCGAGCCCCAGGCGCAGCTCTGCCCTGAGACCCGCGCCACCGGGGACCCTGCCGGCGGCCCCGCCCCCTGAAGGGCCCTGCTTACCACAGACGCAGAGGCACAAAGGACACGATTTCCCCTTTTTGGTTCAACGGATGGTGTCAGGCCGAGGGGCGGGGGGCTTGGCAATGGGACATACGGCCTGCCAGGCTCCACTTGCAGCCTTTACCGAGCCCAGCTGTTCACCCTGGGTCCCCGCAACCCCCCCCATCTGCACCCACAGCCTCCTGATCCTCCGACCAATTCTTCACGACACAAGCAGAAATCTAACGTGATCGAACGAAAACTACTCTTAAAGCTATTCAGAGACCACCTTATCCGCCGAATAAAGCCCTCCCCCCGCCCCATCGGAAGCTCTTGGATGATCCTGCCACTGAACTTGGAGCTTGAGAGAGCGCCCAGGAATGCCCTTCTGGCCTCTGCTTCCGTGTCATAGGCTGTCCCTGCCCTCATACCTGCCCCTTCTCTCAATCCCTGTCCTTTCCTTTGTCATAGCACATTGCATAGGATTGGGATGCATGGTGTCACCAGTATCCCCAAGAGACAAAAGGAGGTTGGGTTTTATTGCACATACCAAATGGAGGTTGGGAGCCATGAAGGGTTTTGAGCAGAGAGATGTTAAGGTCGGTTGGTGTTTTTTTTTTTTTTTTTTTGAGATGGAGTCTCGATCTGCTACCCAGGCTGGAGTGCAGTGGTGCAATCTCAGCTCACTGCAACCTCCGCCTCCCAGGTTCAAACAATTCTCCTGCCTCAGCCTCCCATAGCTGGGATTACAGGCCAGTGCCACCACAGCTGGCTAATTTTTGTATTTTTAGTAAAGATGGGGTTTCACCATGTTGGTCAGGCTGGTCTCAAACTCCTGACCTCATGATCTGCCCATCTCATCCTCCCAAAGTGCTAGGATTACAGGCAAGAGCCACCATGCCAAGTTGGATGTATATTTTTGAAAGAATTCTGGCTACTATTTGAGGTGTGTGGTTTGTTTTTTTTTTTATTTTTTGTTTTTTTTCCAGAAACATGGTCTTGCTCTGTTGCCTAGGCTGGAGTGCAGTGGCCTGATGACGGCTCATCACAGCCTCCAACTCTTGGACTCCAGCAGTCCTCTTGCCTCATGCTCCTGAGTAGCTGGGACTATAGGCACACACCACCACTGTTGGCTAATTTTTTTTTTTTTAATGTTAGGTGTCTTGCTAGGTTGCCCAGGCTGGCCTCAAACTCCAAGCCTCAAGTGATCCTCCCACCTAGGCCTCCCAAAGTGCTGGGATTACAGGTGTGAGCCAAAGTCTGGCTACTGTGTAGAGAGGACAGATGACAGGAGCTAGAGTGGAGATCAGGAGACCAATGACAGAGCCTTGCTGGGGGCAGAGAGGGTGTGCCTGGAAGACAGAACTGAGGGAGCAAAGGCATAAAACTGCTTCTCAAGGTTGTCATTAGCTCCCCTGCTATCCCTGAATGTGTGTGTGTCCCTACTCCAATCCGTGCTGAAACCTAATCATGAATGGAATGGCATCTAGGAGATGGGGCCTCTGGGAGTGATGAGGTCATGAGAGCAGAGCCCTTGTAAGTAGAGTTAGTGCCCTTAAAGAAGAGGGCCTGGGGAGCTGCCTTGTTTCTTCCCTCATGTGGAGACACAGCTAGAAGGCATCAGCTGTGAATCAGAAAGTGGCCTCATCATCAGACACCAAATCTGCCAGTGCCTAGATCTTAGACTTCCTAGCTTCCAGAACTGTGAGAAAGTAGTTTATGTTGTTTATAAGCTACTCTGTTGATAGTATTTTGCAATAATAGCCCAAATGGACTAACACCTAACACACCCTTTAGGAAAAAATTAACAGGAAATTACGGAGAAAAGTTAAAGACATTTCATAAGGCCAGGCACAGTGAGTGGTTCACACCTCTTAATCCCAGCACTTTGGGAGGACGAGGTGGGCGAATCACTAGAGGTCAGGAGTTCAAGACCAGCCTGACCAACATGGCGAAACCCTTTCTCTACTAAAAATACAAAAATTAGCATGGCGTGGTGGCAGGAGCCTGTAATCCCCAGCTGCTCAGGAGGCTGAGGCAGGAGAATCGCTTGAACCTGGGAAGCGGAGGTTGCAGTGAGTTGAGATCCTGCCATTGCACTCCAGCCTGGGTGACAGAGCCAGACTCTCAAAAAACAAACAGAGACATCCTGGCCAACATGGCAAAACCCCGTCTCTACTAAAAATACAAAAATTAGCTGGGCGGGGTGGTACACAACTGTGATCCCAGCTATGTGGGAGGCTGAGGCACAAGAATCACTTGAAGCCGGAAGGTAGAGGTTGCCATGAACCAA
>NW_016107837.1:1243718-1245039 GCF_001604975.1 Cebus imitator
AAAAAAAAAAAAAAAAGATTTGGCCAGGCACAGTGGCTCACCCCTGTAATTCCAGCACTTTGGAAGACCAAGGCAGGAGGACCACTTGTGGCCAAGAGTTTGGGACCAGGCTGGACAACCTAGCAAGACCTCATCTCTGTAAAGAAATTTTTAGCAATTTGGCTAGGTGCAGTGGTTCATGTCAGTAATCCTAGCACTTTAGGAGGCCAAGTTGGGCAGATCACTTGAGCTCAGGATTTCGAGACCAGCCCACATAATATGGTAAAACCCTATGTCTTCAAAAGTACAAAAATTAGCCGGGCGTGGTAGCGCGCACATGTAATCCCAGCTACTCAGTAGACTTTGGGAGGCTGAGGTGGGCAGATCACCTGAGGTCGGGAGTTCAAGATCAGCCTGACCAACATAGAGAAACCCCATCTCTACTTAAAATACAAAATTAGCCGGGCATGGTGGCGCATTCGTGTAATTCCAGCTATTCCGGAGGTGGAGGCAGGAGTATCACTTAAACCTGGGAGGCGGAGGTTGCAGTGAGCTGAGATCCCAACATTGCACTCCAGCCTGGGCAACAAGAGCAAAACTTCACCTCAAAAAAACAAAAAACGGCCAGGTGCGGTGGCTCACACCTGTAATTCTAGCACGTTGGGAGGCAGAAGCAGGAGGATCACCTGAGGTCAGGAGTTCGAGACCAGCTTAACCAACATGGAAAAACTCCACCTCTATTAAAAATACAAAAAATTAGCCAGGTGTGGTGGCACATGCCTGTAACGCTAGCTACACAGGAGGCTGAGGCAGGAGAATTGCTTGAACCCAGGAGGTGGAGGTTGCGGTGAGCCAAGATCGGGCAAAACTCCCAACAGCTATAGAATACACATTCTTTTCATCAGCACATTCTCCAGGTTAGACCATGTGTAAGGCTACAGAACAAGTCTCAATAAACATGCAAGAATTGAAATCATATCAAGTATCTTTTTTGACCACAAAGCAATAAAACTACAAATCAACAGTAAGATAAACTTCTTTTCTTTTTTCTTTTTTAGTTTTATTTATTTTTTTAGCAGCAGAACTTTTTTCTTTTTTGAGAGGGAGTCTCGCTCTGTGCCGAGATTACAAGCATGAGCCACCGCACCTGGCCAAGGAACTTTTATTTTGAGACAGGGTCCCAGTCTTTTGCCCAGGCTGGAGTGCACTGGTGCAGTCATGGCTCACTACAGCCTTGACCTCATTGCTTCAAGCAATACTGCCACCTCAGCCTCCCAAAGTTCTAGGATGCAAGAATGAGCCACCATACTTGGTCAGAATTTTTTTTTTTTTTTTTTTTTTT
>NW_016107837.1:1246100-1261669 GCF_001604975.1 Cebus imitator
AAAAAAAAAAAAAAGACAAAAAATAGAAAGACATCCCATATTCATGGATTGGGTGAATCAATATTGTGAAAATGACCATACTACCAAAAGTGATCTATAAATGGTGCTGAGAAAATTGGATATCTATATACATGAAAATGAAACCAGATCCCTATCTCTTAACATATGCAAAAATCAATGCAAAATGAGTTAGGACCTGAACCTATGAAACCTCTATAAGAGAACACTGAAAAAATGCTTGAGGACATTTCTGTGGGCAATGATTTCATGGAGAAGAACTGAAAAACATGAGCAACAAAAGCAAAATAGACAAACGGGATTTAAAAGCTTTTGCACAGCAAACAAAACAACCAACAGAGTGAAAAGACAATCTGCAGGGTGGAAGAAAATATTTGTGAATTATTTCTATGACAAGGGATTAATAACCAGAATACGCAGGGAATATAAACAACTCAGCAGGGAAAAATCATACAATTTTAAATGGGCAAATGAGTTGAATAGACATCTTGCAAAAGACATACACACAAAAAATGCTCAACACCACTAATCATCAGAGAAATGCAAATTAAAACCAGAATGAGATATCATCTCATGCCACTTAGAACAACTATTATCAAAAGTCAAAAAACAGACCAAACATGGTGGCTCACGCCTGTAACCCCAACACTTTGGGAGGCTGAGATGGGTGGATCTCTTGAGTTCAGCAGTTGGAAACCAGCATGGGCAACATAGTGAGACCCAGTCTTTTTTTTTTTTTGAGACAAAGTCTTGGTCTGTCGCCAGGTGCCAGGCTGGAGTGCAGTGGCACAATCTCGGCTCACTGTAATCTCTGCCTCCTGGATTCAAGCAATCCTCCTGCCTCAGCCTCCCAAGTAGCTGGGACTACAGGTGTATGCCACCATGCCCAGCTAATTTTTGTATTTTTTAGTAGTGATGGGGTTTCACTATGTTGGCCAGGGTGGTCTTGATCTCTTGACCTTGTGATCCGCCCGCCTCAGCCTCCCAAAGTGCTGGGATTACAGGCGTGAACCACTGCACCTGGCTGGGACCCAGTCTTTATGAAAAATAAATTAGGTGGGTGTGGTGGTGCTCTCCTGTAATCCAAGCTACTCAGGAAGCTGAGGTGGGAGGATCATTTGAGCCCACGAGTTCTAAGCTGCAGTAAGCTGATTGCAACCCTGCACTCCAGCCCGAGTGACAGAGAAAGAATGTCTCAAGACAATAAAAGTCAAAAAATAACATGGTGGAAATGATGTGAAAGGAGAAAGGGAAATTATTATACATTATTGGTTGAAATATAATTAGTACAACCATTATGGAAAACAGTATGGAGATAAACCCAAAAAATTAAATATAGGGCTATTCTTGATCTAGTAATATGAACCAGTAATCTCACTACTGGGTATATATCCAAAGAAAAGGAAATTAAGGCCAGGTGTGGTGGCTCATGCCTGTAATCCTAGCACTTTGGGAGGCTGAGGTGGGCAGATCACAAGGTCAGGAGTTCAAGACCACCCTGGCCAACATAATGAACTCCTGTGTCTACTAAAAATACAAAAAATTAGCTGGGCATGGTGGCAGGCACCTGTAATCCCGGCTACTTGGGAGCCTGAGGCAGGAGAATCACTTGAACCCAGGAGATGAAGGTTGCAGTGAGCCCAGATCATGCCACTGCACTCCAGCCTGGGTGACAAGAGCAAAACTCCATCTCAATTTTAAAAAAAAGTTATTCTCATAGAAGTAAGAGAGTTGAATAGTGGTTTCCTTTTTCTCTCTCTCTTTTTTTTTTTTTTTTTTTTTTTTTTTTTTNTTTTTTTTTCTGAGATGGAGTTTCACTTTTGTTGCCCAGGCTGAAGTGTAATGACCTGATCTCGGCTCACTGCAACCTCCACCTGCCAGGTTCAAGCGATTCTCCTGCCTCAGCCCCCTGAGCAGCTGGGACTGCAGGTGTGTGCCAGTACATCTAGCTAATTTTTGTTTTTTTGGTTTTGTTTTTGTTTTGAGATGGAGTCTCACTCTGTTGCCTAGGCTGGAGTACAGTGGCACGATCTCAACTCACTGCAACCTCCACCTTCCAGATTCAAGCAATTCTCCCACCTCAGCCTCCAACGTAGCTGGAATTACAGGCACACCACCACATCTGGCTAATTTTTGTATTTTTAGTAGAGATGGGGGTTTCACCATGTTGGCTAGGCTGGTCCTGAACTCCTGACCTCAGGTGATCCACCCTCCTCTGCCTTCCAAAGTGCTGAGATTACAGGTGTGATCCACCATGCCCAGCCTGGAATAGGGGTTTCTAGAGGTAGGGAAGAGTAATGGGGAGAGGGAGATAGCCAAAGGCTTGTTAATAGATACAAAAGCACAGTTTAAGGCCGGGTGCAGTGGCTCATGCCTGTAATCCACCACTTAGGGAGGCTGAGGAGGGTGGATCACCTGCAGTCAGGAGTTCGAGACCATCCTGGCTAACATGGTAAAACCACTGTCTCTATTAAAATATATTTTTTAAAAATTAGCTGGGCATGGTGGCACATGCCTGTAGTCCCAGCTACTTGGGAGGCTGAGGCAGGAGAACTGCTAAAACCCAGGAGGCAGAGATTGCAGTGAGCCAAGATTGCGCCATTACACTCCAGCCTGGCGAGAGAGCGAGACTCCGTCTAAAAAGAAAAAAAATTAGTTGGGCATGGTAGAACACACCTGTAATCCCAGCTGGCTACTGGGTAGGCTGAGGCAGGAGAATAGCTTAAGCATGGGAGACGGAGGTTGCAGTGAGCCGAGATTGCACCATTGTACTTCAGCCTGGCCAGCAGAGCAAGTCTGTCTCAAAAAAAAAAAAAAAAAAAAAAAAAGTACAGCTTCATAAATGAAATGAGTTTAGTGTTCTATAGCACTATAGGGTGATTGTAATTAACAAAAATTTACTGTGTATTTTCAAATAGAAGAGTGGATTATTAATGTTCACAACACAAAGAAATAAATATTTGAGGTGATGGACATGCTACTCTGATCGTTACACATTCTATACATGTATCAAATTATCACACTGTACTTCCTAAATACGTCCCATTCTATATCAATGAAACATAATAAAGGCAAAATAAAAAATTTATGTGACAAAAACTTTTAAAAATAATACATTCCTTTTTCATTGCTCAGTGGTAATCCACTGTATGGATGTCTCATAGTTTGTTTATACATTTATCTGTCGATGAATATTTGGGTTGTTTCCAGTTTTTGGTTATTACGAAGTTACTATCAACATTCATAAACAAAAACAACTAAAAACCAAAAAAAAAAAACCCTACAACATTCATGTATAAGTCATCATATAAACATGTTTTCATTTCTCTTTAGTAAACACCTAAGAGTGGTCATATAGAAGAGATATGCTTAATTTGTAAAGAACCAACAAACTGTTTTAAAAGTTATTGTAGGCTGAGCACAGTGACTCATGCCTGTAATCCCAGCACTCTGAGAGGCTGAGGTGGATGAATCACCTGAGGTCAGAAGTTCAAGACCAGCCTGGCCAACATGGTGAAACCCCGTCTGTACTTAAAAAAAAAAAATAAAATAAATAAATAAAAAATAAATAAAGGCCAGGTGCAGTGGCCCACACCTGTAATCCCAGCTACTCGGGAGGCTGAGGCAGGAGAATCTCTTAAACCCAGGAGGTGGAGGTTTCGGTGAACCAAGATTGCGCCACTGCACTCCAGCTCAGGGGTGACACAGCAAGATTCAGTCTCAAAAAAAAACAATGATTGTAGGCCAGGTGAAGTGGCTCACACCTGTAACCCCAGCACTCTGGGAGGCCCAGGTGGGCAGATCATGAGGTCAGAAGTTTGAGACCAGCCTGGCCACCACGGTGAAACCCCGTCTCTACTGAAAATACAAAAATTAGCCAGGCATGGTGGCAGGCGCCTGTAATCCCAGCTACTTGGGAGGCTGAGGCAGGAGAACTGCTTGAACTCGGGAGGCGGAGGTTGCGATGAGCCACGATTGTGCCACTGCATTCCAGTCTAAGTGACAGAGCAAGACTCTGTCTCAAAATAAAAAAACAGTGAAAAAAAGTGATTGTATCACTTTACATTTCCAATCAACACTGCATGTGAGATTCAGCTACTCTACACCTCTGCCAATAGCTGACATGGTTAGGTATTGTTAATTTTAGATATCCAATGGTTTAAAATGTGTGGTAATATCTTATTGTGATTTTAATTTGCTTTTCGCTACTAATAATTTTGCAGATTTTTCATGTTCTTACCATCCACACCACATATCTTCTTTGAGGAAGATTCTGCTAAATCTTTTGCTCATTTATTTGCATGTTAATTATTGAGATTTGAGTGTTCTTTTTTTTTTTTTTTTTGAGACGGAGTTTCGCTCTTGTTACCCAGGCTGGAGTGCAATGGTGCGATCTCGGCTCACTGCAACCTCCGCCTCCTGGGTTCAGGCAATTCTCCTGCCTCAGCCTCCTGAGTAGCTGGGATTACAGGCACGCGCCACCATGCCCAGCTGATTTTTTGTATTTTTAGTAGAGACGGGGTTTCACCATGTTGACCAGGATGGTCTCGATCTCTTGACCTCGTGATCCACCCGCCTCGGCCTCCCAAAGTGCTGGGATTACAGGCTTGAGCCACCGCGCCCGGCTGAGTGTTCTTTTTATATTCTGGATACAAGTCCTGTCTCAGATGTGTAATTTGAAAATATTTTCACCAAGTCTCTGACTTGTCACGTCTTAGTCTTTTATTATTTTTTGACAGGTTCACCCAAGCTGGAGTGCAGTGGCGTGATCAGGGCTCTCTGCCACCTTAACGTGGGCTCAAGCAGTCCTCCCACCTCAGCCTCCCAAGTAGCTGGGATGACAGACACATTCCACCATGCCTGGGTAATTTTTAAATTTTTCTATAGACATGGGGTGTCACTATATTGCCCAGGGTGGTCTGAAACTCCTGGGCTCAATCCTCCCACCTTGGCCTCCCAAAGTGTTAGGATTACAGGTGTGAGCCACTGCACCTGGCCTATTTTATTTCCTATTTATTTTAGAGATAGGGTCTCACTATTTTTTTATTTTTGACACGGAGTCTCGCTCTGTCACCCAGGCTGGAGTGCAGTGGCACAATCTCGGCTCACTGCAACCTCTGCCTCAGGGGTTCAAGCGATTGTCCTGCCTCAGCCTCCTGAGTAGCTGGGATTACAGGCATGCACCACCACACCCGGTTAATTTTTGTATTTTTGTTTGTTTATTTGAGACGGAGTCTTGCTCTGTCGCCCAGGCTGGAGTGCAGTGGCGCGATTGCGGCTCACTGCAACCACCACCTTCCAGGTTCAAGCGATTCTCCTGCCTCAGCCTCCTGAGTAGCTGGGATTACAAATGTGTGTCACCATGCCCAGCTAATTTTTGCATTTTTAGTAGAGATGGGGTTTCATCTGTTGGCAAAGCTAGTCTCGAACTCCTGACCTCAGGTGATACACCCGCCTCGGCCTCCCAAAGTGCTGGGATTATAGGAGTGAGCCACCATGTCTTGCCATAATTTTTGTATTTTTAGTGGACATGGGGTTTCATCGTGTTGGTCAGGCTGGTCTTGAACTCCTGACCTCATGATCTGCCTGCCTCGGCCTTCCAAAGTGCTGGGATTACAGGCATGAGCCGCCATGCCTGGCCAGAATCTCACTTTTTAGAGACAGGGTCTCACTCTATAACCCAGGCTGGAGTGCAGAAGTGTGATCATGGCTCACTGAAGCCTTGAATTCCTGGGCTCAAGCAATCTTCCCATTCCAGCTTCCCAAGTATCCAGGACCACAGGTGTACACCACCATTCCCAGCTTTTTGTTTTTTGTTTTTTTAATGTAAAGATGGAGTTTCACTATGTTGTCCAGGCTGTTCTCAAACTCCCAGGCTCAAGCGATCTGCCAACCTTGGCCTCTCAAAGTTCTGGGATTACAGTCATGAGCTACTGCTCCCAGCTGGTTCTTTGTCTTAATGGTGTTCTAAGGTGCAAAATTTTTTTTTTTTTTTTTTTTTTTAATCAAATCCAATTTGTTTTCCGCTTATGCTACTACTATAATTCTTTCCTGACACAAAATCACAAAGCTTTTCTCCCTTCATTTCAGAACTTGTATAGTTTTAAGTTCTACATTTAGTTCTTTTTTTTTTTTTTTTTTTTTTAGACGGAGTTTCACTCATGTTACCCAGGCTGGAGTGCAATGGCGCGATCTCGGCTCACCGCAACCTCCGCCTCCTGGGTTCAGGCAATTCTCCTGCCTCAGCCTCCTGAGTCGCTGGGATTACAGGCACGCACCACCATGCCCAGCTAATTTTTTGTATTTTTAGTAGAGACGGGGTTTCACCATGTTGACCAGGATGGTCTCGATCTCTTGACCTCGTGATCCACCCGCCTTGGCCTCCCAAAGTGCTGGGATTACAGGCGTGAGCCACCGCGCCCAGCCCAGTTCTACATTTAGTTCTATGCTTCATTTTGAGATAATTTTTGTACATGGTAACGTTGAAGTATTTGTTGTATATAGGATTTCAGCACCATTTGTTGAAGTCTATATTTTGTCCACTAAATTGCCTTTGGACACTTGTCAAAAATAGACTGTACTCATGTCTATTTCTGGGCACTATTCTGTGCCATTTATCTATTTGTCAACTTTTATATCAATACCACACAGATTACAGTAGTAGCCTTATAAATCTTAGCATAAGGGAGTGTTTAAATCCTCCAGCTTTATTCTTCTATTATTTATTTATTTAGAAATGGGATCTCACTCTACCACCCAGGCTGGAGTGTAGTGGCCCAATCACAGCTCACTGCAGCCTGGACCTCCCAGGCTCAACTGACCCTCCCACCTCAGTCTCCTGAGAAGCTGGGACCACAGGTACTCATCACTGTGCCCAGCTAATTTAATTTTAATTTTTGTAGAGATGGGGTCTCACTATGTTGCCCAGGCTGGCCACAAACTCCTGGGCTCAAGCTCAAGTGATCCTCTGTCATGGCCTCCCACAGTGCTGGGATTACAGGTGTGGGCCACTGCCTGTATTTTGTATTATTTTATAAATACAAAAATACTGTGATTTTTATGTGTTGTTTTGAATATTCATATTCATTTGAAATTCACACGAATTTCATATCATAATTTCACAGGAATTCCTGTGAATTTCATATGAATTTGAGAATCAGCTTGTCAATTTCTTTAAAAAATCTGGTCAATTTTAACAAAGATTGTGTGGAATGTACAGATCAATTTGGAGATAGTGATGTCTAAGAATCTTCCAGTACATGAGCTATGTTTACATACATTTATTTAGTCTTAGCAATGTTTTAAGGTGTAGTCTACTTGTGTAACACATCTTTTGTCAGACTTATTCCCTATTTCATATTATTTTATGCTATAGTCTCCTTTTATTTAGTTTGCATTTTAAGAAATTGCTGGCTGGTTGTGGTGGTTTAAGCCTGTAATCCCAGCACTTTGGGAGGCCAAGGTGGGTGGATCACAAGGTCAAGATATTGAGACCATCCTGGCCAACATGGTGGATGGAACCCCGTTGTTACTAAAAATACAAAAATTAGCTGGGCATGGTGGTACACACCTGTAGTCCCAGCTACTTGGGAGGCTGAGGCTGGAGAATCGCTTCAACCCAGGAAGGGGAGGCTGCAGTGAACTGAGATCGCGCTATTGCACTCCAGCTTGGCAACAGAGTATTTTTGTATTTTTAGTAGAGATGGGGATTCACCATGCTGACTGGCCAATTTTTGTATTTTTATAAATACAAAATGAGTATCTGTATACATGGTGAGACGAGGTTTCACCTTCTTGGCCAGGCTAGTCTTGAACTCCTGACCTCAAGTGATCCACCCACCTCAGCCTCCCAAAGTGCTGAGATTACAGGCGTGAGCCACCGGGCTGGCCTGCGACGTTTTAGTGTAGGTGTTTACAGCTACGAATATTCCCCTGAGCACAGCTTTCGCTGCATAAGGTTTGGTATGTTGTCTTTTTGTTTTCACTCTTCTCAAAGTATTTTCTGATTTATCTTTTGATGTATTCTTTGACCCACTGGTTAAGTGTTCTATTTAATTTCCATACATTTGTGAGTTTTTCAGTATGTTCATACTCTACAGTCCAGTAGTTTCACCTGTAAGTATATGCCCATTAGATATGTGAGGAAAACTGCACCAAAGGAGACATACAGAATGTTCATTTTTTGCCTACTAATAGCCCCAAAACTTAAATGACCCAAATAATGGATAAATTGAAGCAAATCCATCTAATAAATGTCGTGAGAAAAATGAACTACACAACATGAATGAATCTTACAATGTAATACAGTACTACACCCTTTTCTATGTTTTTGCTTTTTGAGAACCCAGTTATCCATAGCACACAGTACAATGAAATATTTTCAGACTATATTCAGGATTGCTGGAGGTGAGAAGCTCAATAGCAGGGCAACATAGTGAGATCCTGTCTCTACAAAAAGCAAAGAAAACCTGGGGGAAAAAAAGTACTGCGCCGGGTACGGTTAACTTACGCCTGTAATCCCAGCACTTTGGAGGCCAAGGCGGGCAAATCACCTGAGGTCGGGAGTTCAAGACCAGCCTGACCAACATGGTGAAATCCGTCTTAAAAAATAATAAAAAATAAAAAAATAAAGGTTTGGCACAGTGGCTCACACCTGTAGTTTCAGCACTTTGGGGAGGCCAAGGCAGGAGGATTGCTTTCAGACCAGTGTGGGCAACAGAGTGACACTTTGCCTCTGTAAAATATAAACAAAATTAGCTGGGCATAGTGAATGTGGTCCCAGCTACTCAAGAGGGTGAGGTGGGAGAATCGCTTGAGCCTGGGAGGTCAAAGCTGCAATGAGTCATGATTGTGCCACCACACTCCAGCACAGGTGACAAAGCAAGACTCTGTTCCTCCCCTGTCCCCCCAAAAAAGTCAACTGCAAAACAGTCTCACGCAGGTTCTTCAGGAGGTATTCCAGAGGCCCTGTTACCACAGATGACAGCTCCACATGTCGTTGGCCCTGAAGACCCTCTGGTGGAACGAGAGGAGGTGGAAGACAGTGATGATGATGATCCTGACCTTGCAGAGACTTAGGCTAATGTATGTCTTTTTTTTTTTTTCTTTTTTGAGATGGAGTCTTGCTCCATTGCCATGCTGGAGTGCAGTGGAACCATCCCAGCTCACTGCAACTTCCGTTTTCCAGTTTCTTCTTTTTTTTTTTTTGAGATGGAGTTTCACTCATGTTACCCAGGCTGGAGTGCAATGGCGCGATCTCAGCTCACCACAACCTCCGCCTCCTGGGTTCAGGCAATTCTCCTGCCTCAGCCTCCTGAGTAGCTGGGACTACAGGCACGCGCCACCATGCCCAGCTAATTTTTTGTATTTTTAGTAGAGACGGGGTTTCACCATGCTGACCAGGATGGTCTCGATCTCTTGACCTCGTGATCCACCCGCCTCGGCCTCCCAAAGTGCTGGGATTACAGGCTTGAGCCACCGCGCCTGGCCCTGTTTTCCAGTTTCAAGCAATTCTCCTGCTTCAGCCTCACAAGTATCTGGCACTACAGGCATGCACCAGCACACCCGGCTGATTTTTTTTTGTATTTTTAATAGAGATGGGGTTTCACCATGTTGGCCAGGATGGTCTTGATCTCTTGACCTTGTGATCTGCCCACCTCGGCCTTCCAAAATGCTGGGATTACAGGCGTAAACCAGCATGCCCGGCTGTGGTTTTTAATTATTATTTTTTAAAATAATAGAGATGGTCTCACTATGTTGCTCGGGCTGGTCTCGAACTCTTGAGCTCAAGCCATCCTCCCACATCTGCCTCCCAGTGTTGGGATTACAGGTGTGAGCCCCTGTGCCCAGCCCCCATTTTTTTTTTTTTTTTTTGAGACAGAGTCTCACTCTGTTGCCCAGGCTGGAGTGCAGTTGCGCGATCTCAGCTCATTGCAACCTCCACCTCCTGGGTTCAAGTGATTCTCCTACCTCACCCTCCCCAGTAGCAGACACTACAGGCACGTGTCACCACACTCGGCTAATTTTTTTATATTTCTAGTAGAGATGGGGTTTCACCATGTTAGCCAGCAAGGTCTCAATCTCCTGACATTGTGATCTGCCCACCTAATCCTTTAAAGTGATGCGAGGCTGGAGCCACTGCACCCGGCCCTCAGCCTCTGTCTTTTTGTTTTCTGAGATGGTCTCCCTCTGTCACCTAGGGGAGTGCAGTGCCACAATCTCACCTCACTGCAACCTCCGCCTCCCAGGTTCAAGCGATTCTCCTGCCTCAACCTCCTAGGTAGCTGGGATTACAGATGCCTGCCACCACACACGGCTAAGTTTTGTATTTTTAGTAGAGGCTGGGTTTCACCATGTTGGCCAGGCTGGTTTTGAACTCCTTACTCCAAGTGATCTGCCCACCTTGGCCTCCCAAAGTGCTAGGATTACAGGTGTGAGCCATGGCGCCCATCCCGTTTTTCACCTTTTGTGCTATATTTTTTCTGTATCTTTTTTTTTTCTTTTTTTGAGAAGGAGGTTCACTCATTGCCCAGGCTGGAGTGCAATGGTGCATCTTGGCTCACCACAACCTCCACCTCCCAGGTTCAAGTAATTCTCGTCTCAGCCTCCCGAGTAGCTGCGATTATAGGCATGGGCCACCACGCCCCGCTAATTTTGTATTTTTAGTAGAGATGGGGTTTCTCCATGTTGGTGATACTGGTCTCAAACTCCCAACCTCAGGTGATCTGCCCGCCTCAGCCTCCCAAAGTGCTGGGATTACAGGCATGAACCACAGCTCCTGGCCTTTTCTGTAGCTTTTCTATGTTTACTTACCATTGTGTTACAACTGCCTTTAGTATTCAGTACAGTAACATGTTGTACAGGTTTGTAGCCTGGAGAAATTGGCTCAATATGTAGTAGGCTCTCTACCATCCAGATTTACTTAATTACACAATACACTCTACAGTGTTCATACAACAGCAAAATTGCCTAACAGTACATTTCTCAGAACATATCCCTGTAAGGCCAGGTGCAGTGGCTCACGCCTATAATTCCAGCACGCTGGGAGGCCCAGCTGGGTGGATCACTTGAGGTCATGAGTTTGAGACCAGCCTGGCCAACATGGTTAAACACCGTCTCTCCTAAAAATACAAAACATTTTGTGGGCATGGTGACACACACCTGTAATCACAGCTACTCGGGAGGTGGAGGCAGAATTGCTTCAACATGGGAGGTGGAAGTTCAGTGAGCTGAGATGGTGCTACTACACGCTAGCCTGGGCGACAGTGAGACTCGGTCTCAAAAAAAAACCCTGTAAATAACAAACATATAACTATGTTACACACTACATTAGCTGATTAAAGAGAAAAAAAATCTTGTCTCAAAAGAAGCAGAAAAAGAACTAGTAAGATCCCACATTCACTTGTGCCCCAAAACAAATAGAAGAGCAGGTGTGCTGGCTCACGCCTGTTAATCCCAGCACTTTGGGAGGCCGAGGCAGGTGGATAGCTTGAGGTCGGGAGTTCCAGACCAGCCTGGCCAGCATGGTGAAACCGTCTCTACCAAAAATACAAAAAAATTAGCTGGGTATGGTAGGGGGCACCTGCAATCCCAGCTACTTGGGAGGCTGAGGCAGGTGAATCGCTTGAACCCAAGAGGCGGAGTTTGCGGTGAGCCAAGATCATGCCACTACACTCCTGGGTGATTAGAGCAAGACTCTGTCTTGTTAAAAAGACAGAAATAGAAGACAAATGCTTCTGGTCCTGGTGGTCACGTCTGTAATTCTAGCACTTTGGGAGGCTGAGGCGGTTGTATCACCTGAGGTCAGGAGTTTGAGAGCAGCCTGGCCAACATGGTTAAACCTCGTCTCTAAAAATACAAAAATTAGCCGGGCATGGTGGTGGCACGCCTGTAATCCCAGCTACTTGGGAGGCTAAGGCTGGAGAATTGCTTGAACCCAGGAGGTGGAGGTGGCAGGGAAAGAAGATCGTGCTGTTGTACTCCATCCTGGGCAACAAGAGTGAAACTATGTTCAAAAAAAAAGACAAATGCCTACTTCATGGTAGGAAAAGGAACCTCCCTCACCTGACAGTTATGTAACAAGACCCTATAGCAAACATATCTCTTGATGAAACACACAGGTGTCCATTAACACCATTTGTGTGTAATGTACTGGGCTAGGCAGGGCGAGGTGGCTCATGCCTTTCATTACAGCACCATTGGGAGGCTGAGGTAGAAGGATCGCTTGAGACTAGAAGTTCAAGCCCAGGCTGGGCAACACGGTGAGACCTCATCTCTACACAAATAGAAAAATAAATAACCCTAGCTACTCGAGAGACTGAGGCAGGAGAAATGCTTGAACCTGGGAGGCGGAGGTTGCAGTGAGCAGAGATTGTGCCATTGCACTCCAGCCTGGGCAGCAGAGCCAGACTCCATCTTAAGGGGGAAAAAGGCTTAGCAAGGATTCTGGATACACAATATACAAAAATCAATTGTTTCTATATTGCCAAAAAAAAAAAAAAAACAAACAAAAAAACACTGTCAGTACCGGTCTTGCAGATACACTGCTCCCTGCCTCCCCTGGGCTTGTTCCTGGAGTAAAAAACTGCCAGGCCCTAAGCGGCTACCAGAAGTATCTGGTCCGATACCTTCAGGTACTAGGGAGGCCTGCAGATCCTACTGTATGCCCACAAGGAGGAGGTCCTTCTCACACCTTTCACAGGCCTAGCCTGGGGCTCTGGTTCTTTCCTCTTTCCCTAGAGAGCTTTCTGGACCTTAAGGATGGCAACTTAGCAGCCCTTGCACAGGGAGAGCTTTCTGGACAGGTTCAACTTCTTGCTGCCGGCTCTCCTGGCTTCCTGTTCCTCACCCTCGCCAGTTTCAAGTTCCTACTGGCCTGGGGAGTGACTGTCTCCTCTGAACCATGTTCAGGATGTGTCTCATTGCCCACAGGGCCAAAAGTGTACTGCCAGGAGCATGGTAAGCAAACTATCTGCACTAGATGGTAGGCAGCCAGCATGTGAGTCTTTTTCATTCCCGGGGACAGCTAGGCAGGTTCAGAGGAGAGCAGAGGCAAAGGGAGAGCTTGGCCACACTGCCAAGTCCATTCCCTCCTGTGGTTTTGCTGGCGCTGCTCACCTGTGGCCGTGGCTGGCACACCTATGTACTCCCAGCGCTTACTCCCACTCAGAGGGCAAATTCTGTATCTGGGTGGCCAGGGTCAAAGGGGGGCACTGCAGTGCAAGGTCTCCAGGGCAATCTTGGTCCATCCCACTCAGAGCAGCACCCCCAGCACCTCTGAGAGGCTGGCCAAGCTGGGCAGACAGCTTCTCGGTAAACTGTGCCTCTCAGACTCGACCCTGCTCTCTCAGGGACTCCAGGCTTGGGCTTGTGGCTCTGTCCTAAGAATAGCCTTTCACATGCTTGCTGGATTTAGGACAGGCAAACTTCATGAACACACACCGATGCGAAATATACTCAACGCAAAGCAGATAAGAACCCCACAGGTTGGCAAAAAGGGGGAAAACAGACTCTAATTCCAAAGAGCAAATGAATGTGTGAAAGATATTTGCTTCAAATTAATGGTTTTATTTCCATCTTTAACACTAGCAGAGGAGTCCAAAACAGACTGATATCCATGGATATAGTTTAAATGTAACAAAGAAAAAGCTGAACTATGTACATTGAAAAAAGGAGAGATTTTTGCACACCAACCTTTTCCTAGTTTGCAGTTTCTGAATAGTAGAAACCAAACACATTAAAAAAAAATTTTTTTTTTTTTACCGATTTAATTTAGGACAAAGTAATACAACTTTTATAATCAACCACTTGAGTTATCTTTAAGGATAAAACTTAAAGAAATTTAAAAATGGGTGTTACCATATTTTATTATTGGACTGGCTCCAAGGTTGCCTTGCTCCAAGTCTGGGCATCATGACGTTGCCATGACGCCCAGAAGAAAGTTAATGGCAATGATGTCCAGTCAGAGGGCAGACATGCTACACATCACGACAATGAGAGGTGAGCCTCCTGCCCTCTTCAACTCCAGGTAGAAAATTATGATTTTCATTCAAACTAACTGAGCCCAACAGTTAAAAAGTCAGAATGAAGAATAAAACAATGTTCCTTTCACATAGAGGAGGGACACTCCTTCAGCCCCATTTAAAGTGAGCTCTGTGCTGAGTTCCTGCTCCTTCAGAAGGGTAAACTGAAGGTCAGTTATTGCTAACAAAGCCAGAAGTGGCCCCTTTCCCACTCTTAAGCTGCTTCACATGAAAAGGCCGTTGGTTTGGCTTGAAGCCCTCTGAGGAAGGAGGAGTGAGGAAGAGGAGGCAGGCTGGCACTCTAAGGCCTCTCTCATTAGCCACCCCCAGGCCCTGTGCTGTCAGGGGCACTTTGCTGCCTCTTGAGAGAACCCGAGGCTCCCACACGCCTGTGGAGTGAAGGAGAGGTTGTCATCTGGGTTCCTGTGCGGGGATAAGCCACTGTGTTTACCAATCAAAACCTATGTAGTCAAAAGCCCAAAGGATCCAAGCCCAACTGTCCAGAGTAGTTTCTGAAATAAATGCCATGGGGTTGGGAAGGATGAGAAAGCCAAGTCAGGTGGGCCAGGTTCTCTGAAACATGGGGCAACAGTGACTTGGGCAAAAGCCTGGAACTGAGTGGCTGATAAGGCCACAATTACTGCCACCACCTCTCAGCATCTATGCGGGGGCAGACATTAGGCAGTGGGAACTGAGGATCTGAGGACTGGAGGGTGCGTGGTGAACACAGGATGGATTTTATCAGAAAGGAGAGGACACCCACACAAGTGCCTGCCCTATTTGACCTGCATGTCCTGTGCCAGGTGAAGGACGCTGGAACGTGGGTAAGGTTCCTGAGAACAGCTGGTGGGCAGAAAGGGACTGGGATGGGCACTGCTCCGCAAGCAACATTAGGCCTCTGGGGGGGGGATGCTAATAGTGCTACATCTTGTGGACTGCTGAAAAGTAGGTAAAGAATGGCCTTTATTGCACTTTTTCCTTCTTAGAAAACGGGGGATTGCCCTGCAGAATTTCTCTTTTTGCAGAAATCACTGCAGATCAATAAGATGCAGGCAGAATCACGGCGACCTCAAGGGAAGAAGTCCAGTGACTGGTCTTTTCCGGGGCCACTCTTGCACCTGGGATCCTCGAGCTGGGTGAACCAGGTCTGGCTTGGTCAATGTGTAGGCAGGCAGACTGGTCAACCGGCAGACACTTGGGACAAGAGGTGGGGTACCCAGGGAGCTGGGGCAAACTTTCCAAACAGGGAAAATTTCTTGGCAACTGTGCACGTTCTCCAACCAGACTAGAACCACAATTCCCAATTACAATGTGCCTGACTCCTCCCTTTCTCCCACCCTAGAACCGACCACCCCAGAGGAACACAGAAGACCTTGGAGGGTCCTGGGTCCAGCGCCACAGCATTAGACTGGAGATAACAAAAGGAAGGGGTTGGAAACAAAAGAGCAGTTTACATATTGGACGTTGGTTTCGACACAGTCTTTCTGAGCTCAGGAAAATGGAGGCAGATAGATACCACTGGAAAACCTG
>NW_016107837.1:1262969-1265912 GCF_001604975.1 Cebus imitator
CCTGAGGCCTGCAGCGCCCTCGTCCCTGGTGTTTCTGGGAGTGTGGGTAGTCACATACACGTCTCTGTCCCTGGACAGCTCTTCATCGTCACTGCTCACCACACAGCTGTCAGCATGGTCCTGGTGTAGCCTCCTAGCATTCCTCCTTGGTCTTCTCCTTTCTAAGGTAAGAAGTCACATTTTCACGTTGGAGGCTCGCTGCTCTTACCGTCCTCACCACCCCCATCATGATGCCTCTAAGACCCTCTTCCTTCCTTGCCTGGGACCCCCAGAGAGAAACTGCTGCTGTGCTCAGCTATGCCCCAGAAGGTCCTGCCCTGCTCTGGAGGCCACTGTGCTATCTTCCCAGGAGAAACCCCCCAAGCCCTGTTGTGAGCTGCTGGCCTTCTCCAAAATCTGGTGGGCCACAAGGCAGGATGTAGCTCAGTGCTCAGTGATAGGGGTGAAGTTTTTCTGGCAGGCACAAGGGGGACTGACTGTGTGGGTCTGACCACAGTGTTTGCGTTGGAATCTTCCTGCTTGGAGTGCTCCAAGCCCTTGGGTATAGTCTGGCAAGGCCTGCAGCACCTCAGCTCTCACCTATGCCAGTTTTCTCTCCAAACCCAGGGAAAAAGGAGACAAAACCACTCACCGTCAACAATCTTGTAAAAAGGAAGAGAAAAAAGAGAAACAAGCAATCAGTTTGATATAAGTGATAAATGAAGGCATTTCTTTTTTCTGATATGTGACACCCTCTGCAGAATCCTCTGGTGGGCAGCAGAGGCCCCCCCACTCTTCTCCCACCTGCAGAGAATCTGTGCACCTCTCCCATTCAAGCCCATTTTCCAGGTCACTCCACCTCCCAGCTGATAGGCTGTGCCCGTCCCCATTGGGTGTTTAGTGGGGTCTTTGGGAATATGAACACAGCCAGCCACAGCCACACCATGTGCTGGCTGCAGGACCTGGGGACTATCTGAGGGCTGCAGCTTCCTCTTCTGGAAAACAGAGGCACCAGAGCCCATGTCTGACCAAGCTGTTGTGAGGATGACATGAGGCAGTGAACATTCAGCACAGCACAGCACGGGGGCACCATGCTCTCTTGTGCTGACATGGCTCATGTCAGCAACTACCAAGGTGGAGCCTTGATGTGGAGGAGGATTTGCATTGCTCGGTAGGCTGTTACAAATAACTAACAAAGAAAAGCAGGCTACGCATGGACCAATGGGTGTGACAGACACCAAGGACTGAGATCAACCCAATTCTGTGTCCTGGGGGCCTAAGAATAGACAAGACTAAAAACTTGACAAGCCTCTCACCTGCCAGCTCAGAACTTACATTTAGACGATTTCTGCTCCAACAGTTTCAAACTTGGTTCCTCCTGCCTTCTGGCAAAGCGCTCTTACCCATCTAGGGAGGCCAGTAGAACACCCTTTCCCTCTTGCTCAGCATGTAGGAGGGACTGCTTCAGGAAGGTTCTCACTGCCTAAGCCCTACTGCTCACCTCACTCGCCTGTCCCCTGGCAGGACATCCTGCCCCACAGTGTTAAGAAGCTCTCATCCTCTACTCTGACTCCCATGTAGCCAGGATCCTGGATGTGAATTGGGTACCCTCAATCAGACACACTTGTGCTACTGGCAGGGCAGGGGTGGAGGCTGATTTGGGCTGCCATGGATGCTGGCACTGGCAGGCAGAGCTGCATCAAGAAGAAATAGTTCTGGAACAGGCTGCTATGTCTCGAGCCCAGGCCTCTCCTCCCTAGAAAGGATCTGCAGTAGTATCTACCTGAACCCAAAGATATTAGTGCAGGGGGTAGGCCCCGCCTCCAGACCATCTTGGAGCAGACATAGCAGCTCCCTAGGTGGGTCAATGCTTTGAGGTCAAGAGTTATTCCTGGAGACCCAACCCAGTGATTGCTCATTTAGGATTCTCCTTCCATGTTAAAATCCACTAAGCTTAGGAATAATTAGACTGGATTTTCCCAAATGGCATCCTGACATACACAAATGGCCATGCAGGCAGGATGCAGGCCTGAGTATAAAGGTCTTTGATTTGTGGTAAGAATATAATCCACACGCATGGAGCCACTTAAAAGTGTTCCCCTTGACTCTCAGAGGAGACTGCAGAAGGTGACAAATCTGGGGACAGTCAACCTCATCATCAGGACCAATCTTAGCAGGGCTGGCACAATGTACTGTCCACATGAAATCTAGAAAAAGAGGATCTGGTAACAGCTCTGGCCCTTGGAAGAAGCCCTGGATTTAGCTGGGAGCAGAAGGAAATTCTTCTGTGGGTAGAAATGGCCTCAGCTTTCTACAGCTCCAATATGCCCCTACCCTCTGCCAAGATGGCCCATTAATTAGGTATGGACACCTGGAAGGAGTATGACACCCCCCCGGCCCCCAGCAATGAGAGTGTGCGTATGGTCTCCTGTGAGTCATACCCAGTTTCCCCCTTGGGAGGTGCAAACTTAAGCCTGTCCTGAGCACCGGGCCCAGAGGTTGCTGGCAAACAACAGGTGATACACACACAACTACTGCGCTATAAGAACAGGGTGGCCAGAATGTTTCCTCACTGGTAACAATTCTGACTGTGTCTATTTTCAATGAGAGAAAAACAGCTTACAGATGAGGCTTCAGTGTAAGAATGATACCACAGGCCAGGCGCAGTGGCTCACACCTGCAATCCCAGCACTTTGGGAGGGTGAGGCAGGCAGATCACTTGAGGTCAGGAGTTCAAGACTAGCCTGGTCAACATGGTGAAACCCTGTCTCTACTAAAAAAAAATACAAAAATTAGCTGGGCGTGCTGGCGAGTGCCTGTAATCCCAGCTACTCAGGAGGCTGAGGTAGGAGAATCTCTTGAACCTGGGAGGCAGAGGTTGCAGTGAGCCAAGATCGCACCACTACACTCCAGCACAGTCTGGGTGACAGAGTGAGACTCCGTCTGAAAACAACAACAAAAACA
>NW_016107837.1:1266000-1267586 GCF_001604975.1 Cebus imitator
AAAAAAAAAAAAAAAAAAAAACCTAAAACTAAATATGGCCGGGTGCAGTGGCTCACGCCCAGGTGTGGCAAGGTCAGGTCACACAGATCTGCTTCATGGGCAACAAAGCTATAACATGATTTTCTTGAAATAGTTTTCAGTTTGGGTTCTCGTCACTAAATGCATGAGCTTCTTTTTTGCTATTGTTTTTTTCCTTTTTAAAAATTTATTTATTTTTTTGAGACGGAGTCTCACACTATCGCCCAGGCTGGAGTGCAGTGGTGTGATCTTGACTCACTGCAATCTCTGTCTCCTGGATTCAAGCAATTCTCCTGCCTCAGCCTCCCGAGTAGCTGGGATTACAGGCGCACACCACCACACCCAGCTAATTTTTTTTTTTGTATTTTTAGTAGAGACTGAGTTTCACCACGTTGTCCAGGATGGTCTCAATCTCTTGACCTCATGATCTGTCCACATCAGCCTCCCAAAGTGCTGGGATTACAGTAGTGAGCTACCACGCCTGGCCGTTTTTTCCTTTTTAAAAGTTTGATTCCACAAGATGTCTTAACTTCTTTAGCATAAGTTACAACCCTGACTTGTAGTCTGTGACCAAGGCTGTCAGATGCTGGCACTGGCCAGGGACCCACACCCAAGAAACAGCCGACTCTCACACTCCCAACACTTACCACAACAGAGTCATTGTGAGTCAAGTCAACAACAACGGGCTCTAAAGATTCACAGGTGAGGTCCACAATTTCATCTCCAGCTTCAAAAGAAAGTATTTCAACAAGCATTAAGAAGAAAGTAAGGCTGTATCCCTCTACACTTTAGTATGACTGCAAATGTACTACAGGCTTACCCCAAACTAAACTAATCCTGAAGTACACACTGCAAAGAGCACCAGGACCAACATCTCCTTCAGGAGTAAAGGCCAGTAAACACACTTCCAGAATTCTGCTCCAAGAGGGGATGGATGGTTTTGACAAATGTACCAAGGGGGTATGAGTGCACATGTGCACACCTCTATTCCACAGCATCCCAATTCCACACAGCTATGCCTCTGTGCCCACCTGGGAGAAGGCACCATGCATGCTCAGCCCCAGGCCTTTCTCTTTGGGATAGACTGGCCTGAAACCTCTGCTACTCCCAGCAGCGGAAGCAGATCACTCTCACTTGGCCCAGAGACCTAGTCAGGCTTGGCTTAATAACTTTGTCGGTTTATCTGGGGCAAACTTTTTTATCTCCATTTCTCTCTCAAGTGTCTCCCTACTTGGATGGAGAAGAACAGTGGTATTTATTGGTCCCTAGAACCTCAACACACAAAATGGGTTGCATCTGTTGTGAAGCTTGCCTTTCAGGCCTAGGGTACACTGTGATGTCTACATGAACTCAAGATGAAGGTAAGAAGGACATGGACCAAACAGTTAACGTACAACTTCCATTTATGTAAAGTAAAAAATGACTTACAACCATTTTTGTTTCTGATTATTAACATTAAAAAGCAATAAATGGGCCGGGTGTGGTGGCTCACACCTGTAATCCCAGCACTTTGGGAGGCCAAGGTGGGAGGATCACTTGAGGTCAGGAGTTCGAGACCAGCCTGGCCA
>NW_016107837.1:1267891-1286567 GCF_001604975.1 Cebus imitator
TTTTTTTTTTTTTTTAAGTAGAGACAAGGTTTCACCATATTGGCCAGGCCGGTCTCGAACTCCTGACTTCAGATGATCCACCTACCTTGGCCTCCCAAAATGCTGGGATTACAAGTGTGAGCCACCATGCCTGGCCTACGTATCTTAACTTCTTTTGTTTCCCTTTGAGGTGGGGTCTTGCTGTTGCCCGGGCTGGAGTGCAGTGGCATGGTCACAGCTCACTGCAGCTTCAAAGTTCCAGGCTTGTGTGATCCTCCCACCTCAGCCTCCCACATCTGGCTAGTTTTTTTATTTGTCTTGCTATGTTGTTGTCCAAGCTGGTCTGGAACTCCTGAGCTCAAGCAATCTGGCCAATCTGTTTTATTTTCTTGTATCACGAAGTTTCACAAGAATAAAAACCATGATAATCTTAGATGTACAATATAATTTATATAAAAACCACCACATTCTTTATTAAAAAGAAGGGCTGTCCAACAGTCCATATACTGATACACAATAATTTATTGAACCCTTCTCTTTCTGGTGAACACAACTCTGAGCTCTTACAAAAACAGTGCTCTAATGGGCAGCCCTAGGCACATACCCTCGCACAGGGGTGAGACTGCCTTGAGGATAACGCATACCACGCTGAAAAGCAGCTGGTTCCTTTCTGGTCTAGAGACAGAGTCCTAGCCTCTAGTGAAATAAGTCGAAGCATTTAAGAACCCACTTGTAGATGTGAAACTCAGAGACCACAGAGAACTTTACTACTCTTGCGGGGGGCGCCCATTTTGCACTACGTTGTTTCTCTTTAAAATGCCAGCTTGCAGGTATCCTAGTTATAAAAACAATATAGGCAGGGCAAAGGCACTTAACTCAGGCTGGCCATCAAGCACTTCTTGAGCAGGCAGAAAGGGGAAATCCAATCTGACCTCTAAGTTCCAACACAGGGAGCTCTGTGGACAGATTTACCTTCTTGGGTGATTTTATGTCTTAATGAAAAACAGAAGAGGAAAGCCAAGTACTTTACAAGGTCAAGTGAATTGGGAGATACGATTTCAAATAGAAAAGGTGGGCCATCTCATTTGCACTGGAGATTTTTCCTTTTCCTTTTTATTTATTTATTTATTTTTGAGACGGACTCTCGCTCCATCGCCAGGCTGGAGTGCAGTGGCACAACCTCAGCTCACTGCAACCTCCGCCTCCCGGGTTCAAGCAATTCTCCTGCCTCAGCTTCCCGAGTAGCTGGGACTACAGGCACACGCTACTACACCCAGCTAATTTTTGTATTTTTAGTAGAGACGGGGTTTCACCATGTTGGCCAGGATGGTCTCGATCTCTTGACCTCATGATCCACTGCGCCCGGCCAATTTTTCTTTTTTTAAGATGGGCCGCTGAGTTGTAAATGGTAAGTGTGAGACTGCATAAGCCTTCTAAAGACACTGAAAACAACTTCTAATAGCTCACCCTGCTACAGTGTTACCTCTCCACCTTAACACCCCACAGTTGTAGTGCCCCTGGCAATCTTACCAGTTTCCACAAGTTCTATGGGTTCTGCTTCCAAGGAAATCTCTGGGGTGGAGGCTGCTTCCCGAGTTCGCTTCTGGGCTTGTCTAGAATTTATTGTTCCACCACGACGCTTTCTCTGAGTAGCAAGGAGGAAAAAATAGTCACATGACCACCAGAATGTCAGGGTTTCAGGAAGAGCTAAAAGGGCAACACTAGAAACAGTTCAACTCAGTAAGAAGCCAGTGAGTAGACTTGAAGTTAGAGCTCCTTTCAAAACTTGAGATTCCAGAATACTGAATGCTTACAGAGAGAGAAAATCATCCAAAACATACAATGAGTAGAAATTCTAGAAAGTAAAACTTCTGTTATATCAAACTATCCGCAGGTCAAAAGGGACATGATGCATCCCTTTACAAAAGCTTGGTAGTGGATGCCCTGGCCAAAAGGCTGGAAACCTTTCCCTTTAACCAAAAGTTATCAATTTCTCTTCCTTGACTTTGTGTTCAGCCTTATTAAGCCCTTTTTGTTTCTTAAAGAACTTCAAGTTTTCTGAGTTTCTATACCTTGTGGAAAGCTTATCTTTCCTTCGGAAATGTGGCCTTGAACCTTTCAGGATATTATCAAGTGTGATTCACACCAGACAATCATTTCCCACAAAGAACTCAAAGAACCAAAGCTTTTTCAAGCCTGTTCCCAGTGGCTGCCCAAGAGCCATGTCTTCCAGAAGGCTTGTCTTCCAGGCTCTCAACTGGTGGATCTGCAAATGACACTGACCAGCCTTTCTTCCACATCCTTAGGGCTGCTGGTTTGCCAATATGCTCCAGCATTTCTGGTCTGGCTGGTTCCAAAAGATGAGCTGAGAACATCCTCTACCTTCATCAGGGAACAGGCCTTCCCAACAGAGCCTGTCGCCTTGTTATTCCCACTGTGTGTTTCCGTGCTGTTCTCCCCTCTGCCCTGTCTTGCTCTCCTTTGCACCTGACCACCTGGGACAGGTACTGCACTACTAAGTCTCAAGTTCCTCACCAGTACCAGCCTTGCACAGCTGTTACAAGGACTAAATGAGATCATTATACAAAGTACTGTGCAGAGATGGAAGATGCCACTAATGGCCCAATTCCTTAGCCTTACTGGGGTCATTCTGACCCAGGAAACTCTGAAAGGACCAGATACTGAAGGTGAGATTCATATAAGACCCAGGAACAGGCACCACACAGCCAAGCCTTTGCTAGGCAACAGGGCTAAGCCTAATTCTTTGTGTTCCAATGCTACTCTATCAAATGACAGCTTGAGATATTTTGGAAATGAAGCTGGGTATAGCAACTTCTCATGGACTAAGGAGCACAGAACCAGCCCCAGGAGGGCCCAGAGGCCAAGTGACAGCAGCAGCTCAAAGTGAGCAGCTGCTCTTTGCCTCAAGGGAGCTGACACTAACCTCAGGGGAGTTCTACTGCCCAGTGCTTTAAGGGTTTCTCCAGCAGCCACCAGGTTACTTAGGACTCTTTGTATTTACCCGCTTCTCTTTGACAACGTCCTTGTAGCCTCCTTTCCTTGCAGCAGACCAAGTCTGTCTTACTAGACACTGCTAAGGAGATCTTCATGCCCTACACAGCTACCTGTGTGGTTTCTGGGTCCCATGGAGGGAGCCAAAAAGGCAGCCATGGGTCCTGGACCCTAAATCTTCTTGCATGGGTAATTAAAGGAATGTCCCCACCCCTCCCTAACCCCAGGAATCCTCTTTCCTGTCTGTTCCTCCATGCCTTTCACCAGAGCTTCTTCCCTACCTGGAGTGCCCATCCCTCCCTTTCTTCACTTGGCCAATTCTTGCACAGCTTTCCAGAATCCACTTAAATGTCACGGCCCTCCTGAGGACATCCTTCACCCTCCCATTCTACTGTCTCTGAGCCTCCTCCTCCCAAATAGCTTCTCTGGACCACTCAGGACAGGCTCAGTAAGTCCAGGAATATTTGCAGAGCTCTCCCCTCTTGCCCTCCCATAATTCTGCTCATGACTCTCCACCTTTTAACTAGCAGGGCCCTCCAAGGTCTGTTGCTTCTAGTGGAAACTGACCATCTAATCACAACCACACCATAATTTCAGGAATTTTAACCAATTTCTTCACGCACACTTATAAAAGGCTACATTCTTTTGCCTGTTCTAATCCACCCTAGGCAGAGATGGGGCTTCAGAGGTAAGGCTTAGAACATCCATCTTCCTACAGGTGAGCTACGTGGTAATCTGCAGGTGAAGCACCAAGGTGGGAGGGAAGTCAGAGAAACAGACTTTTTTGTGTATCACATCAAAAGTGGGCCTTGGAGCACAATGGAGGCCAGGCATAGTCTGGAAGTAACAGAAGAGGGTGAGGACCCAAAGGGGTCAGAGGATGAGAGCAGCATTTCCATCACCGTTCCTTCTTAGAACTGTTTGTTCAGCCCCATCCTGCCCCCACCATCCATCTTTCTGTACCATTCACAGCACCTCTGGAGCACTGGAAAACATTAGCAGGCTATTTCAAATCTGGTCTGCCTGATAAGGAATTCAGGATCTCAGAAAACATTTGTTTTGAGTTTAGATCACTTGATCAACCTTGCAGAGGGAACTTTGTCAGTAGAGAATAAACTGGGACAGGGGGACTTTCAGGCAATCTCCTCTAGAGCTAAAGGGGTTCCAGGTGACACCTGAGTTACACCACACCAGAGGTGCCTCACAGATGTGATAAAAGCTCTAGACAGTCTGGGTATGGTCGCTCACTTTGGGATCCCGGGTGGGAGGTCTGCTTGAAGCCAGGGGTTCAAGATCAGCCTGGGCAATAAGGCAAGACTCCATGCCTACAATTTTTTTTTTTTCTGAGACAAAGTCTTACTCTGTTGCCAGGCTGGGGTGCTGTAGCGTGATCTTGGCTCAATGCAACCTCCGCCTCCCGGGTTTAAACAATTCTCCTGCCTCAGCCTCCTGAGTAGCTAGGACTATAGGCGTGCACCACCACACCCAGCTAATTTTTGTATTTTTAGTAGAGGCGGGGTTTCACCATGTTGGCCAGGATGGTCTCAATCTCTTGACCTCGTGATCTGCCCGGCTGGGCCTCCCAAAGTGTTGGGATAACAAGCGTGAGCCACCGCGCCTGGCCCCATCTTTAAAAAATAAATGAAAAATGGCACCTGTTGCAGGTGATCCACAGCCAAGTGTGGTGGCTCAGGTGGTCAACCTGCCCTTGGTGAGCTCCACGTATGAGCTCATGTCCTCAGCCTATGTCAGCACAAAGGACCAGTATCCCTACTTCAAGTCTGTGTGTGAGATGGCAGAGAAGGGTGTGAAGACCATCACCTTGGTGGCCATGACCGGTGCTCTGCGCATCATCCAGAAGCTAGAGCCGCAAATTCCAGTTGCTGATACCTATTGCCGTAGGGGGCTAGACAGGACTGANTTTTTTTTTGCCAAGCACAATGCATGCCTATGATCCCAGATACTTAGGACGCTGAAGTGAAAGGGTTGCTTGACTTCAGGAGTTGGAGATTGCAGTGAGCTATTATCACACTGCTGCACTCCAGCCTGGGCAACACTGTAAGCCCCTGGCTCAAAAGACAAACAAAAGCTCTACACAGTAATCATCACTAATCAACTTGGGTGACTGAATCTAAGAAACTTTTCACTATGGATTACTACTATCATGCTCACACTGAGCCAAGAACGTCACAGGGAAATAAAGTAGAAGGGAAAACTGAAAACGGGGTTGCAAATACTTTTATTTATTTACTTTGTAGAGACAGGGTCTCACTCTGTCATCCAGGCCGGAGTGCAGTGGGTGTGATCATAGCTCACTCTAGCCTTGAACTCTTGGCATTAAGGAATCTTTCTGCCTCAGCCTCCCAAGTACCTGGGGCTAATTAAAAAAGAAAAAAAATTTCCTCCTGGGCACTCTAGGAAAAAAAAAAAAAAAAAAAGAAAGAAAAGAAAAAAAATTTTTTTTTTTTTTTGGTAGAGATGGAGTTTCCCTATGTTGCCTTCACTGGTCTTGAACTCTTAGGCTCAAGTGATCTTATTGTCTCAACCCCTTCAAGTATTGGGATTACAGCTGTAAGCAACCATGCCCAGTCTACAAATAATTTTTAAAACCAACAAGTCAAACGGCCTGGCCCAGTGGCTCACATCTGTAATCCCAGCACTTTGGGAGGCTGAGGTGGGCGGATCACGAGGTCACGAGTTCAACACCAGCCTGACCAATGGACAACCAGTTGAACCCTGGAGGAAGAGGTTGCAGGGAGCTGAGATAGCACCAATGCACTCCAGCCTAGGCAAAAAACAAAACAACCAAACCCAAAAAGTTTAGTATTTCTATGTTACTGACAATTGCTCGGAAGGCCTGAGACTTTCAAACCCTAAGCTACTCCTTCTCAGAGTTCTGTCTTGAGGACAGTGCCCTTTATGACTGGAATTTAGCTCAATAAGTAACCTGATGTAACTACCAGAAAGATTCTATACATAGTCCTTCAAGAACTAGGTTACTTAGAAGTGCCATTATGAAACTCACTTTCATTAACGTGCTACAAGCAAGACGGTAGTTAGCCCTAAAAAAATTAAAAATTCAAGAGCTGGTAAAACTTACTGTACTCATTGTGCTCTTTGGTGCCAATGTACAGAAAAGGAAGTGATCTATGCCAAGGTTTGCAGGGAAGTCAAGTGTTCTCAACCTTTCATGCCCTCTGATTACTCATCTGGCTTGCAGAAGAATTTGGATCTGGGCAGATTTCCAGTATTTTCAAGTCCTGAAAAACAGAGATATCAATAAGATCAATGCTGCCACTTACATCACTGATAACAAAGCTCAGTTCAATAATGTACTGGTCCTTTCTGTTACTAGGTTCTTTGTGGAATATTTTACGTAATGACATCCTTAATTCTATATTTATCTCAGGAAGTAAGCGTTATTGTCACGTACAGGACTTCCTGATCTCAAAGCCCGTGACTGTAATGGTTATGCCACCTCCTACCCTTCTTTCCAGCTCCTGCCATCCTGGCAAGGTACTGTGCTAAGTGCTGGGAAGAGGCAAAAGTCAGCGCTTCCGCACATGGCCACACCAAACCCTCAGCAAAGGGGAGGGAAGGGACCGAGCTTCTGAGCCAAGCAGAGCCCAGAGCCTCAGGCTCTTCCCACAGTTTCACTGTCAGAATCGAGGAGACAAGAGCCACTCAAGGCATTCTGTGTGTCCAACTGAGCCTGTGTCACTGGCACAGGTGAATGGTGAACTGGGAGACTGCGAACTGGGAAGCCAAGTACAAGGTTTGAGGAAATGTAGAGAAATCAGAGGCAGAAGCTGAGAGGCCCTCAGATTAAATTCAGGGACCCACTGAGAAGTGAGGCTGACCACGGTAAACTCAGTGTCAGTGACGCAATGCATAATGGAGCCACGAGCCCTGGGCACAGGGCATGGTTGAGGGACTAACAAAGAGCCAAAGCAAGGATAAGACCCTTGTGGTCACCCACCGCTGGGTGCTAGTGGCTTAGACTAGGACAGTGCGTCACAAACATGGGCCTGCATCAGGCTCTCCCACAGCCCACAGAAGGCTTGTGAAGCACAGGCTGCTAGGCGCCCCCCAATTTACATTTCTAACATGTTCCCAGGAGTTGCTGCTCCAAAGACCACACCATGGAACGCACTGAAGTAGCATAATGAGATGGAGTTGCAAAGTAGACGTAGGTGAGAGACCCAGGTGGCAGAAACGACAGGAGCGCTCTCACATCCACCCTTCTGTGCATCCCCAGTGCTGCCTTGTCACATTCCTCCAAACCACGACCGTACCTGCTCATACTGGGTCTCCTTCCCTGGGTACCTAACTATCCTACTGCCAGCCCATCTTTCCAAAACAGTTTGCTGCAGCAACTTTCCCTGGCACCTTATGAAGGCCTAATTCCTAAGCATGGTGTATGAAGCCTGGTTGGCATTCAAATTAGAGCATATCACTTGAGCAAGGCAACTGGGATTGAAATCCAGGCACTGGCTGGGCACCGTGGCTCACACCTGTAATCAGGAGTTTGAGACTAAGCCTGGCCAACATGGTGAAACCCCATCTCTACTAAAAAATACAAAAAATTAGCTGAGCGGGTGGTGGACGCTTGTAATTCCAGCTACTCGGGAGGCTGAGGCAGGACAATCTCTTGAATCTGGGAGGTGGAGGTTGCAGTGAGCCAAGATTGTGCCATTGCAGTCTAACCTGGGCAACAAGAGTGAAACTCCATCTCAAATAAACAAAAACAGGCTGGGCGTGGTGGCTCACACCTGTAATCCCAGCACTTTGGGAAGCTGAAACGGGCAGATCACGAGGTCCAGAGATCAAGGCCATCCTGGCCAACATGGTGAAACCCCGTTGCTACTAAAAATGCAAAAATAATTAGCCAGGCGTGGTGGTGTGTGCTTGCAGTCCCAGCTACTTGGGAGGCTGAGGCAGGAGAATTGCTTGAAACCGGAAAACGGAAGTTGCAGTGAGCTGGGATCATGCTACTGTACTCCAGCCTGGTGATAGAGTGAGACTCTGTCTCAAAAACAGAAACAAAAAATCAGGCACCCAACCTGTGACCTTGGGGCATGGCACTGAACTTCTCTGTGCACCATTTCCTTATCTATTGAACAGAACTGCACCTACCTCAAGGGTGTGCGAAGATTCCAGAAGTTATTACAAGAGAATGTCTAGAACAGTTCAGGCACACTGTAAACGCTCAGTGTTTGTGGGCTGACACATACCCATCACCATACTCAGCCCCCCAGCACCAGGCTGGCAGTCTCTACAAATACACCTTCCCAGTGCCCAGCTCCAACCTGCTCAAGTCCTACAATGCTGTGTGATAAATCCCACTCGGCTTTTTTTGTTTTTTTTTTTGAGATGGAGTCTCCTCTATCACCTAGGCTGGAGTGCAGTGGCATGATCTCAGTTCACTGCAACCTCCACTTCCTGGGTTCAAGTGATTCTCCTTGCCTCAGCCTCCCAGGTAGCTGGGACTACAGTTTCGTGCCACCACACCTGGCTAATTTTTGTATTTTTAGTAGACACAAGGTTTCACCATGTTGGCTAAGCTGGTCTCAAACTCCTGACCTCTGGTGATTCACCTGCCTCAACCTCCCAAAGGCTGGGATTCTAGGTGTGAGCCCCCGCGCCTGGCCTCCCACCCAGGTTTAAGAAGGGGCTGCATACCTCCTGTCTCATTAGCAGTACAGCCCCTGCCCTGGGAATATAGCAATGAGTAAACACAGCCTCTGTACGGAATCTAGTGGAGGTAGAGGGGTGAGGAGGGTGCTGGTGGGCAGCTGTAACTGAGTTAGGAACTAAGCGTGCAAGAAGTACAGGAGAAGGGGAGGCCAGAGGAGGTTTCTCAGGAGACGCCCAAAGATGCCGCCAGTCCCAGCTGAGCTGGGGATTTTCTTCAACACTTGGTGGTCTGATTCTGAGAAAATGGCATACTGTGAGTATCTCACTCCCTTAGCACCTCATTCTCCAGCTTGACCTGAATGGTTTGGAGCTGAAATTCCCTTCACTGTGTTAAAAGGGTAACTTGCATCTCCTTAGGCTGGCCCATACTATGGGACTACAGGTGCTCTCACCAGAATGCACAAATGGGCCAGGCACAGTGGCTCATGCCCTGTAATCCCAGCACTTTGGGAGGCTGAAGGGAGAGGGTCTCTTGAGTCCAGTAATTGTAAACCAGCTTGGTTAACATGGCGAGATTCTGCCTCTACAAAAAATTAAAATTAAATTAAAAAACTATCAAGATGTGGTGGCAGTCACTTGTAGTCCCAGCTACTGCAGGGGCTGAGACAGTGGGATCACTTGAGCCCAGGAGTTCTAGACTGCAGTGAACCATGATTGCACCACTGCACTCCAGCCCAGGCCACAAAGTAAAGTCCCTTAAAAAAAAAAAATGCACAAATGCTTCCCAAAGCAACACCTCACCTGGTAAGTGTTCAACTTTAAACAGACATTCAAGGAAGAGGTTCTGGCTAGGCCAAGACTAGCTGGTTTGAACAGAGGTGGGAGGTGCCCTGACATCACCTTAGGACTCAAGGCCATTCAGACCACCACAGTCCCAGATCCACCACATGTCCTGGGTTCTAATATCCACAAATGTTTCTGATGCCAAGAAATATCTTACATTTGGGTGCACACCTGTAACATAGGGGCTTTTTTTTCCACTGGAAAATTATCCACATCAACAGTGTATCTCAGAATTTAGAAGAGAGACATGCCACTGACAAAGGCAGATGGAGAGATCAGCCTGGAGAGCAAAGGGAAACACCTGAGGCCCACAACCGGGCTGTTCTTAAGCCTTTCTCCTTCCATTTCGTTGCTATCGAGGCTTCCAACTATTGCTGAAGATATCCTTTGTGGCTGTCCTGGCCTGCACACCCCTCACGACTCTGAAACCAGCCTCCTGCATCCCTAATAATGGCCCAGCTAGACCATTATTACTTCCCTGCAAAGCCGTCTGGAGCTTCCTCATTCTCCATGCACTGGCCCATACAGCAATTTGTTTTTCTCTCTTCTGGGTTTAGTAAGGGTCAGGAGTCAAAGCTGGAAGGAATTTGGAAGGCTGGCCTTAGGGAAATCCATCAAGGGGCTGGATTTCACCAGGGCACTGAAGTGAGACAGGAGTATTCCCAGCAGAGCATCCCCAGGGTGGTGGGAATACAAAAATGGAGTGAATGGAGACCTACGGGGTCATGGGAAAGTAGCCCTCACCAACTACAAAGGGTTCTGAATCATGCAGGTGAGGGAGTCCAACGGAATAAGAAACTAACAACAGCTGAGCGGTGCCTTCTACACATACTCACAAGGTACTGTGCTTCCCAAATATGAATGTCACCCATGTGCTCCCCACATCACCCAGTAAAGAAACAGGCAACTGTTGCGGTCCCCATCTTACACATGAGGCAACTAAGGATTCTCAGGAGTTAAGTAACTTGCCCAAAGTCGTCCACACCTAGCAAACAGACCCTAGGCTTAAACCTCCTCAAATAGGTACGTTAGTGGCAGAATCAGATACATTAATTCTAGAAAGGAACACTGACGGTGATTTTCAGATTACTCAAACTTAGTGTGTTCCAAAGGAACCCCTGCCTCCTCCTTCCGCCAACAGGTACTCCATTTTAGAAAGGGTGCCAGCACACTCCAGTCTCTCGTCCAGTATGCTCTCTCACTTACGTAAGTGCTACAAGGACAGGGCTATTTCTACTTTGTACCTAGCCACGACCTTGCACAAAGCAGATGCTCATATTTATTGGAGGAATATATGAAGGTAAGAGTTGGGTGTTGATGGCACCCCCACCACTAAGAAAAGAGGAGATGAGGTAGAGAAGTGGTCATGTCTGACTGGTCAGGAGAGCCAGGTGTTAGGGATTCCTAAAGCTTCCAAGGTGAAGGGAGAAACAAATCATGCCAAGGTGTCTAGCTTCTTAATCTACCAGAGTGATGCCATAAAACCAAATGAGGGAAGGGAGAATACAACAGATGCTGAGGGTAGTTTTAGAAAAGCTAGGTGTGAGATACCAAGGGAGAAAGGACCACAGGTAGCTGCAAACTCCAAAGCGAGAACTGGAATGGATGTCGAGATTTCAGAATGTGTGAAAACTTGGGAAGGTGGGTAGATAAGGTCTGTAAAAGAGAATTTTTTAAAAACTTATTTGTTTACTTATCTTTTTTGAGACAGAATTTCGCTCTTGTTGCCCAGTCTGGAGTGCAATGACACGATCTCGGCTCACTGCAACCTCCGCCTCCTGGGTTCAAATGATTCTCCTGCCTCAGCCTCCAGAGTAGCTGGGATTACAGGCAGGAGCCCCCACAGCCAGCTAATTTTGTATTTTTAGTAGAGTCGGGTTTCTCCATGTTCATCAGGGTGGTCTCAAACTCCCGACCTCAGGTGGTCCACCCGCCTTGGCCTCCCAAAGTGCTGGGATTACACGCGCTGCACCCAGCCAACAGATTTTAAAAGAAACAAAACTAGGAGAACCTGGAGCTGTGACTTAGACAAAATCTCCCTCTTCAAGGAGGAAGAAGCAGTGAACAGCTGCAGTGCACAGGCGGAGGGACTAAGAGGCGGCCAGTGAGCTCAGACACAGGAAGTGGGACTCTGGTGACCTAAGCGAGTGGAAGCAGCAGCAAAGGAGTTGCAGCCCCAGTCCAACCGCACTGAGGACCAGCTGGGCTATCTAGAGGAAGCTTGACTGAATGGGGCCTAAAGTGTCAAAAAACAATGGGTGTGGGTGGGGTGGGCAGAAGGGATGAGGGATGCCCCAGACAAGCACCATGTGCAGGTGGAGAGAGAACGGAGGACAACAAAGGTGCAGAAGGTCCGGATCCTAACAAGCCTCGGTAACTACACTCTCAGGGCAGGGCCATGAGGGTTTTACGATAGACGTGACATGCTGAGATGTGCATTTAGAGACCGTGTCACCTGTGTCCAGTGAGAACAGATGGGAGACTGAACAAGCCAGACTGCAGACCAAGGAAACTCAGGGCAGCCCAGGTGAGAACAAAGCCATGAGGCTCAAAGTGCAGCACAGAGAGGTGACAATGGGATGGAAGTTGGGAGGGCTTCAGGGCTTTCTTCAATCTTACAGATTTATGACTTAAGGTCTATGTAATTATTCTGTTACTTTTTCTAAATGTTGCCCAGCCTGGCCTTGAACGCACAGCCTCGCTCCTCAAGCACCAGGACAACTGTCCTGAGTCACCGTGGCTCCCTATTCTGTTATTCTTAGAGGTTTTTTCCCCCTCCAATAAAGCTATTATAAGCACTTTAGATATTGATCCCCCCCACTGTAGCAGGAGTGTGACATATAATTATGTATATACGTTGTGTGTATGTATATGACGTGCAGATGCTCCTTGACTTACAATGGGGCTAACTCCCAATAAATTCATCTTAAGTTGAAAAATCCTAAATGAAACACTAAGTCCGGGACTGCGTATGCACATGTGCATCTGTCTCTATCATATACAAAGCACTCTGCTAATGGATAGAAACAGATTGTTAAGCAGGCAGGAAGAGTGGTGGACTGGAACCAAATTCTATCACCCTATCTCATACAACTGCATTCCTATGAACAAAGAAAGAGTCAGCAGAAAAGCGGCTGTGGGAAGCACACCAGAACCAGAAGGATCCTGTAACTCTGCAGCCAGTCCACGGGGAGATGCTCTGATGAGCAGCTCTTCTGTTTAGCCCACCTAGCCCTACATCAGGTACACAGAGCCCTCAAATCCCACCTGGAAGGCAGGGTCTGATACAATTATCCACAGAAAATAAGACACCTAGGCTGGGCACAGTGGCTCACACCTGTAATCCCAGCACTTTGGGAGGCTGAGGCAGGCGGGTCACCTGAGGTCAGGAGTTTGAGACTTGCCTGGCCAACCTGGTGAAACCCCGTCTCTACTGAAAATACAAAAATTAGCCAGGTGTGGTAGTAGGCTCCTATAATCCCAGCTACTCGGGAGGCTGAGGCAGGAGAATCGTTTGAACCCAGGAGGCAGAGGTTGCAGTGAGCCAAGACAACGCCATTGTGCTCCAGCCTGGGTGACCAGTGAAACTCCATCTCAAAATAAAAATTAAAATATAAATAAAAATATAAAAACAATTTTTTTGGGGGAGACAGAGTCTTGCTCTGTCACGCAGGCTGGAGTGCAGCGGTATGATCTTGGCTCACTGCAGCTTCCACCTCCTGGGTTCAAGCAATTCTAGGGCCTCAGCCTCCCAACTAGCTAGGATTACAGGAACCCACCACTATGCCCGACTAATTTTTTGTATTTTTAGTACAGACGGGGTTTTGCCATGTTGGCCAGGCTGGTCTCCAACTTCTGACCTCAAGTGATCCACCTACCTTGGCCTCCCAAAGTGGTGGGATTATAAGTGTGAGCCACCACGCCCAGCCACAAACACCTCTTAAATGGAACTCTGATGCCCTCAGTCATATCAATAACCACGCCCACCTTAATACTCAAGAGAACCAGGAGGCTCTTGCTCATTATACAAAGGAGGGTATGTGCTAAGTGGTCAGCAATGATGTGGCTGGCCATATAAGCCCTATAGCCTTGCACAAATACTTGGCCTCTGTGTCCACATCTTCAGTGGAGTAGAACACCTAATCTCTGTGGAACAGTGACTGCTGAAGGAAACACCCAGTATGGTTCCTAACACCGTAACACCTAACACTCTATCAACTAATTTGCTAACTATTGACAGGTGCCACAGCTGGGTAAGGCACTGCTCCAGGGGCTAGGAATGGAATGGGAAGCAGGAACAAAACAACTGCCCATGAAGCATACATTCTCGCTGGAAAGATGATCAACAAATTAAATAATAAATAGATATTATATCAAAAGGGCTGGAAAGTTTACCTCTTCTTAAGGTATGAGTGATATGAAATAAAGGCAAAACAAACCTTCACCACAGGAGGAACTGGAACCAATGCTTCCAGCTCTCACAAGGGCTTTATTCATTTCCAGAAAAGACTTGGTGGGATGCAGATAATCACAATGGCTTAGACTTAGAGGAGGACTCAGAGGAGGTGAAGAAAGCTGCACAGAGGCAGTAACATGCAGTCCTCGCCCAGAATGATTTACTCCTAAGGCTCAGGGGCCTTGAAAACTGGCTTCCCCTGAAGGTTTGCAGAAGAGGAATGAATCTGATCAAAGCGGAAAGCAGTAGACTATGCTCAAAGAGGCGATGAGGCAGGTTCGGATGCCAAGTAACCAGGTCTTCCAATAAATTATCTCATGGCCCCAATTAAGCTGCCAAGCTGCCACCGGCAATCAGGCCACAACCAAAATCTCCAGGGGCCTGAGAGGAGCAAAGGGCTTTCACATCTTTTAGCCAAGATGGCCTAGGCTTTGGGGACCCATATAAAAACAAGGTAATTTCTGGGGGTGCGGAGAAAGGGTAAGATAATGAAGGAAACCTAAGGAGCCACTCCTCCAGAGGCCAATGGGCAGATTTACCTGAGGTGCTAGAGGCCGTCAACATCCCCCACCATGCCCTGGAGCCCACAGGCAGCACAGGAGGCAGGCTTACCAAGCTACCTGGTGTTGATGGCCACTGAGCAGAGCCTGCTGGAGACCAGCTAGCAGCTTAGCTGCCTCTCCTGTATCCAAAACCCCAGGTTGGCTGGGGCATGAGGATGGTTGTAAGACGCTCGCAAATCTGATTATTTGACCCATGCCAGATGGGAGCACCTGAGCAGTGCCACACAATGGGAATTCTCTCAAGGGCACACCAGAGGGGGCCTAATCTCAAACAGCACTGCCTCCAGCTCTGGGCTCCTCAAGAAAGACATGGGCCTCTACCCTTAGTCAGACGCATCTGTGGGCTAAGGAACAATCCAAGCTGTCACCAAAGGGCTAGCCAAATTCAATTCTCTAGGGGCTTACATCTCAGTGAAGAAATCCAGCATCCAGAAGCCCTAATCTAGACCCTCTTCAACTCTCCTTCAACACTTTACCTAGAAAATGAATAAGTCATTGTCCCAGCCTGGGCAACAAGGGGAAACCCCATCTCTACAAAAAAAAAATACAAAAACTTAGCTGGGCATAGTGGTGTGTGACTGTAGTCCCAGCTACCTGGGAGGCTGAGGTGGGAGGCTCGCTTAAGACTGGGAAGTTGGAGCAGTAGTGAGCCACGATCACGCCACCGGACTCCTGCCTCAGTGACAGAGTGAGACCCTGCCAAAAAAAAAGCACACATGCAAGTCAAAACTCCACTGGCTCCCAGGGAAGATAAAGAAAAACAAGCAGCTACAACAGGAATGCTCTACAGGAGACAGAAAGGCAGAAGAAGGCAGGAGGAGGAGGTCTGAGGAAGTTAAAAGTGCCACAAGGTAATACCCAAAAAAAATCACCAGGCTCCAAAACATCCAAGAATATTGCAAGTGCTCCCAAATGATCACAAGCACTGCCTACAGAACACAGGCCCAAATCTTCATATCATATAGCCAACCTCCCCTCCCAACTTGTCCCTCACCTTTCTGGCTTCATTTGCAGTTACAGACATATGTGTTCCCCCCCCCCCCAAAAAAAAACACATCTTGCTATGCAAAAATCCACAGTTTGTGAGGAAAAATAAAATGAGGGGCACAACACTAAAAAATTTTGTCAGTGACACACATACACAAAACAACCTAGTAAAAATGGTAGTAAAGTTCTAAACATGTTAAATGGTTAAGAAATACAACTGTGATACTTTACCTTGAAAAAAGCCTGAAGCTTGCTCTCTGTGGAAGGGGGCCTCAGAAGGTTTACAGCTTGTGAGTTATTGAGAAGTGGAGGGAAAGAGAGTGAATGCTGGAACATCAGATGTGCACAAATGTGGCTCACATACAAGTCAACTGAGGTAGCTGATACATGTTTAAGGTATGTATAATTACATGGCTTGGTTCAGTTGGCCTCAGTTTTTCACGTTCACTTAATATTTCTCACAGTTGACACTGCGTACAGCACTCTCAAGAGGTTCTCTAAAATAGCAACCTCACTGGAACAAATTCATGCTTCCAAACAATACTTCAAGCAGAAGCAGAAATGTACTTTCCTCCAGGTATCCTGGAAGTCAGTTCAAAGAACCTGACTTCGAACCTGAAAGAAGTCAGGGACTTTGAACTGACACCCAGGGTACCTGGGGTAAAGCACAGTTCATTATCAGTGCCATAATTTGATAACAGGCAAGGGTCCTGCCACTCCCACCCCATTTTAGTGAATTTCTGCTCATTCTTCAAGGCCTACCCGAAAGGTTGCTTCCATTTCTCTCACTCCTCCCATTCCTGACTTAACCATTTCTTCTATACTCCCTTAAAACAAGAAATGTTATTTATCAAATACTTATCATGGTGTCCCCATCCATTAGCACAGTACTTGGCACAAACATGTAAATAAGTAAGATCTTTTTTTCCCACTGAAATCACCAAGCCTTTGGCTGGGTACGATGGGATGGCTCACACCTATAATCCCAGCACTTTGGGATGTCGAGGCAGGAGGACTGCTTGGGCCCAGGACTTCTTGACCAGCCTAGGCAAGATGGTGAAACTCCTCTTCTACAAAATATTAATTAAAAAAAAAAAAAAAATTAGGGTGTGGTGGCACATGCCTATAGTCCTAGTTACTAAGGAGGCTAAGACGGGAGGGTCACTTGTGCCCAGGGAGGTTGAGGCTAAAGTGAGTTATGACTATGCCACTGCACTCCAGCCTGGGCTAGACCCTGTTGTTCCCTCCCAACCCCACCAAAAGTTATCAAGCTCATCAGATGCTTGAAAGAGATGGCAGATACCTTGAAAAGATGGCAGAGTGTTTTTGAAAAGGAAAAAAATAATTTCAGAGATGGGCAGAATGGAATCCTTACGTTGCAAGTAAAAGCAGTCACAATTAGGAAATAAAGGGAGCCTTAAAAATACGACTGGAGCCAGTAGAGCAGTGTGCACCTGTATTAGTCCGTTTTCACACCGTGGCTGCTAATAAAGACATACCCGAGACTGAACAATTTACAAAAGAAAAGGTTTAATGAACTTAACAGTTCCACACGGCTCGGGAAGCCTCACAATCATGGTGGAAGGCAAGGAGGTGCAGGTCACATCTCACGTGGATGGTGGCAGGCAGAGAAAGAGATTGTGCAAGTAAACTCGTCCTTATAAAACCATCAGATGTGTGAGACTTACTCACCATCAGGAGAACAACATGGAAAAGACCTGCCCTACTTCAATTACCTCCCATCAGGTCCCTCCCACAACATGTGGGAATTCAAGATGAGATCTGGGTGGGGACACAGCTAAACTATATCATTCCACCTTGGCCCCTCCCAAATCTCATGCTCTCACATTTAAAAACCAATCATGCCTTCCCAAAGTCCAAGGTCTTAACTCATTTCAGTATTAACTCAAGAGTCCACAGTCCAAAGTTTCATTCAAGACAAGTCCCTTCCACCTACAAGCCTGTAAAATCAAAAGCAATATAATTACTTCTTAGATCCAATGGGGAGTACAAACACTGGGTAAATACAGCCATCCCAAATAGGAGAAATTGGCCAAAACAAAGGGGCTACAGGCCCCATGCAAGTCTGAAATCCAGCTGGGCGGTCAAATCTTAAAGCTCCAAAGTGATCTCCTTTGACTCTGTATCTCACATCCAGGTCATGCTGATGCAAGAGGTTAAGTTCCCAAGGTCTTGGGCAGCTCTGCCCCTGTGGCTTTGCAGGGTACAGCCTCCCTCCCAGCTGCTTTCACAGGCTGGCGCTGAGCATCTGCAGCTTTTCCAGGTGCACGGTGCAAGCTGTCAGTGGATCCATCACTCTGGGGTCTGGAGGACAGTGGCTCTCTTCCCACAGCTCAACTAGGTGGTTTTCCAGTGGCAACTCTGTGTAGGGGCTCCAACCCCACATTTCCTTCTGCACTACTCTAAGAGGTCCTCCATGAGTGCCCCGCCCTGCAGCAAACTTGTGCCCAGGCATCCAGGTGTTTCCACATATCCTCCAAAATCTAGGCAGAGGGTTCCAAAACCTGATTCTTGACTTCTGTGCACTCGCAGGCTCAACATCAGGTGGAAGCTGCGAAGGCCTGGAGCTTGTACCCTCTGACGCCATGGCCTGAGCTCTACCCCTTTCAGCCAGAGCTGGGGCAGCTGGAACACAGGGCACCAGGTCCCCAGGCTGCGCACAGCAAGGGAACCCTGGACCCAGCCCAGGAAACAGTATTTCTCTCCTGGGCATCTGGGCCTGTGATGGGAGGAGCTGCCATGAAGACCTCTGAAATGCCCTGGAGACATTTTCCCCCATTGTCTTGGGGATTAACATTCCTGCAGCTGGCTTTAATTTCTCCTCAGAAAATGAAATTTTATTTTCTATCGCACTTTCAGGCTGCAAATTTTCCAAACTTTATGGTCTGCTTCCCTTACAAAACTGAACCCTGGCTGGGTTCAGTGGCTCATGTCTGTAATCCCAGCACCTGCCAAAGTGGGCAGATCACCTGAGGTCAGCTCGAGACCAACCTGACCAATTTGGAGAAACATTATCACTACTAAAAATGCAAAATTAGCCGTGTGTGGTGGCACAGGCCTGTAGTCCCAGCTACTCAGGAGGCGGAGTTTACATTGAGCTGAGATGGCAACAAGAGCATAACTCCATCTCAAAACAAACAAAAACCCCAAAAAACAAAAACAAAGAAAAAACATACCT
>NW_016107837.1:1287227-1291279 GCF_001604975.1 Cebus imitator
AAAAAAAAAGCCGGGCCTGGCGGCTCACACCTGTAATCCCAGCACTTTGGGAGGCTGAGGTGGGTGGATCACGAAGTCAGGAGTTTGAGACCAGCCTGACCAACATAGTAAACCCCGTCTACTAAAAATTCAAAAATGAGCAGGATGTGGTAGCATGTGCCTGTAATCCCAGCCACTCAGGAGGCTGTGGCAGGAGATTGGCTTGAACCCAGGAGGTGGAGGTTGCAGTGAGCCAAGATCGTGCCATTGCACTCCAGCCTGGTGACAGAGGGAGAATCCGTCTCAAAAAAAAGAAGTTTGAGGCTGTACTGTGCTATATAATTGTACCCGCAAATAGCCACTGCACTCTAGTCTGGGCAACACAGCGAGACCACCTCCTCTTAAAAAAACAAAACAAAACAAAAACCACACAGATGATCATTATGGGAGAATAAGAGGGCGCATTTCTACCTGAGGTATTTTCAACTTTTCAGAACCAACACTGGAAGACATCAAGCTACTTAGAAAGGAAGCAAATTTTATGCAGGTTACAAGAATGCTGCTATAGCAAGCAGCAGAATTTAGCATTAGTTTGGCTAAAGTAAGAGGTGAGGTGCCGCAGACATGGAAATGCCTAGGCCCCAAGACAACTTCCCCTAGCTGTTGAGAGGAGAAAACTTAGGAACTAAGAATCAGTAAAGTTTCTTGAGGATATTTATTTAGACTCCTCTGGGGTGTAAGCAAAAATAAAGATACTACTAAGTTTTATTTTTACTATTTGAAGTTACTACAAACTGGCCACGTGCTTTCCTACCACACCAAAAAAGCAGGTAACATAACAAAGCCTAACAAAAGGAACAAAGTCAGGAGTCAGGGGTAAAGTTGCTAGCTCTGCTTACTAATTGTGTGACCTTGGGCAAGTGACCCTGATCTCCCTGTGCCTCAGGAAGAGTAAAATGGGGCTAACGACAACTAACTTACAGGGCAGTTCTGTAAGAGATAGTAAGAAGTAGGGAATCACTCAACCATAGATATTAAATCATAAACCAGGAGTTTGAGACCAGCCTGTGCAACATGGCAAGACCTCATCAACAAAAATTTGATAAAAATTAGCCAGGTGTGGTGGCATGTGCCTGTCATCCCAACTACTTGGGAGGCTGAGGCAAGAGGATCTCTTGAACCCAGAAGTCGGAGGCTGCAGTGAGCTACGATTGCACCAATGCACCCCAATGGGGCAGCCAAGAGAGATTCTGTTTCTAGAAAACTAATAAAAATTGCTAGTGATCATTTGAGTCTTCAGCAAATTATAATCCCTTTGCTGGTGAAGGGTCTTGCCCTGATGATGGCTGCTGATGGATCAGGGCAGTGGTTGATGAAGACTGAGGCAGCTGTGACAATTTTTTCTTTTCTTTTTTTGAGACATAGTCTTGAACTGTTGTGCAAGCTGGAGTACCATGGCACAATCTGGGCTCACTGCAACCTCCACCTCCTGGGTTCAAGTGATTCTCCTGCCTCAACCTTCTGAGTAGCTGGGATTACAGGTGCCTGTCACCATGCGCAGCTAATTTTATATATTTAGTAGAAACAGGGTTTCACCATGTTGGTCAGGTTGACCCCGTGATCTGCCCGACTTGGCCTCCCAAAGTGCTAGGATTACATGCATAAGCCACCATGCCCAGCCTGACAATTTCTTAAAATGAAGTTTGCCGCATCAGTTGCCTCTTCCTTCATGAAAGATTTCTCTGCAGCGTGCAATGCTGTGTGACAGCATTTCACCCACAGTGCAACTTCTTTCAAAACTGGATTCGATCCTCTCAAACCCTGCCACTGCTTTATTAGCAAAGTTTATAAAAATATTCTAATCCTTTGTTATAATCCTTTCAACAATGTCCACTGCACCGTCACCAGTAAATTCCACCTCAAGAAACCACTTTCTTTCCCTGTCCACAGGAAGCAACTCCCCATCTGTTCAAGTTTTATTACAAAATTGCAGCAATTCAGTAACATCTTCAGGCTACTTTTTTTTTTTTTTTTTTTTTTTTGAGACGGAGTCTCACTCTGCCACCCAGGCTGGAGTGCAGTGGCGCAATCTTGGCTCACTGCAACCTCCACCTCAAGCAATTCTCCCGCCTCAGCCTCCTGAGTTGCTGGGACTACAGGTGTGTGCCACCATGCCCCGCTAATTTTTTATATTTTTAGTAGAGGTGGGGTTTCACCCAGTTAGCCAGGGTCTCCTGGCTCATGGTCCACCTGCCTCTGCCTCCCAAAGTGTTGGAATTACAGGCATGAGCCAAGTGTCTGGCTCTTTTCCTTGAGACAGTGTCATCTTCTGTGGCCCATGCTGGAGTGCAGTGGGGTGATCTTGGCTCACTGCAACCTCTGGTTCCTGGGTTCAGGCAATTCTCCTGCCTCAGCCTCTAGAGTAGGTGGGATTACTGTTTAGTAATAATCCTACCACCATGCCCAGCTAATATTTGTATTTTTTAGTAGAGACGGGGTTTCACCATGTTGGCCAGGATGGTCTCGATCTCTTGACCTCGTGATCAACCCACCTTGGCCTCCCAAAGTGCTGGGATTACAGGCGTGAGCCACTGCGCCCGGCCAATTTTTGCATAATTCTTAAGGGCCCTAGGATTTTCAGAACAGTAAATGAGCACTGGTTAAAACAAAGTCACCAGCTGCATTAGCCCCTAGCAAGAATCAACTGTCCTTTGAAGCCAGGTACTGACCTTTCTCTAGCTATGAAAGTCCTGGCTATGCATCTTTCCCCCTTATAAGGCTGTTTCATTGACATTGAAAGTCTGTTATTTAGTGTGGCCACATTCATCAATTACTTTAGCTATATATTCTGTATAATTTACTGCAGCTTCTACACCAACACCTCAACACTTTCCTGTTACAGAGGTGGCTTCTTTCCTTAAGCCTCATGAACTAACCTCTGCTAGCTCCACTCTTCTTCTGCAGCTTCCTCACCTTTCACAGAACTGGAGAGGTAGGGCCTTGCTCTGGATTAGGTTTTCACTTAAGGGAACGTCACGGACAGTTTCATCTTCTATCTAGACCACTAAAACTTTCACCCTATCAGCAATAAGGCTGTTTGGCTTATCATTCATGTGTTCATTGGAGTAGCAATTTTTTTTTTTTTTTTTTTTTTTTTTTTTTGGGGTTTTTTTTTTTTTTTTTTTTTTTTTTTGAGATGGAGTCTTGCTCTGTTGCCCAGGCTGGAGTGCAGCAGCGCAATCCGCGCTGACTGTAACCTCCAAGTCCCGGGTTCAAGCGATTCTTTGCCTCAGCCTTCCGAGTAGCTGGGACTACAGGCGCACACCACCATGCCCATCTAATTTTTTTTTTTTAGTAGAGATGGGGTTTCACCATACTGGCCAGGGTGGTCTCATACTCCTGACCTTGTGATACGGCCGCCTCAGCATCCCAAAGCGCTGAAATTACAGGCGAACCACCACACCTGGTCGATTTTAATTTTAAGAACTTTTCCTTTGCATTCATAACTTGGCTAACTGTTGTTTGGCATAAGAGGCCTAGTTTTTCGCCTATCTCAACTTTTGATATGCCTTTCTCACTAAGCTTAATCATTTCTAATTTTTGATTTAAAATAAGAGAGAGAGAACTGACTGGTTCTTTTGCCTGAACACTTAAGAGGACACTATAGGGACACTGGTCTAATTTCAATATTGTGTCTCAGGAAATAGACAGGCCTGGAGAGAGAGACTGGAAATTGCCGGTCACTGGAGCTGTCAGTACACACTCAACATTCACCGATTAAATTCACTGTCTTATATAAATGCTTTTCATGGTAACCCGAACCACTGATCACAGATCACCGTAACAGACGTAATGAAAAAGTTTGAGGCTGGGCATGGTGACCCATGACTATAATCCCAGCACTTTGGGAGGCCGAGGTGGGTGGATAACTTGAGGTCAGGAGTTCGAGACCAGCCTGGCCCGCCAACATGATGAAACCTTGTCTCTACTAAAAATATAACAATTAGCTGGGTGCAGTGGCATGCCCATAGTTCCCGCTACTCAGGAGGCTGTGGCAGGAGATTGGCTTGAAC
>NW_016107837.1:1292000-1309884 GCF_001604975.1 Cebus imitator
AAGAGATCGAGACCATCCTGGTCAACATGGTGAAACCCCGTCTCTACTAAAAATACAAAAAATTAGCTGGGCATGGTGGTACATGCCTGTAATCCCAGCGACTCAGGAGGCTGAGGCAGGAGAATTGCCTGAACCCAGGAGGCGGAGGTTGCGGTGAGCCGAGATCGCGCCATTGCACTCAAGACTGGGTAACAAGAGCGAAACTCCAAAAAAAAAAAAAAAAAAAAGCGATAGTTTACGTGTGGCATTAAGATTTCATGGAGAAGATTAGAAAAACAGTGCCCACAAAAGCTGCTTACAAAGGTAGTAATTTAAGAAAAGATCAATATACAATGTATTAAAGATATCTGGAAACTCAAATTCAGGCAATACAAAAGCCAGCAATACATCTTTCTACTCGAATGTTCCTATTTCACCCCAAACTCACAGGTAAAGCTGAACTCAATGTGTCCTTGTCCATTAAAAAGCAAATCACCAAGAAAGTAACAAAAGATTCCCTTCAATGTCTCTGCCTTTTATTGTCAGCAGTCCCAAAACTCCTGGTCACTGAATTCAAAAGCCTAATCCCGCAGTTAGGACCTAACCTCATCGGCTGCCAAACAGCTGCGTGACCTTGGGCAGACCACCTCACTTTTCTAGACCTCGGTCTCCCCAACCAGTTGGACAGTCTAAGGCAGGCTCCAGAGCTGAGACCCTAGGTCTGGCTCAAGAACTTGGTGCAGAAACAGGACGAAGGGTACTAAGACTGTGAACGTCCGTAGCAACCGACAAGTAAAAGACAAAAGCTGAAATCCCTACAAAAACAGCTCGCCCAAGCTCTATCCTTTTCCCTCCTCCCTCGATGGATCAGCCGTGGAAAAGCGGTGTTTACTAGCAACTGTGTTTCCGGTCGCCACAATCCTCATGCACCTGTCTACAGGCGCGCCGGGGCAGCGAAGGGCCCGGGCGGTGCAGGGCTGGGCCGCAAGCCTCACAGTCACACGTTCTTCCAACCACCCGCCGGGGCCCGGAAGCGCACCCGGAAGTCGAGGCCCTACTAAGTTTGAGACTGCGAGCTCGGCGCCCCCACCGTCAGGCCCGCTGCGTCCTCACACCCCCGACCGACAAAAGGCCCCGCCACGCGGCCCCGGCACCCCGGCGAACTTGCAGGCCCCGGGATGGCGGGGCTGCGGCGCGAACACACAAAGGCGGCGTCCTCAGCAGGGAACAAAAACCCTGTCCAGGTCGTCTCCCAACGGCACACCCCGCTCGACTCTCCGAGTGACCTTGGGGGCGTTCCCGCCCCCCCGAGCCTCAGTTTCCCTTCCTAGGTATGGACTAAGCCCCACGGCCGCGGCCCGCCGGGGTGAGCCGAGACCCAGACGCAGGCCTCCCAACTTCCGTTTCCCGCGCCAAGCCGGGCTCCGCGCGCCCGTACGGACCGCGGTGCGAGCGGCCAGAGCTGGCTCGAGGTCCCGGACTGCGGGACCTCGCCCGGGCCGTGCCGCACAAGGCGGCTTCCTAAAAAGCGGGCGCCCAGGCCTGTGTAGGCCGCGAAGCCGTCCACACCTCGCAACTGCACGGGCTCCGACCTTCCGTTGCCTTCCCGCAAAGCCCGGCCTAACCTGTAGCTGGTTAGGTCCGCAGGCGCCGCCGCCGTCACACTCCAGAGAGGAAGCTCCTTCTCCGGCCGCCGAGGAGAGCCCCTCAAGCAAGATGCCGCCGCCTCATCAGCGACCCACTTCCGCTTCGGAGGCATCGGCTCCGCCCCCCTGAGGTCCCCATTGGCAGCCCGCCGCCTCTACTTCCGCGGTCGGCCGGGTAGGGAGGCATTTTTTAATCCTATTGGATAAGAAAACCATCTGTTACTACTTTAAAGCGCGCCTCTTTCCGGCCCCGCCCACAATGGTGCGTCCGAACGCGCACCTTCCGACAAGAGAAGGCGCCGGCAAGGCCCCTCCTGTGCGGCCTTTAGGTAGTCGTGGCGTCAGGGCGGCCCGGGCACCTGTCCTCGGCAGCCGCTGACCGCTCCTATGCCGCCGGAGCCGGCCCGCCAGCGGCCTCCGGAGTCGAGCGAATCCCGAGCGGCCCATTTCTGGGTTTCCAGCTGCACACCAGCCGCCGTGTCCCTGGCTTGACGCAGCTGGCGGAGGCGCGGAGCTGGCCGTGCGCACCGAAGCCGTTCCGCGCCGGTCTCCCAGCTCTCGTATCCTCGCCTTCTAACGAGGCCTTTGTGAGGAAGGGTGCTGGGCCTGGGGGCTCTGACGATGGGTGGAAACCAGCCTGGTTCTGTTTCAGCCCCTCGGCGTGCCAAACCCTGGGCCGGCGTGCGGGTCCCCGCCTCTGCGAGGACCCTGGTGGAGACTTATGCCTAACCGAGGAAGAGTTATCGGAGCGTGGACTCGGGGCGCACGGCGCAGGTGCATGCAGGCCCCGGTCGGACTGGAGAGTGGCTGGTGCGTTTCTTGAGCTCTGTCCTGAGCTGGACTTGGACATGGCTTTTGCAGCCAGGAAAATAGCCCACATTATCCCTGCTGCCTGAGAATACCCAGACCTTAGTCCAGGGCCGGCATCTCTGGTCCCTCGGCATCCTCAGGGGACGCAAAGGTCACCCCAAATGCCTTGGGTTGCATTGTTTCCTTACAGTAAATTTCTGGTTTTTGTTTTTGTTTTGAGACGGAGTTTCCCTCTTGCCCAGGCTAGTGTGCTGTGGCGTGATCTCGGCTCATGGCAATCTCCGCCTCCCGGGTTCACGCGATTCACCTGCCTCAGCCTCCCAAGTAGCTGGGATTGCAGTCGCCCATCGCGTCCGGCTAATTTTTTTTTTTTTTTTTTTTTGTAATTTCAGTAGAGACGGCGGTTCCACCAGGTTGGCCAGGCTGGTCTCGAACTCCTGACCTCAGGTGATACACCCTCCTCGGCCTCCTAAAGTGCTGGGATTGCAAGTGTGAGCCACCTCACCTGGCCACCTTACAGTGAATGTCTAACCTCGAAAATTGAGTCAAATATTGGAACGACAAGGCAGATAGAAACCAGAGCATTAACGTTTTTGTGTTGAGTTTACAAACAGTATGTGTTTGCTACTTTTTGTAATTGTAAGGAAATTTGGCATGGCAGAGTATCTGATGGATAAATCTAATTCCCATGTAAAATATCTTTTTTTTTTTTTTTTTTTTGAGATGAGGTGTCACTCTGTCACCCAGGCTGGCATGCGGTGGCACGATCATGCCTCACTGCAGCCTCAGCCTCCCCAGGTTTAGATGATCAGCCCACCTTAGCCTCCTGAGTAGCTGGGACCACAGGTGCGTGCCACCATGCCCGGCTAATTTTTTTTGTATTTTTTTGTAGATACAGCCTTTCACCATGTTACTCAGTCTTGTCTTGAACTCCTGGGCTCAACCTATCTGCTCACCTTGACTTCCCAAAATGTTGGGATTACAGGTGTGAGCCATCACCCCCTGCCCTAAGTATTTAATTTTGATAGTGATTGTAGGTTGAAAGGTGTAAAATTTTCTGAAGTTTGTGATTATAATTGGAACAAAGAGAACTTAAAAGTTTAAATGTAGACATTTCATATATCTATGAGAACTTGATAAAGCAGACAACCGAAATGCTGAAAAATAGAATTAGATTCTGCATGTATAAATGCAGTTGAAGGCCGGGCGCGGTGGCTCAAGCCTGTAATCCCAGCACTTTGGGAGGCCGAGGCGGGTGGATCACGAGGTCAAGAGATCGAGACCATCCTGGTCAACATGGTGAAACACCGTCTCTACTAAAAATACAAAAAATTAGCTGGGCATGGTGGTGCATGCCTGTAATCCCAGCTACTCAGGAGGCTGAAGCAGGAGAATTGCCTGAACCCAGGAGGCGGAGGTTGCGGTGAGCCGAGATCGCGCCATTGCACTCCAGCCTGGGTAACATGAGTGAAACTCCGTCTCAAAAAAAAAAATAAATGCAGTTGAAAATGTTTAAGGGAAATCTCAGTTCATAAATGGGGCCAAATGTGACTAATCAAAATGGTGGTTAAAAATAATCAGATTTGGCCAGCACAGTGGCTCACTCCTGTAATTCTAGCACTTTGGGAGGCTGAGTCGGGTGGATCACCTGAGGTTGGGAGTTTGAGACCAGCCTGACCAACATGGAGAAACCCCGTCTCTACTAAAAATATGACGGGAAACTGTAATCCCAGCTACTCGGGAGGCTGAGGCAGGAGAATCGCTTGAACCTGGGAGATGGAGGTTGCAGTGAGCTAAGATGATGCCACTGCACTCCAGCCTGGCAAAAGAGCAAGACACCGTCTCAAAAAAAAAAATCAGATTTAGGCCAGACGTGGTGGCTCTCGCCTGTAATCCTAACATTTTGGGAGGCTGAGGTGAGAGGATTGCTTGAGCTGAGGAGTTTATAGACAAGCCTGGGTAACATGGTAAAACCCCATCTCCACACACACACACACTAGCCAGGTGTGGTGGCATGTGCCTGTCGTCCCAGCTATTCAGGAGGCTGAGACAGGAGGATTGCTTGAGCCCTTGAAGTCATAGCTGTAGTGAGCTGCGATCGCACTCCAGGCTGAGTGACAGAAAGAGACCCCCTCTCTAAAAAAAAAAAAAAAAAAAATCTGATTTAGAAAAAAAGATTGGTAATTTGCATTTCACAGGCTAAGGAAAAGTTAGTTTTCTGTTTGTAACTGTAATACGTTGAAGATGGGATGTTGAAAAACAAAGTCTCTAGAAATACCAGTTTCATGCCCAAAAGCTGCCTTCGGCCTGGGCAACATAGTGAGACCTCATCTCTACAAAAAAACAAAAAATTAGCCTGGTGTGGTGGTAAGTGCATGTAGTCCCAGCTACTAGGGAGGATGAGGCAAGAGGATCACTTGAGCCTGAGAGTTTAAGGCTGTATGCGCTATCATCATGTCACTGCACACCAGCCTGGGTGACAAATCGAGACCCTACCTCAAAAACAAAAGCTTCAATCCTCTCCGAGTCTCACTTGTACTGAACTTGCTCCTTCACAAACAGCGCTTCCCTTGGGCCCTGAAGGCCCACAGCTTGGAGAAAAGACTGGCACCTTGGTGCTCCTATAGTCCCACACATGGAAACCAGCTGAATGCAGGTTCCTGGGCTTCACACCAGATGATACTGAATCTGTTCTTAACTATCTCCAAAGAAAGCCCCTGTCCAAGTGTGTCTCAACACTGTCAGCAGGGATCTTCTCACGAGCCTGCACTCAGAATGTCCACTCCCAGGCAGTGCAGCCAGGAAAGCTTCCAAGAAGGATTCCCAACACCTGCTGGGCCATAGTTCCCTCTGGCTGGCCCCCTTCGAGGGAGGAGCTTGACTGTAAAGAGCCTGTGCAGGGAGGGGCAGGCAAGGGTCTCCAGTGAAGGCCCGGGGCTATTGAGGGTGTGTCTGTTAGCTATTGATCTGGAACAAACCACCCCAAAGCTTGATACTTTGAACAACAGACATTTATTGTTGCTCATGAATCTACAAGCCAGCGGGGGCGGGGGAGGTTCTTGTCTGGCTGTCCTCACATTTTGGGCTCTGATGGTCTAGGATGGCCTCTGAGATAACTGGCCTCCACATGGCGTCTCCTCCCAGCAGGCCACCCTAGTCATGCTTGCACAGGGCCAGCTGGGCGAGGTTCCAAGAGAACGAGTGGGAGCTCCAAGGCCACCTGAGGCCCAGACTCAGAACTGGCACACGGCCACTTCTGCTGCACCCTACGCCAGACCAGATGCAAGGGCTGGGGGAAATACACTTCGCCTCTTGATGGGAGGTGTAAAGTCACAAAACAAGGGACGGGGATACATAGACATTTGCCACCACTCTACCAGGCAATGCCTACTCCTAGGCCACCACTTTAGAGAATGGTGCCAGGCCTGCTCCCACCTAGGTTTGTGTGAGGGAGAGGCCTCAGGTGCTCTCAAGTGAGCTCTGAGCGGCTGCTAGTCCAGGAGGGGGCAGGGGAGGATGCTGTCATCTGCCAACCAGTAGTGTTGTCATTTGCACCTCTGTTAGCTGCTACATCTCCCCTCTGCTCCAGAGGTTAGCCTACTAGATGAAGGGTAATTCTCCAGCCTTGCCACCATGCTTGCTTCAGGCACCCATACAGACCTTCCCCCACTGCAGGAACTCACTCAGCACAAGCATGTTCAATTCAGGCCAGTGAGACTGGGGCACCTGGTTCTTTGTTCCTCAGGCTGGAACTGCTGCTGGACTGGAGACTGAGCTCTCGGATCAGGCACATTCTGAAGTTGACTACCTTTGGATTGACATTATGAGAGATAATGAATCCCCCTTTGAAACCTCTAGAGCTCAGAGGGGCTCTCTGGAGCAGGCATCATCAATGTATTCCCTCAATATCAAATTAAATGGGCTTGGATCACACAACACAGGATGTGAGCAATGTTTATTTCTTCTTCTTTTTTTTTTTTTTTTTTTTTTTTTTTTTTTTTTTTTTTTTTTTTTTTTTTTTTTTTTTTTTTTTTTTTTTTTTTTTTTTTTGAGACAGTTTCGCTCCTGTCACTCAGGCTGGAGTGCAATGGTGCAATCTCGGCTCACTGCAACCCCCGCCTCCCGGGTTCAAGTGATTTTCTTGCCTCAGCCTCCCGAGTAGCAGGATTACAGGTGCCTGCCACCACACCCAGCTAATTTTTGTATTTTTAGTAGCAATGGGGTTTTGCCATGTTGGCCAGGCTGGTCTCAAACTCCTGACCTCAGGTGATCCATCCACCTCAGCCTCCCAAAGTGCTGGGATTATAGGCATGAGCCACCATGCCCCGCCAATGTTTATCTCTTTACATGAAATTTAATCTGCTCCCAGCTGTAGTTCTACAGAGATATGAAAATTCTTCTCCTTATCCACCTGGGCGGTAAAGTCCTGGGGTTCTCTCAAACTCAGAATATTGGAGTAGGGCTCTGGTTCTTTAGTTTCTTGTTTGTCACCGCAGAGATGCCTACCTTCCTGGTCTGAATGTACCCAGGGACCCAGCCACCTCATCTGAAGTGCCATCTCCTCTGCAGGCCCAAGGAGGATATTGGGAGTTGGCACCAGGAACATACCTCCCCTGGACATCTATCTGTGTCAGTTTCCACTCCCCCACTCCTTACTGCTCACCACCCCATGGACTTGACCCTTTTCTCTCTTTCCTGGGAAGAAAGTGGCTTTATGTGCTTTCTTCAGCACATAAAGCTGGAGGCTTTCACCAGCAGGTATTCACTCAGCAAGCCTGTCCTCAAGGTGGAGCCTTCTCGAGCTGACGCCCTGGACACTGCAGAACCCATCCATCTTGGTCCCTGCCCTGGGTGAACTGCTGCCTCCAGTGGCCCTGATCTTGTTGGATCTGCCTGCTTCTCATGCTGGAGAAAGGGGAGGAGGGGATGCTCTAAAGTCAGCCAGGCGCAGCTCTGAGTTCTGGCCCTCTAGGCAGGTCACATCCCTCTTTGAGCACTGGTGGCCTCCTCCTCCTCAGCAGAACAGAGCAGGCCAGTTCGTAGTGAGGATGGTGGGGGCCCGTGAAGGGCCAGGGCAACGCTGCGTTCCAGAATCCTGGCCACTTACCCGGCCAGACGCACACTCACAGTGGCCACCTAGTCTTGAGGATTCCCCAGGTGAAGCCACCTGGCTGCCGGCAAAGGGTGGGGGTTCCAGATTTCCACATCGGAAGGGGTCTGGGAGCTTCAAAGAGGTGGGCACCAGGAATGCCTTGCGCTGGGCTGTAGGGAAGTGCTAGGACCTGGGATTTCGCTTATAAAAACGCAGGACGCCCAGTTAAGTGGAATTCCCGATAAGGGGCGGATACTTGTTTAGCATAAGTTTGCCCCCGTGCAACAACTGGGTGTCCTGCCTTTTACCTGGCAACTCTTCTCTGGGCAGACGGGGACGAGGGAGGGAGCGGGGTGCGGTCAGGGTGCGGGGGCAGGGGGTCCGGGTCTGAGGGGTTCCAGGCCGAGGAAGAGGAGGCGCGCACCGCGGGCCGCACGCTTTATTGGGGCGTGGCCCGCAGCTGCTGGGGCGCGCTCCGCCCGGCTCAGGCAGCCTCCAGGCGGCGCGCTGGCCCGGGTCCCGAGCCTCCCTGCTGCAGCGCCCTCAGCCTGCGCTCGCGGCTCCGCTCCTGCTCCAGCCAGTGCTGGGTCTCCAGCTGCGCCTGCGGGCCGGGGGACGCGTCGGCGCGGGCAGGGACACCCCCACCGCCCCGCGATGCTAGTCCCCGCGCGTGGCACCCGCCCTCCCCACCCGGCCCCGGCTTTCTGTTGCCCGGGCTCCTTCCAGCCACTCGGACTCACCCGAGGCTTGGGGCGCGCGGCCCGCGGCGCCGACACGTGCAGCAAGGCCGCCTGCTTGGAGCGCTCGGCCGCCCTCTCCGAGATCCTGCGCCGCAGCTGCTGCACGCGCTCGTCCTGCGTGGGCGCCGCCGGGGCCGCCTTCTTCTCCTCCCACCTGGCGGGAGACGCGGAGTGCTCAGGAGCTGGCCGGTGGGAGGCCCAGGCCATACCCAGGATGCCACCCGGGTCCGGGCGATGCGGGGGCGAGCGCTAGGCGGCCAGAGATGTTCACCGGAATGATTTAGGACAGGCAGCGAGGCCCTGGGGCTCCCAGACAGGACCACCGCACAGGGGCTGGGCGGGGGGGCTGTCTCCAACTGCTCTACCCTTTTGCTCTTTTTTTTTCTTTTTTTCTTCTTTTGTCTAATTTTTGTTGTTGTTGTTTGTTTGAGACAAGGCCTCACTCTGTTGCCCAGGCTGGAATGCAGTGGCACAATCACGACTCAAGGCAGCCTTGACCGCCCAGGCTCAAGCAATTCTCCTACCTCAGCTCCCAAAATGCTGGGATTACAGGTATGAGCTATGCCCCCCCGCAGCTCTTTGTTTTAAACTTAACATTTTTTAAAAAGTATAACAGGTGTACTAACTATATGGATACTCGGGGTACAAATGTGAAAGCCCCCTTTGCCCTCACGCTGTGTCTCTTGCCTGGAGGTACCCCCTGCTCATGCTGTGGTGTACATCGCTGCAGGTATCTGCGCGCGTGGCCCTTGGTCCTTCTGATGATCTGTATTGTTCCCTGCTGGCTTTGGCGTCAGTGCACTTCACAGCCTTAGAGTGTTTGCATGTGCCGTTCCCTGTCTAGATCGCTCTTGTCTGACTGTCCAGGTCGCCCCTGGTGAACTTGTGCCCCGGGGCTGGCTGCATGCCTGAGCTCTGCTCCACCTTTATTTTTTTAGCACCCCGACACCAACCACACTGCATCTGAGCTCCGCCAGGCCATGGCCAGCAGCTGGGAAGTGATGAGCTCTCCGGGTGTGTGCCACCTTGGGGATCTGGTAGGCAGCCAGCCAGCTATGAACAGCACCAGCAGCGGTTGCCCTGTGCCTCCTCTGAATTGCAGCAGAGCAGCAGCCCCTCTGAGGACCAACAGTGAAGGATTCTCTTCAATCAGCAATGATTAGTCCCTCCTTCTGTCCACCCTGTGGTCCACCCCGGCCAGTCCCACTCAGACACTTTCTTGGGAGCCCTGTATGTCAGGCTCTGGAAGAGGCTCTGCCACAACAGCTGGGCCTCCCCGGGAACCAGGCCACTGTCCAGAAGCCAGCCTGACCCCAGGGGACACGCCTGCCCATGTCTGACTTGGCTGCACAGGACAGCCACACAGGGCTAAAAAACATCACCAGAGTGTCCCGAAAACAAGTAAAAAGGCATCAGTACGTGTGTACATGCACAGGAGCTAGCTGAGACCCTCAACTAGATCCTGGTTTAAAAAGAAAAAAAAGGTACAACAAACAGGCTTTTTAAAAAGTTGGCTAGCTGTGCGTGGTGGCTCACGCCTTTAATCCCAGCACTTTGGGAGGCTGAGGCTGGCAGATCACCTGAGGTGGGGAGTTCAAGACCAGCCTGACCAAACATGGAGGATCCCCGTCTCTATTAAAAATACAAAATTAGCCGGGCATGGTGGCACATGCCTGTAATCCTAGCTACTTGGGAGGCAGAGGCTGGAGAATTGCTTGAACCCGGGAGGTGGAGGTTACGGTGAGCTGAGATAGTGCCATTGCACTCCAGCCTGGGCAACAAGAGCAAAACTCTGTCTCAAAACAAAAAAAAAGTTGGCTAACAGTCTTTGAACACCTGGAGAAATATAAAAAAGATGAGATATTTAGATGATGTCGGGAATTTTTGTTCAATTTTCTAGTGGTGTCAGGGTGCTGTGGTTTTATATAGGCCAATCTTTTTTTTAGAAGATGTATGCTGAAGTTTTAAGAATAAAGTGTCTGATTCCTGCAACTACTTCCAAATGCTTCTGCAGACATAAATAGCTAGCTGGCTACGTGAAGCACATATGGTGAAAGGTTGTACCCACTGAGCTGGGTGCAAAAATGACTGCATCTAGGTCATGGCATCTGAGCCATGGCTGCAGAATTTTGCACCATTCCTATGTGCCTGGAAATCACCTAATACAGTAATAGGGGTGGGGGGAGTTATGGCGAGGTAACCTTCTGGGCAGGAGGGAGGAGGGTGGCGGGTTGTTTCAAGACCTGCCCAGGCGGGTGCAAGGTAGGCTTACTGCTCCCTGCCCACCCAGAGTCCCCTCCCTGAGCCCAGTACCAACCTCAAGGCTGCGGATCTCCCCATGGCTGCTCGGCACAGTGAGATCTGCTCCAGCGTGTCCTGCAGTTCCTGGCTCTTGGTGCGCTTGCCCTGAATGATCTGATCCCGCTTTTCTTCCTCCTCGCGCCGCCGATTCTCTTTGAGCAGGGCCAGCCGTTCTCGCAGCTCCACTATGGACATCTCTCCTTCCAGGCCGTAGCTGGGGATCTGTGGGTGGTCGGGGAGGCCCCAAGCTGGGAGCTGTGCTGGGCCCTGATGCTTCCCACCAGGACCCCTCCCCTGCTCCGTAGCCCCACCCCTTGCCCACCTTCCCTCTGCTTGGACACTGCTTGGGAGACCCCCCCCACCCAGCCTCTCCAGCCTGGGCTCCCTCTGTGGTGCTGCACCTTGTATGGGGCTGCACATCTCAGGCAAGTCCCAAATGGAGCTCATCACTATCTACCCAGCCAGGCTTCGGGGCCTGAGGCAGACAGCCGTTTGCACTCCCCACGGCCTTGGGGCTGGGCCAGGCCCTGCAGCTGGCTCCCCAAGCTCCTCGGAGGCCTGGGCCCTCACCATGCCTTCTCACACGGGCTTCCAGCAGGCCCTCTTCAGCCTCCTGCTCCAACCAGCCTCCATCCACCCTTTGAACACCTGCCCTCTCCCTACACTGCCTTTCCACCCCGGCCCTTCCTCAGCAGGCAGCTCCTAAGTAGTCTCTGAAGTCCACCTTGGCCACCCCCAGGGGTTACAGAGGACTGGCTCAGTGTCTGCCTCACCAGCAGGACTGTGAACTCTCGGGGCCGACCCAGGCCCACGGCACGTGAGTCATGGAGGGTGGCAGGCCAGGTTTCAGGTGGTACAAGACCCACTGTGGCGCTGGTGGGACCCCGGACACAGCGTCCCACGGGAGTGCCAGCGCGGATGCTCCCAGAGGCACGGGCCCCACCCGGGACTGCATCCTCACCTGGGTCAGGTCCACAAGCTTGCCCTTGCGCGTGGGCTGCGTCTCCAGTGCACGCAGCTGGGAGATGAGTTCACAGCGGCGCCGCTGCTCCTCCTGGGCCTCCTGGGCCCTGCGCTGCAGCAACCCCCGGCTTGCTTCAATCACCTCCTGAACTTGGGGGCCAAGCCAGAAGCTGAGGTGGCTGGTGGGTGGCAGGGCAAGCACTGGACAGGGAGGCACCTCCCCGGGTTCCCCAGCCAGGCCTCTGGCCTCAGTGTGGCCCTTAAGGGGCTCCTGACCCTCGCCACCCACAGTAGCTCGCTCAGGAAAGGGTGGCAGCCCAGGCCCCAAGCAGGGAAGGGTGGGACAGGGCCTGTGACACCTGGCTCCCGACTACCTGTCTGCCGCCGGCCCTTCACAAGCTTCGCCTGAGCTGCCTTGACGTTCTTCTGCCCCTCTATGACCTGCTCCACCAGCTCCTTCCTGGACCTGTCCTCCTGGAGCCGTCTCTTGGCATGCTGCAGCATCAACTTGGCCATCTGCTCAGACAGTGGACCTGCCACGGTGAGTGGGGCTGCGCTGGCTTCCCAGCTTGGTCCCGCCGTGGCCCGGGGTGCAGCATGAGGTCTGAGGGTGGACCTAGTCCCTGCCCCTGAACCACCCCAGAACCCAGGTCTAAGTCTGTTTGCTCCTGGCTGTGCCCTGGAGGTTGGGCCTGTGGGGAGCTTCCACCTCACACCCTCTCCCTGCCTCCCACGTGGTCCTGGGGGTGCCTTCCTGGCATCTGAAGCCATCCAGTTTGTGGTACTTTGTTGTGGTGGCCTTAGAGACCCAGTGCACATGGCAACGTGAGCTGTTCACAATGGAGGGACCCAGGGAAGGGGGGACGTGGAACATCCGTATTCTCTTTACAGCTTTTCTGTACATTTAAAAATTGTTCTGAAATTTAAACATTATTTTAAAAGTTTCTATGAAAACTTGGTAATATGATGGAGAAATGCCTGTGTGGAAATATGAGGTGAAAAAAGTGGGCACCAAAAAATAGCAGGAGTCCCATATCAGTCAAGCAGACAATGAGCAAAGAGAGAAAAGAGGCAGATCCAAACCTCCACCCCCAGCCACAGTGCCACGGGCCGTGGCATGCGCCGCCCTCCACCCCAGCCACAGTGCCGGGGCCGTGGCACGGAAACCGTTGGGCGCCTCAGGCTGGGAGTACAGAAGAGGGCGGCAGTGCCTCCTGGCTCTTGGGATGTGGAATCAGGGAGGCAGCAGCAGGCCCCAGAGAAGGCTCCGGCTTGGGAGTAAGATACACAGGATGCTAAGTTCTGCCTCTGCCACCCTGGCAGCTCCCGGGCCGTGGAGAGCTCTCGGGCCTCTCAGGGTTCCAGTTTATTTGCTGGGAAGTGAAGATGGCCACGCCTACCTCCTCAGGTGCACTGGGTGCAGGGCCAGCACCCAGCCAGGGCTCAGGAAAGGGTGTCCCCATCAGCCACAGCACCAGCCTCAGCACGGAACAGGAAGTCGGCAGACAGTGGAATGAGCAGGGGAAGAAGGAAAAGAGGCCCACAGGCCGGAGCGGGGACGGGGATCGGTGTTTGGCAAGCGATGCCTGTGTGGCCACCTGGCTTGGCTCAGAGTAAGGCTAGGGTTCCCAGGCAGGCAGCAGCAGAGCGGCCCATGCATGGCCCGAGTCCAGGGTCACATGCCTGGCTCCGTCTACTCGGACACCAGCCTTGGACCCATGGTCCTGCCCGCTGTCACAGGGCGAGGGGCAGCTACATGCATCCTTGGGCCTGCTGTGGAGGTCCCACCAGGTTTCCCACATGTCCCCCCTCCTTCCTGCCACAGAGCATGGTTCGCCAAGCTGGAGCTCTCAGTTACCTGCACTGGCACCTTCAACATTAAAATGAAGGTGGATCACATGGAACAGCATTTATGTGACCAGAATCAAGTGGGGAAATGATGAAAATGCTGCTTAATTAAACACTTTGCCTGAATACTTCCGTAAAATGTACTCAGGGCCAGGCGCAGTGGCTCGCACTTATAATCCCAGCACGTTGCGAGTCTGAGGTGGGAGGATTGCTGGAGCAGGAGTTTGAGACCAACATAGTGAGACCCTGTCTCACAAAACGCACAAAACTAGCCAGGCCTGGTGGCTCATGCCTGTGGTCCCAGCTACTCAGGACGCTAAGGTGGGATGATCAATTGAGCCCAGGAGGTTGAGGCTGCAGTGAGCCATGATCGTACACTGCACTTCAGCCTGGGTGACAGAGCAAGATCCTATCTCAAAAAAAAAAAAAGTTTTCAAAGAATGATTACCCATGACAACCGAAGCATGAAATGTCATTCCTCACCCAGGGGGTTTAGTGTTGGTACTGTGATAGCTATTCTGGGTTAATTTCACAGTGATAACAGATTAAAAAACAAGTTATTATGTGAATTTCTTTTTTTTGAGATGAAGTCTGGCTCTGTCACCCAGGCTGGAGTACAGGGGTGTGATGTCAGCTCACTGCAACCTCCACTTTCCACGTTCAGGTGATTTTCCTGCCTCAGCCTCCCAAGTAGCTGGGATTACAGGCGCCTGACTCCACGCCCAGCTAATTTTTTGTATTTTTAGTAGAGACAGGGTTTCGCTATGTTGGCCAGGCTGGTCTTGAACTTCTGACCTCGGGTAATCCACCCACCTCGGCCCCACAAAGTGCTGGGATTACAGGTGTAAGCCACCGCACCCAGCCACTTTGTTTTATTCAACATGTCTAATTATTAGTATAGTTCATCAAGTTATCATTATTATTTTAAGACAGGGTCTCACTCTGTCACCCAGGCTGGAGAGCTGTGGCAAGATCAGGGCTCACTGCAGCCTCAACCTCCTGAGCTCAAGCAATCCTCCCACCACAGCCTCCCAAGTAGCTGGGACCACAGGTGTGTGTCACCATGCCTGGCTAATTAAAAACATTTTTTGGGCCAGGCACGGTGGCTCATGCCTATAACCCCAGCACTTTGGGAGACTGAGGTGGGCAGATCACCTGAGGTTGGTAGTTCGAGACCAGTCTGACCAACATGGAGAAACCCCATCTCTACTAAAAATGCAAAATTACCCAGGGGTGGTGGTGCATGCCTATAATCCCAGCCACTCAGGAGGCTGAGGCAGGAGAACAACTTGAACCCGGGAGGCGGAGGTTACAGTGAGCTGAGATCATGCATTGCACTCCAGCCTGGGCAACAAGAACAAAACTCTGTCTCAAAACAAAAACAAAAACTTTTTTTGTAGACATGGGGTCTCACTATGTTGTTCAGGCTGGTCTTAAACTCCTGGGTTCAAGTGATTTACCTGCCTTGACCTCCCAAAGTGCTGTGATTACAGGTGTAAGCCACTGAACCCAGCCATCATTTAAAAATATATCATTTTCCAGCCCCATTGCTAGAGTACCTTTTTAAAAAATTTTTTTCAAAGCTACTGCAAATCAAGCTAGACTACCTTAAAACTGGTCACTGTAGGCCAGGCATGGTGGCTTAATGCCTATAATTCCAGCACTTTGGGAGGCCGAGGCGGGTGGATCACTTGAGGCCAGGAGTTCAAGACGAGCCTGGCCAACATGGCAAAACCCTGTCTTCAAAACAAAAAACAAACAAAAAACCCCTGGTAACTGTTGGAAAAAAACGAGAAAAGCACTCAGATAGGAAACTCAATGCTGGCTTCTGTGAGGCACAGAGGTTCCTTAGAGAATAACTGAGTGTGTGTCTTAAGCAGAGAACATTCAGGTAGGCCCCAAACAGCTCTCCTCTCAACAGAAAAGATGCTTCGGAAGGCTCTAGAGCAGTGCCCAAAGGTCAGAGGAGGAGATGAAAGGGTGCCCATGGGTCGGGTTGTGGTCACAGAACCTCAAGCGGAAACAAAAGTTACAGTTCATTAAAACACATAAAGGCGGCCGGGCACAGTGGCTCATGCCTATAATCCCAGCACTTTGGGAGGCTGAGGCAGGATCACAAGGTCAGGAGATGATGGAGACCATCCTGGCCAACATGATGAAACGCTGTCTCTACTAAAATACAAAAAATTAGCTGGGTGTGGTGGCGTGCCCTCTAGTCCCAGCTACTTGGGAGGCTGAGGCGGGTGAATCACTTGAACCCAGGAGGTGGAGATTGCAGTGAGCCGAGATCGTGCCACTGCACTCCAGCCTGGGCGGCAGAGCGAGACTCTATCTCAAAAAAAAAAAAAAAAAAAGCAACAAAAAACACATTAAGGCATTAAAAGCAACCAGTCCAATATTAATTGCATAAGGAAAACTAAAATTCTTTTTGGTATTGGGAACGGTGACTCACGCATGTAACCCCAGCACTTTGGGAGGCCAAGGCAGGTGGATCACCTGACGTGGGGAGTTTGAGACCAGCCTAGAGAAACCCCATCTCTACTAAAAATACAAAAAATTAGCTGGGCATGGTGGCGCATGCTTGTAATCCCAGCTACTCACAAGGCTGAGGCAGGAGAATCGCTTGAACCTAGGAGGCAGAGGTTACAGTGAGCCAAGATCGTGCCACTGCACTCCAGCCTGGGCAACAAGAGCGAAACTGCATCTCAAAAAAAAAAGAAAAAACTAAAATTCTTTTTCCGTCAAGTATTTAGTGCCACCTAATCTAGTTAAGTTAGTGAGAAAAAATATTAGTCACATGAATGTGTGCAGCTGGACATCCTGAGACCAGGAGAGAACCTCAGAATCCCTCTATAACCTAGTGTGAGAAGAGCGGCATTTTCTTTTTTTTTTTTCCTTTGAGACAGAATCTCACTCTGTCACCCAGGCTGGAATGCAGTGGGATGATCTTGGCTCACTGCAACCTTCACCACCCAGGTTCAAGCAATTCTTGTGCCTCAGCCTCCCAAGTAGCTGGGATTACAGGGGTGTGCCACCACACCTGGCTAATTTTTATTTTTATTATTTTTTGTTTTGTTTTGTTTTGTTTTTAGTAGAGACAGGGTTTTATCATGTTGGCCAGAGGCTGGTTTCAGGTGATCCGCCTGTCTCAGCCTCCCAAAGTGCTGGGATTACAGGCATGAGCTACCACACCCAGCCAAGAATGGTATTTTCTAACTCCAAACACAACACAAGAAAAGACTGTTAAATTTGAAGACATAAAAGGAGTATTTGCATGGCAAACACACATCATAAACCTCATATACAAAGTCAAATGACAAACTGGAACAAAAAGCAATCTGCAACAATATATTATAAAGGATTATTTTTCCTAATATATAAAGAACATTAGGCTGGGTGCAGAGGCACACGCCTGTAATCCCAGCATTCTGAAAGACTGAGGTAGGTGGACCACTTGAGCCCAGGAGTTAGAGATCAGCCTGGGCAACATGGCAAACCATGTTTCTACTAAAAAGGTGGTGCAAGCCTGTAGTGCCAGTTACTTGGGGGGCTGAGGTGGGAGGATGGTTTCAGCCTGGGAGGCAGAGGTTGCAATGAGCTGAGATCATGCCACTGCACTGCAGCCTGGGTGACAGAGTGAGACCCTGTCTCAAAAAAAAACTGTGGCTGAGCATGGTGGCTCACACCTGTAATCCCAGCACTTTGGGCAGCCAAGGTGGGTGGATCACTTGAGGTCAGGAGTTCAAGACCAGCCTGGCCAACGTGGTGAAACCCTGTCTTTACTAAAAATACAAAATTAGCCAGGCATGGTGGCACCCACCTGTAGTCCCAGCTACTCAGGTGGCTGAGGCAGAATAACTGTCTGAACCTGGGAGATGGAGGTTGCACTGAGCTGAGATCGTGCCATTGCACTCCAGTCTGGGAAACAGAGTGAGACTCTGTCAAAAAAAAAAGAAAGAAAGAAAGAAAAAACAACAACAACAAAGAAAAATTGCTAAGAGAATAGATTGTAAGTGTTCTCACCAGAAATAAGTATGTGAGACAATGCACATCTTAATTAGCTTGATTTAGCTGTTCTACAATGTATTTGTATTTCAAAACATCATGTTAGACTAGGCATGGTGGCTCACAACTGTAATCCCAGAACTTCGGGAGGCCGAGATGGGTGGATCACTTGAGGTCAGGAGTTCAAGACCATCCTGGTCAACATGGTGAAACCCTGTCTCTACCGAAAATACAAAAATTAGCTGGACGTGGTGGTGCACAGCTGTAGTCCCAGCTACTCAGGAGGCTGAGGCAGGAGAATGGCTTGAACCCGGGAGGCAGAGGTTGCAGTGAGCCGAGATCGCACCACTGGACTCCAGCTTGGGCAACAGAGTGAGATTCCATCTTAAAAAAGCAAACAAACAAAAAAGCACGAAAAATAACAACAACAAAACATGTTATATATCATAAATATATTTAGTTACATTTGTCAAGTTAAAGAACCAAAAAAAAAAAAAAAA
>NW_016107837.1:1311269-1317516 GCF_001604975.1 Cebus imitator
GTGGACACTCGGCTCCTCTGCCGGCCCCACCCTGCAGCTCCCGGTGGGCACACATTAGCTGCCTGCCCCATGGCCAGCTGCCCTGCATGGCACCCACCTGCTCCTTCTGCTGCTCCGCCTTCTGCTTGTTCTCCTGCACGAGGCTCTGCCGGGCCAGGACAGCCTCCTCGTGGCTGAGCTTCCCCTGCAGCCGCCGGCACTCGCCCGCGGCCAGCTGCTCCTCCCGGTCCTTCGCCTGCATCTTCTTCTGCCACTCGAGGAACTCAGAGAAGTCCCCAGCCCCGTCCACAAGCTTATCAACCCTGGGCAAAGAGGGACAGAAGCACAGCTTGGGGCTCCTCCCATGACGGAGGCTACTGGGTGGCCATAGGTTCCCTGGGGGACAGCGGCCGTGCAGGCATGGCCTTCTACTCCTGACACCCAGTTGTGTGGTCTGCCCTTACTCCTACCCTGACCCACCGTCGACCCATCCTCTGGTTCCCCTACCTGCGTGTCCACCCATCAGCCCCATCTACCCACCCCTCCCTTAATCCACTCTGTCCAACTGTCTGTCCATCCACCAACCCTGTGTCCCTCATCTGTCCATCCATCAGCCTTCTGTCCTCCTCTGGCCTGGCCACCCTCCCCCTGTACCCCCTCTGTGTGTCCACTCCTCCGTCTGGTCAGCCGCCCACGCTCCCCCACAGCCTGAGTTGCAGACAAGGAAAGACGTGACCACACCGTGTGGGGTAAGCACAGGGGTTTACAGCCCTGGTGCTCTAGGAGACAGGGCCATCGGGAGGGGGTCCAGGGACAAGGTAACTCCAAGGGAGGTTTGGGGTGGGCCGGCCTTTGCTGAGTCCCTCCACCCCCATTCACGCCCCTCACTGAGCCGGGATGATCTTTGTAAGGTGCACCTGTGGCCCTGGCATCATCCTGCTTGCCGCCCCTGCTGTGCAGGACCACAGCCTATTGTGACCCCAAGCCCCTCTCCACTGAGCCCCGCTGCCCCCAGGCCCTGCTCTGGGCCTTTGCTCCCATGGGTGATGTGTAGAACGCAGGTGGGGGCTGCCACCCTTCACCTCTGCAGCTCTTGCTCCACCTGGCGCTGGTACAAGGCCCCTTCCCGCAGGATAGCCGTGGTGTTCAGCTTGACCAGGACGCTGTCGGGCTGAGGGAGTGGGGACTGGCTGTGGTGGGGGATTGAGGGGACCCTTGGGAGCAGCCAGGGCTCCTCCTGCCCTTGTGCCCTTCATGCCTGCCCCCTGCCAGGGTGCTTCCCTCTCCCCCAGGGTGTGACCATCCTTGGGGCTCTGGGTCCCCAGCTCAGGTCGTCTGAGCCTCTAGGGGCAGAAAAGGTCTGGAGGGATGGGTGCCCAGGGAGAGGGGCGTGACCATCCAGGAGCACTCCTCACCCTATAGAAGGTCAGCTTTGGAGTCTTTCGGATTCGGGGTGGGAACTGAAGCTGCAGCTGCTGCTTGGAGCCCTGCAGGAGTCAGGGCAGAGCTGGCCGCCTGGCACCTGTGCCTGCTGGATACCCCCAAACACACTCCAGGTAGATGCTGGCCCAGCCCCCGCGGAGGCCTGGCTCCCTCCCCTTCGTCCTCACTCCAGCTGCCATCCCTATCACCACCTAGCTCAGCATCCGTCTTCCAATGCCTCGCAAGCGTTGCTGGGGTTCCACCCAGGCGGGAACAGGGAGGGTGCTGGGCCTGGGAATAGCGGCTCCCAGTCAGGGCAGCCTGGCCTCAGGCTCAGTGACCCTCTCGTCAGCCACCCCAGAGCTGGGGTCTGGCTGGCCCCCAGGGCCTCTCTCCAAGCCTGTCTGCTCCCAGCCCAGCATCCAGCTGCCAGGTGGGCACTGCAAGCTGCAGTGAGGATTGTGGCTGCAAAGGCCACCCCTCTGAGCGCTTAGCCATTGAGGCCCCACCACACGCACCATGTGGGCTGCGCACCCTGGGCCTGCCCTCATGCCCTCACAGTGGGACCACTGCCACCCAGCAGGGCCGTGCTCCTGTCCTCATTGCTTTTCTTTTTCTTTATTGGCAAACATACCTGTGTTGGTTTTTTCCTTAGAGGCATGCAGTGCTCGTCACGGAACATCTGGAGACAGCCAGGGCCAGGGCCTGCAGGTGCTTTCCCATTAGCTTCCTCCCAGGGGACATGCGTGTGCGTCTACACCCGCCCGCATAGGAGCCACACCACAGTGGGCTCGAAGCCCTCTTTCCCAGTGTTACTGGGAATCCACCCCGCCTCGGCCCTCAGCGGTAGAAGGCTACATAAGTGGCCACTGCAATGGCGTTGGGAGGAACTTTCTGATGGCTTGAGAATATGCCACCTGGATGGCGGGTCTTGAGAGAGCTGGCTGGTACCTGTGTGGGCTCCCTGCAGGACCTGGGCATGGCGCAGCGCAGTTCCTCAACGTTTGCCCTCAGCAGCAGCTCCTGCCACAGGAATGCGGCGGCTCCAGTCCCACCAGCCACTGCCCGGTGTCCCCCAAGCCATGGGAGGATGAGGCTCCCAGCCAGCTTCCTCCTCCTGCCTCCTCCTCCCTCGCCCCTGCCACGCCTTCCCTTCACACATCCCCTACATGGGGTCTCTAGGAAGGCGGGGGTTGCACACAGCTCACCTCGGCCTTTCGGCGGTTGTACCTCTTGACCGTCTCCAGCTGCTGCTGCTCCTTGGGCGTCCGGTAGGTGCTCTGGGGGACCTGTTGAAGTGGTGGGAGAAGAGCCTGCGGTCAGCAGCTGTGATTGGGAGGGGCCGAGAAACACCAGGGCTGACAGCTGGGTGGATGTGGGTGAAGGGGAGGGCGGTGGCGGCCTGCACTGGCGGAGAATCAGGGCTGGTGCTAATGCCACTGGGCGCTGGTGGGTCAGCGCTGGGGGTGAAGGGAAGGAGGTCAGGATGGTCGTTGGCCTGGGGTCTGGAGCTCGGCCTGGGATGGGTGGGTGGGGTAAGACCTGAGCTGGCAGTACTGAGGGTGCACCATCGGCCAGCATGGGATGGCCAGGGTGGGCAGGAGCAACAGGGAGAGGCAGCCAGCTCCCTGGACACTGGGGGACAGGCAGAAGAGGGCTGCCCGGGCAGGAGAGGCTGGGAGAATATCACAGACCCCTGCAAAGTGAGCTGTTGGGAGGGGACGCTGCAGAGGCCAGGCTGGCTAGACCCCATCGCTGAGTCCAGTCACGGGAGGCTCCCATAACGTGGCTGGAGCTGTGTCCGAGGAGGGGTGGGGGGTCGCCAGCCTACATATCCCTGAGCTCCAGACTGCTGCATCTACCCTAACTCGTTGCCTTCTCCCCTGCACATCTCACAGTCATGAAAAGTCACCTAGTCCAAACCCGAAATCTTCCTCAAACCAGCCCTTCCTCAGCCTCAGTGAGCACAGCTGCCATCCAGTCCCCACCCATGCCTCAGAGTCCTCCTCGTCACCTCTGTCTCTCACACCCACATCCATCTCCCGTCCTGCCTCCTGCTTCAAGACATCTCCGCAGACTGCCTCTCCCCACCCTCCTTGGCCACGGCAGGTGAAGGGACCCTGTGTTGGCAGCAGCCTGCCTCGATGTGTTCTCCAGTGGTTGTGTGACCAGACCGGTACCCCACCTTCCCCCTTGCCCGCCTCACTCCACTCCAGCCCCTCCGGCTGTCCTCAAACACTTGAGAGAGGGTGGGCATCGCCCCAGGGTCTTTTTGTGTGCCTTGCCCCCTACGTGGAATGCTCTCCCCTGAGACGACCCGAGGCTCACTTGCTCACTTCTGGTTTTTAGTCCACGGCATTTCTCAGGAGGCATTTTCTGGCCTCACAATCCAGAATCACAACCACTCCAACACTTCTTATCTCCTTTGTCTGCATTTTTAAAATCTCCTCAGCATTTGTCACCAACTAATGCAACATATGTTTTACTTATTCTGATTTTGTCTGCGTCCCCCACTGAAGTGCATGCTTCATGAGGTCACAGTGCCGGGCATACACTAGGCACACTGTAACTATCTGTTGAATGAATGAATGAATGAATTACAGTGGGCCCTCAACCCTGAAGGGGAAGGATGTCTCAGGCATGGGGCAGGGCAGGGAGGGTAGAGGATAGTTTCAGCACAGCCGCCCTGTGGATGCAGAATAGGTACATGTCCACCAACATCTCACAGATTGCACTGAGAGAGACTCAGCTGTAGAGCATGGGAGGGTATGGTGAGGGCCTAGGCAGGGGCTGTGCCAGGGAGGGAGGGAGAGACAGAGAGAGAGAAAAGCTAGCAGGATGACCTAGGATAAACACACTGAGTCCTGAGGAGATGGAGTCAGAAACACTGAAGGTTATAGAGATGGGGCAACTGTGGGGTTGCTCAACAACAAGATCTCTGATCATTCACCATCATCCACCTCCATCCAGTCATCCATCCATCTTATCATTCATTCATCCACCCATTCACCACCCGTCTGTCCGTCCATCCGTCCATCCATCCATCTGTCCATCTATCCATCCCTTTGATCATCCATCTGTCCATCCATCCATCCATCCACCCACCCATCCATTTACTCACCCACTCATTCATCTACTCACCCATGTGATCATCCGTCTATCCATCCATAGACTCATCTAATCATCTGTCCATCCATCCACCTACTCACCCATCCATTCATTCACCTACCCACCCATCTACTCATCCATCTAATCATCCATTTATCCATTTGATCATCTATGCATCCATCTGATCATCCATACATCCACTCACTCACCCACCCATCCAACCATTTGATCATTCATCCAATCATCCATCCACCCATCTATTCATCCCTCCATCTAACCATCCCTTTGATCATCCATCTATCCATCCATCCATCCATCCATCCATCCACCCACCCACCCATTCATTTACTCACCCACTCATTCATCTACTCACCCATGTGATCATCCATCTATCCATCCATAAACTCATCTAATCATCTGTCCATCCATCCATCCACCCACCCACCCACCCACCTATCCATTCATTCATCTACTCACCCATGTGATCATCATCCTTCCATAAACTCATCTAATCATCCATCCACCCATCCATCTATCCATCTGTCCATCTAACCATTCATCCATCTACCCACCCATCCATTCATTCACCTACCTACTCATCTACTCATCCATCTAATCACCCATTTATCCATTTGATCATCTATCCATCCATCTGATCATCCATCCACTCACTCACCCACCCATCCAATCATTTGATCATCCATCCAATCATCTATCCAATCACCCAGTCATCCATTCATCCATCCATCCATCCATCCATCCATCTACCCATCCACTTATCCTTCCATGCATACATGCATCCATCCATTCATCCACCCATCCATTCATCCATTCACCCATCCTATTATCCTTCCATGCATCCATCTATCTATCCATCCACCCACTAGTTCATTCATTCACTCACCCATCTACCTACTCACCAGTCTGTTCATCAATCCAGTCATCTGATCATCTATCCATCCATTCACCCATCTGTTATCCATACATTCATCTGATCTCCATCCATCCACTCACCAATCCTTCCATCTGACTATCCATCTATCAACTTATCCTTCTATGCATCTAACCAACCATTCATCCATCCATCCATCCACCCACCCATCTATCTACTCATTCATCTGATCATCCATCCACCTGATCATCTCTTCATCCATCTGACATCCATCCACCTACCTACCCATATATCTATCTATCCATTTGATCATCCATCTATCTATTCACCCATCCCATTATCCATCCTTCCATCTATCCATCCACCCATTCACTCATCCATTCATTTACCCGCCCATCCAGCTACTATCCATCTGATCATCCATCCATCCATCCATCCATCCAACAGGTATTTACTGAGGATCTTCTTTAAGCCATATCTAGGCTGCTAGGCATTAAGAATGTGGGACAATCAATGGCCAGGTGCAGTGGCTCATGCCTGTTATCCCAGCACTTTGGGAGGCCAAAGCGGGCAGATCACCTGAGGTCCGGAGTTTGAGACCAGCCCGGCCAACTTGTCTCAACAGAGATGACAAAACCCCATCTCTACTAAAAATACAAAAATTAGCCAGGCATGGTGGCCAGCACCTGTAATCCCAGCTACTTGGGAGGCTGAGGCAGGAGAATCACTTGAACCCAGGAAGCGGAGGTTGCATTGAGCCAAGATTGCACCACTGCACTCCAGCCTGGGTAGCAGAGCGAGACTCAAAATAATAATAATAATAAAATAAATAAAATGTAAAAAAAA
>NW_016107837.1:1317777-1323157 GCF_001604975.1 Cebus imitator
GAACTCCATGATGTTTTGCTAAGAGGAAAAAAAAAAAAAAAAAAAAAGAATATGGGACAAATAAGATGGATGACTAGTGGAGGAGGCAGACAGGCCCACAAATTACTAAACAATTCTAAACTCCAATTCTGTGAAGAAAAGAAGCCAGGATCAGTGAGAAGGAAACTAAGTGAAGGATCCAATATATTTGAGGCGTTTATGAAAAGCCTCTCTGGGAAGAGGGATTTTACTGAGACTGGAAGGGTGGTGGGAATGGGGCAGGACTCTGGGGCCTGCCAGCACCATCCCCTCCCCTCACATGCAGTCCTTAGTCCTGCTGGGGAACCACATTGGTTCTGGGAAGCTCAGTCCATTGCTGGTGCTTGGGGTAGAGGCCATGACCAGTCAGGACATCGTATTTCTGATCACAGTGATTGATTAATTCCAGTCAGGCATGAGACCTAGGCTGGCCCAGTCAGACTTTTCCAAAGAATTATTGGCCCCGGGTGTCCTCTCATGCCCTGGATGGTGTAGGTGGTGGCAAGTGAGGCTATTTTGCTGCACTCGGGGAAGTTAGCCCACAGATGAAATAGACTTACAGTGGAGACTAAGGCAGAGAGAATCACAGAGAAGCAGAGCTGGAAGCCTGGTCATGTTGTGCCTGAAGCCTATCCTGTGTCACTCACGGGAGTCAGCCGATGCTCCATTGTCTAAGCCAGCTTGAGCTTCGTTTTTTCTCATGTTATTTGCAATACAAAGCGTCCCGAGTGATGAGCCGCAGTGCGGAGAGACAGAGAAAGAGAGAGGAAGAGGCTCTAGGCCTTCCCAAAGAGTATGCTGTCATCTAAATGTCATTCTCAATGGGGAGGGGGTGTTGCAATACGCCAGGGTTAAAAGTGGGCTCCAAGCTCCAACTCCAGGCAGGTCTGAGCCCCGTGGCCTGACAGCTCCACTCAGCACCTGCCTATAGAACCACAGTGCGTGGAGTGTGGGAACCCGCTGGGTAGGCTCTGGGTCAGCTGGGCTTTCCTCTCTGTGGGGAGTGAGGGTGGGGTGAGGTGGGGTCATTTAACGTTCCTGGTCTGGTCCAGTGCACCCTCAGTCCTGGGGGGAGCCCAGTCCCCCACAGACCTACACAGTCCACCCTGCCAGCCTGGCCACATTGATGCTCACAAGCCAGTACCCGCTGAGAATGCCCAAACTCACTGGTCTCGGCTTGGCCACAACCGGGACTGGCTCGGGTGCTGGAATGGTGCGAGGCTTGGGGGCAGTCAGGTTGAATTCCTTGGGCTCTGTGACCTTGGCCTTGGTCTTTAAAGGAGAGGATTGACTGACAGACGCGCCCTCCAGGTGACTGATGAGCTCCTGGACCTCTGGTTGCCATCTTGAAGGCAAAAGTGGAAAAGCCTCTTATGTTACTTCCTAAGCTGGTCAATGAGGCGATGGCCCTTAGGATCCGAAGGCTCTCCCCGAGCGACAGGGTCTGCCTGGGTGTGGAGGTGACAGCGGGGTGGGCAGCCTCTCTGCACAAAGTGCTTTCTACTTGTAGGCACACACACTGTCAACCACACCCCTGAAGCATATACAGACGCGGTCCCCTTATACAGATACAGGAAAACAGGCGCAGAGGCATGGGCTACGCTGGTGAGTGGGGAGCTGGGAGGACAGGGGGCAGCCCTGCTGCAGGAATCCAGGGCCTCTGAGGACAAGCGGCAGCCAGGACAGGAAGCTAATCTGGGCCGGAGCAGATGGAAGCCAGCAGTGGAGAAAGGAGCTTGACTGGAAAGGAACATTCTGGAACAACACTGTTGGTGACTCCTGGAAATGCAGCTATGGAGTCGGGCGGGGCAGGAGCCCAGTTGTTCTTGGTACAGCCTCTGGGTGGGGGTGCACTGGAGCAGGGATTTGGGAAGGGTCTTGCCAGGCTGCCCAAGGTCTGGGGTCTGCCTTCCATGCCCCACACCCTGCATGGGCACAGCCTGCCATCACCAGTGTCCTCTTCTGTGGGCTCCCTGGGGGCAGAAGGCATGGCTGGAAATAGCTCCTGCCTCACCTTAAAAGCCATAGTCCAGAGCCCACAGCAAGTCTCGGGGGTCTCTCCAGGGCCAGGCCCCGGTGCTCCCGACTCGAGGCAGGTGGGGGACAGGGGCAGGAGGTTTGCAATGGGGCTGGTCCTAGAGTGGGCAGAGGAAGCCCGAATGGGGGTGGAGGTGCAGGAAGAGGGGTTCACCGGAATCGGGCTGAGCACCTTCCCTGCCTGAGAGGCTCTCTGGGTTGGTAAGTGTACAGCCCAGCAGGCCCAGGCCATAGGGGCACCTGAGTGGGCAGCAAGTCCAGCCCGGGACACAAGGCAGGAGCAGGGCCGTTCCCACTCCTTCCTTTGGAGGTGTATCCTGATGGCCAGGGGTGGGCCGGCTGGGACTGGGGCCTTCCCTTGGTAAAGAACAGCTCCCGGGTCTCCTCTCCCCACAAGAAGGGCTTCCACCTCCCCTGGGCCTCCAGGTCTCCCGCACACAGCAGGCAGCTAACTGGTCTGCTTGTCTAAAACTGTCTGTCTGTCCTTAGGAGGACAAAGTGTCTCCCCTCAGTCCTATCAGAAGGGAAGAAACTAGGGGCCCCTCAGCGGCACCTGGGCCTCCGCAGGCCTCTCCAAGGAGCACAAGGCAGGGCCCTGGCAACTGTGCTGATGGTTCGGGTCTGCCCCAGAGTTTGCCCCAGGCCTGCTGGGGAGGCAGGAGAAGGCAGCTAGGGCGGCTTGAGGGCAGCAGGCCTGGGCACGGCCCTGGGCACCCTGAGAGAGATCTAGACCCAGGAATCCACCAGGAGCCAAGCTGCAGCTTCCTCAGCTCCCTCCGCCCCCACCCCTACTCTGCACTCTTGGGACCCCCAGAGAGGCCCAGGGCCCTGCCGGGTCCCCACAGGGTGAGAGCCACCGACGCCGCCCCAGTTAGTGGGTAGATTCCAGGGCAGAAGGGTCCACCCGCCACGTGTCAGCTGCCTGGCATGGAGGGAGCCCAGGCTGAGGCTTGGACAGCTGGACCATTTCCGTTCTTCTCCCCCACCCTCAGGCTGTGGAAGCAGCCCGGGACTTGGGGCTTCTCCAAAGCTCTCATCCCAACACAGAGTGATTACTGACCCTTATAGAGCTTCTGTGAGCAGGAAGGGGAAAGTGGAGTGGGGTGCAGAGATGCCATTCTGGGCCTCCAGAGCCCCCCACCCAGCCCACCTTATCAGGGGGTCGATCCAGTTCTCCTTCACGTGGGCTGGCTCGTAGATGAGGCTCCACTCGTCCTTGATCCATGAGCATAGGTGCAGGGGGTTGAAGAAGAACCTGAGGAACTGAGGCGGAGGGGCTGTCAGGGGGCCGGAGCTGCGGGCCCACCCTCGCCAGGCAAAGCCCCCAGCACCCGCAGTGAACTCCCTGTCCCAAGGCCACAGCGCAGTGTGTGCTTCTGGGACTGTCCCCACGGAGCTCTCCTGGTGCTCTGATGCATGGTGCTGGTGCTAGAGGCCTGGATCTTGGCTCCCCTTCCAGCTGGAAGGGGCACAGCCCCCGGGGTCCCTGGGTGGGCCACTGTGGTGGGGAGGGGGCGTGCCCGAGAAGCTGACAGCACATCCTCACTTGGAGGGCCCTGTCCGGTCAACTTCTGGAAAGCCAGTGGATGGGGAGCCGAGGGTCCAGGGCTCCAGGGTGACAGCCCCAGAAGCACATCCTGAGTGGCATCGGAGGCAGGGAGTTGGCGTGGGAGGTGGCCTTGGAGGTCTGGGCTGAGCGGGGTTAGTGGTGGGTAGGGGGCAGTTTCTGTGTGCTGGCCAGGCAGGGCCTGCAGTCACTGCTGTGCCTCCCCAGGGTGGCCACCCTCCCCAGCAGCCTCCCCTCGGGCCTCCACGCCCTTCTCCACGCAGAGGAAACCAGGGCTCCTCCTAGAGCCTTCTGCAGCTTCTTCTACCCCCTTCCCCACCGTTTCCCATTTCAGCTCTGTGCTGCTACTGCTTCCTGCCTCAAGGGGGCCATTTTCCCCTCCCCAAGGCTGGGCACTGGGGTCTCAACTCGCCTTCCTCCCGGCCACCCCCATTTGGGTCCCCCAGGGCAGACTCGGCACCCCCAATCCCTCCATCTCCAAACCCCGTCCTCACACTCAGCATCTCAGCTGGGCTGCTCCCATCAGGACACAGCCCTGCAGTGAGGACCCATCCTCAGTGGGGTGTGGTGGGGCAGCCCTTCCCAGGAATCTGCTGGAGTTGGGGTAGGGCTTTGTGGTTGGTCAGAATCCCCCTCTGCCAGCTGACGGGTTCCCTGGAACCAGCAGGGCCATTGGCCTCCTCCTCTCCTGGTGTCTCGGGGTCACTCCCTGTAGAGTGAGGGGTACCACCTCCTGGGAAGCCACACCGTGCCACTGCCCACCACTCCTGACCATGGTGGTGACAGCACCTGAAGCATGGCCCAGGGGATTTCCTGGAGAGGCCACAGAGTGGCTTTCCTGTCCCCAGTAGCTTGTTCCCCTTTGAGGCCCAGGCTGGCCTCTTCCTGAGCTCTGAGGCAGGAAGGACCCCAATGGGCTGGCATCACGCAGAGGGACATGGAGTGTGGGATGGAGGGGGGAAGCCCCTGCACGGGCCCCACCCACCCCTGCAGCCTCTCGGGGCTCTTGCCACAGACCTGAGAGGCTCTGTGAGTCAGTAAGTGTGCAGGCACCAGTGTAGGGGGCACCACCCTGGCCCCAAGGACGCTGTGCAGCCAGCGCCCAAATTCCTAGGGAGTCCCTACAGCAGCCCCTGAGTGCTGTCTCCTGGGCTGGCGCTTTGGGGCTCTGTGGGCCGAGGTTGGTCCAGGGCCCGCTCTGGCACCGTGGAACCCAGGGCAGACAAAACATGGATCTTTGTTCGACTATGATTATTGTTCTTATTCAGAGTTGGGGTTTTGCTCTGTCGTCACCATGCCAGGCTCATTAAAAAATTTTTTTTGTAGAGATGGGGTTTTGCTATGTTGCCCAGGCTGCTCTCAACCTCCTAGGCCCACGACATCCTCCAGCCTTGGCCTCCCAAAGTGTTGGGATTACAGGCATGAGCCACCTTGCCTGGCCTGTTAGGCAGTTATTAAGAATGTCAAGATAAGCTGGGCCCCGTGGCTCATGCCTAAAATCCCAGCTCTTCGAGAGGCCGAGGTGGGTGGATCACTTGAAGTCAGGAGCTCAAGACCAGCCTGGCCAACATGGTGAAACGCCATCTACTAAAATACAAAAATTAGCCAGGCGTGGTGGCGCGTGCCTGTAGTCCCAGCTACTTGGGAGATTGAGGCAGGAGAATCACCTGAACCCAGGAGGCAGAGGCTGCAGTGAGCCGAGATCGTGCCTCTGCACTCCAGCCTGGGCAACAGAGCAAGACCCTTGTCTGGGGAAAA
>NW_016107837.1:1323258-1326985 GCF_001604975.1 Cebus imitator
AAAAAAAAAAAAAAAAAAAAAAAAAGGAACGTGAAGCTAGTAACAGAAGAGCAGAAACCAGTGTCCTCTGGTTTCCAGGGTTTGGTTTCTGGTTTTCGGGGAAGTTGGCCTGGCTCAGTCTCTAGGTATCTCCTAGTGAATGCCATCAGTTTTGCTTCTTTTTCATTGAAATGAAGGCCTTGCTTAGGATAACTCTGTAAATGTGTACGCGTCATGAGTCACTTGTTTCCATGCAGATGAGAAGCGTTCACTATGTGCACCGTGCCGGCCCGGACTGCGCTCCCCCTCCTTCCACCTGCTCGGCGGCCCAGGTGCTGTGTGAGCCGCCAGTCCCAGGTCCTGGGGCTGCAGGCCCGGTGGGCTCTGCCCCTCCAGGTCTCCCACCTCTCCAGGCTAGGAGCACCCCCTGAAGAGTTAGCTGCTTCCTTTAAGAGAGGCCTCGAAGATCTGGGCCCCAGGGCTTTCCCACTGTCTTCTCCAGGGAGTGTCTTCTGGGCTGGAAACGGTCACCTCCACGCAGAGTAAGGAGGGGCAAGCCGGCGGCTAAAAGCTTGGTCGGAGAATGGACTATGCTACCGTCTTGCTGTGTGACTTACCCTCTCTGTGCCCCAGTTTCCTCAACCCTGGGAGGAATACCATGTAGGAGCTACCCTGCTGGGTCATCGTAAGAATGAAGCAAGAACAGGCACCGTGAGTGTCCAGGGAAGCCTGGCACTCCGTGGGAGTGGGCAGTAGCTGGCAACGAGCAGCAGGCCCAGGCCCAGACGTTTCAGTCCAGAGGCCTGGCTCTGCCAGCTTCCCACACAAGTGGCCCCAGGCAGGCAGGGGCTTGCGTTCCTGCAGGCTCCCCTCAGGGTGCCAGTCCTCAGAACTGTCCCTGACCGATTCCCTCGGGCCCCTGAAGCTGCACAGGGAGGAGAGGCTGTTCCGGGCCTGGGATTTGGTTATGAGTCAGAAGAGAACCCCCAGGAATGGAACCAGATTCCCCCAGGACAAAAGCAGCACTTTCACCAACACTAGTCGGTGCGCGTTGGTTTTTTATATTATTATCATTATTGTTTGTGTTTCAGAGACAGGGTCTCGCTCTGTCACCCAGGCCCAAGTGCAATGGTTCGATCATAGCTCACTGCAGCCTCAAACTCCTGGACTCAAGTGATCCTCCCGCCTCCGCCTCCCGAGCAGGTGGGACTAGACGGGTGCCACCATGCCCGGCTTGCTCCTTCTTTGAAATACAGAAGAAAACCACCAGAGTTTCTTTCAGTAAAACCAACCAGAAAGGCGAAAGGTGGGCAAGGGTCAGATGGACCTCACTCGTGGGCCTGGTGGCCTTGTGGGCAGGTGGGGGGCTCACCTTGCACATCTTGTCCACGGGCTGGGACTTGATGATGTCACAGAACAGCTGGAAGCCGAGTTCCTCCAGCAGGAATGTGGCTAGGTAGCAGATCACTGGAAAACAGGACGCCTGTCAGAGGCTAAGGGACATCACAGGGGTGCCAGGGGTGTGGCAGGACCGGAGCCCAGGGCCTCCACCTTATGGGGGCACACAGCCACAGGAAAACCCCCACCCCTCAGGGCCCTCCTGAAAATACAAGCAACACAAACAACATCGTCTTAGAGTGCGATGCATTTGTGGTTTCAAAGCACTTCGACATATACTCTCATCTGCTACGTTCTCAGAATTTGCAAAGGTAAAAGTGAAATCATTTTGGACTTGTCAATTCTCAGCATCTGAATTGTCACCTCAAGCCAGCTGGAACGTGAATAACCCTGGGCCCAGGGTTCCCCCAAGGCAGGAACTGTAACAGGCCCCTAGCCTGCGGCCGAGATGCGCTGCCCTCCATAAGGCCCCAGCTGGGTGGCGAGGGGTTGGGGCAGGAGCCTAGCTCAGGACTGGCACCAGCTCCTCGGCTCAGTCTTCTAGTACCCTACAGCGCTTGCCCCACTCCCCTCCCTGCCTAGACGGGGCAGCAAGACCCTGTAGAGGGTCCCAGGTCTGCCCTGACCTCTCCCCAGCAGCCCTGGCCACCCTGCTTGCAATGGTCACCATGAAAGCAAATGGCCATCAGAGGCTGCGGGCAGGCCTGGCAGTGACGGCCTTTGTATTTAATCCCCCACAGGACCGGTCAGACTGCTGCCATGTGATCCATCTTGCCTACAAGCCTCAGGCTCAGTGGTGGCTAGGGGTCAGCCTGCGAATGGCTCTCATGTTGTCCAGGCTGCCTTTGGGAGCTCGATGCCCTAAACTGGGCTGGCAGAGCTAGGTCCGTCTGCCTTGAGGCATCGGTTTCCCGTCTGTGGGGTTCTGGTCCGCCCCATGAGGACCAAGTGAGGTGAGGGGCCAAAAGCCTCTATTGCAAGGGCACGAACGGGGACTGGCCCCACCTGCCCGCCACCTGCCTACTAGGCCTTTCTGCGGAGAGCCCAGTGAACCGTCTCTGTGGCCTGGCCCTGGGACCAGCTGGGCACCTACCCTTGAAGCGGCTGCGGTCGACCCTCAGGCAGAGTCGGCCATCCTGCGCGTAGAAGGCATCCACCACGACAGTCAGCAGCTTCCGGTACTCGAGGCACCCAGACAGAACCTCCAAAACAAAGCCCTGCTTCCGGGGGCTCAGAGCCTGGAAGAGAAGCAGCCGGTGGGGGCCCTGGCTGGGCCGGGAGGAGGGGGAGCCGCTCCGCATGCTGCTCAGGCCCCGTGCGGGTGGGAAGTGGGCAAAGGCAGGGGTGGGAAGGGCCTGTTAGTGGGGCCCCCAGGGCAGCTAGCAGTGTCTCCCCACTCAGGGACTGGTCCCCAGATTCTCCTGGGTTGGTAAGGTGAGGTGGGGGAAAGGAGAAATAAATGAAGATGAGGAGACAGTGCAAGGATGTGTGGTGCTGGCTGATGGGGACAGACCAACGCGGGGGCGGGGCAGAGGGCACCAGGGCACTGGCCACGAGAGTCTAATGCAGACAGAGCTTCGCTTTGGTCCAGTGAAAAGCTTCTGCAGATGGAGGGCGGTGATGTGAACGTGCTCAGTCCCACAGACTCTACGCTGAGAAACGGCTGCCACGGTACACGCTACGTCATGCGTATTTTACCACAATAATGTTTTCAAATGAACTCATAAAAGTTTTCTTTTTATTTATTTATTTATTTTTTAAAGACGGGGTTTCACCATGTTGGTCAGGCTGGTCTTGAACTCCCGACCTCAGGTGATCCACCCACCTTGGTCTCCAAAGTGCTTGGATTACAGGCGTGAGCCACCGCACCTGGCTTTTTTTTTTCTTTTTTCTTTTTTAAAAGGTTTTCAAATGAATGAATAAAAAAATAACCAAAATGAATGATGCATGAGCAAGGAACATCTCTGAAGAGCTCATCAAGCATGAATTGAGCCAGGCATGGTGGTGCACGCCTGGAGTTTCAGGTTGGGCAACAGAGCAAGATCCTGTCTCAAAAAAAAGAAGGAATCTTGGCCGGGCGCGGTGGCTCACGCCTGTAATCCCAGCACTTTGGGAGGCTGAGTCGGGTGGATCATGAAGTCAGGATTTGAGACCAGCCTTGCCAAGATGGTGAAACCCCCTCTCTACTGAGAATACAAAAATTAGTTGGGTGTGGTGGTGGGTACCTGTAATCCCAGCTACTCGGGAGACTGAGGCAGAGGTTGCAGTGAGCCAAGATTATGCCACTGCACCCCAGCCTGGGTGACAGAGTGAGACTCTGTTTCAGGAAAAAAAAAAAAAAACTGGTTTC
>NW_016107837.1:1328335-1363196 GCF_001604975.1 Cebus imitator
CGGGGTTTCACCATGTTGACCAGGATGGTCTCGATCTCTTGACCTCGTGATCCACCCGCCTCGGCCTCCCAAAGTGCTGGGATTACAGGCTTGAGCCACCGCGCCCGGCCTGTTGTGAGTTTTTAATTTGCCTTTTAACTTTATGTAAAATATTTTTGGGCATACAGAGCATGTTGGAATTTTACTTTTATTTTAGGTCAAATCAGTCTTTTCCTTTGTGATTTCTTCAGTTGATTTTATATTAAGAAAACAACAGCGTAGTGAGCTAACCTGAAGAATTCTGGACAAGCCACGTGAGCTTCTGGGGCCTCAGTTTCCACACATGTGAATGAGAACATTCTAGATACTGCTCTGCAGACAGGGCCATTTCCACACCCTTCTAGCGTCGCCCCTGCAGTGCAGGGGCTGGAAGCCTGAGAACTACATGCTTCAGCAGCTCTGCCTCTGCGGTTCTGGGAGAAATGGCAGGAGCAAGGGCGGGGGACACCCCTTTCCTCACCTCCCCAGGGGTGGTAGATGCTGGGCTTCCCAGAGCCTTCTGCTGGCCCCTGCCTCCCCCACCTGATGTGGCGGGAGTTGCTCCCTGCAGCGCCCTGACCAGCTGGAAGTGGGACTGACCCAGCGTGAGTTCCTCCAGCCCTTGCAGTGGCTTTCAGTGCAAGATTCTCTATGTTAAATCTCTTTCTCCTGGGGGCACCAGGACTGGCTTCTGGGCTCCCGCTGGAATGCCAGCTGATGGCAACATTCTTCTGGGTACAACCCTTGGTTCTAGGGCTCCGTTGCAGATGCCTCTTTGTCTTCACATATTGGAGGGGCTCAAGGTGCAGTTCCCTGTGGTGGTGTTTGGCCAGTATCCACTATCTGAGTGATCTCGGCCAGGTTCAAGGCGGACAGCATTCTGATTGCCAAATGTACACCCCCGCCAGCACCGCTCCCTGAACTCAGAAACCTCAATCCCGTTGCCACTGAGCAGACCAGCTTCCTGGGCTGGGCCCAAGACTGCCCCCACCAACCTTGTGGCGCAGTAAGCACGGTTCTCTGCTCCCAGCGTGTCTCTCTCTCCTGGGCCCCGTCGGCTGGGGGACCCTAGCTGCTCTCCCTGCTTCTCCTCCTGCTCCCCCGAAGTCTCTTTTCCACCCAGCGGTCAGGGGCGGGTCTTCTCAGATGGATGTCGGATCAGGGGCTTTCCTCTCTGTGCCCAGCTCCCTCCGAGTCCCCAGCCTGCCCTGGCTCTGTTCCAGTCACACTGGCCTCCTGTTTCCTCATGGGGAACTGGCTGTTCCGTCTGCCTGCGACCTCCTCAGGCACACTCGCCCCGCGGCTGTGAGGACGTGCTCCTGACCAGCCCTCACCGCTTGTTTACTGTCCCTCTCCCAGCTAGACGGTCACTTGGTGCTTGCCAGAGAGGAAGGGGAATGCCCTGCCTCCACAGGAGGTTGTGGGACCCAGTTACTTCCTGTAAGTGGGACTGGGCATGGAGAGGTGTGCCCAGGGAGGGCACCCCCCTGAGCTGCCAGGAGGGGCTCCCACTGGGAGCTGACTCTGATCTCAACAGCCAGGCTTGCACCTCAGTTTCCCTCTCAGCTTCCTGCAGTTGCCAGGCTGCACCCACACCAAGGGCGCTGGTCCCCCTGTGTAACTGACGACATCTTGTCAAAGGAGCCCGGGAGCCAGGACAGACCCTTCCAAGAGCAGTGAGTCAGCATGGCCGCTGAGGGTGATGACTTTGCGGGACGCTGCTGACAACCTCTTCTGGCCTCCCCGGCTCAGGCAACAGGGACACCGCTTCTCATCAATGACGTCTGTGTTTGGGAAGAGTGAGCATGCATTTTTAATAAGGTCAGAGCCTTGAGCCCTGTGCCATCAGCCCCAGGCAAGGGGGGTTGGGCCGGGCCACGCTGGCCCGGAGGGTCCTGGAAACTGCAGAGCCAAGTGGGAAGCTGGTAACTGACATCCCGGTCCACACCAGCCCCGAGCCCACGGCCAGGTCCTTGCCACTAATGCTGAGCTGGTGGCCGCTGGGACAGATGGTGTCCAGTCCACTCACAGAGCAGGGCCTGGGGCCTGGGGGTGGGGCAAGGGGTGATGCGTGGCTCAGGGGCACCGAGCACTGGGCCCTGGGCCAGGGCCTTCTGACCAGGCCAGCAGAGCTGTACGGGCCACGGCTGGGTGGGATATCTCTCCCAGAGGAGGCAGGGGAGGACCTTGCTACAGGAGTGAGCTCCCAGTGGGGAACCAGCCTGTTGTCGAGACCGGCCTGTGGCTGCCCAAGGGTCTGTGAGTTTGTGATAAAATCTTGGGCCTCGGCCAAGTTCAGGGCTCCTCAGTCCACATCCAGGGAGAGCAGCAGGCACTCAGCAGCGAAGGCTCCAGCGTTGACAGTAGCTAGAGGCTGCTGCAGGGGTCTCTCAGCACCTCCAGAATGCTGTCCTGCTGGACATGGTCCTGTGTCCAGTTAAAACCGTATTTTGCAACTCTCCTTAATGATAAAGCCATGTGACAGTTTTAATCAGTAAAATGTAATGGCAAATTGCTCGGTGTGGCCTCCAGGAAAGCACCTCGAAAGGAAGGTAGATTCAGCGGGCACATGCCTTTGTACTGTTTGCTTTTCCCCTCTCCCCATGTGGGATATAAATGCAATGCTGGAGGTAGGGCAGCCATTTAGTGACTGTGAGGCAATAGTCCCTATTAAGGATGTCTGCATGGAGAGGCAGGGAATGAGTTCCTCGTGGCATCATGAGCTGCTGAACCCACTCTAGACTGCCTGTCTGCAGACTGCTTCTCACATGAGCAAAGATGCCTTAATTGATGAAAGCTTTTCTGGACTTTGTCGTATCCAAACAGTTTCCTAACAGATACAGATCCAAACAGATGGTTCAAAAAATATATACATACTGCTTCAAAACTTAGGAAAACATAACACGAGAAATGCTGATTATAAATACTCAAAGCTGGCTGGGTGCGGTAGCTCATGCCTGTAATTCCAGCTACTTGGGAGGCTGAGGCAGGAGAATGGCTTGAACCCAGGAGGTGGAGGTTGCAGTGAGCTGCACTCCAGCCTGGGTGAGGGAGTGTCTCAAAAAATTTAAAAAGAAAATACATAAAGCGACTTTTCCAACCTGTTTGACTGGCAAAGATAACAACGTTTGCCGTACGCGAGGTGGGTGAGGGTAAAGGCGAACAAGTGCTCTCTGTCTGCCCAGGAGAGCGGCAGTGGGTCTCTGTGGAGAGCCACCTGGCAATCCACACTGAAAGCACGAGGGCCAGTACTCTTACAGCAAGACCCAGTGTCTTCTTGCACTTGACTTTGGGTGCACCCAAGATGCAAAGGGACAGGTGGTCAGTGAGTGCCGCGGTGGTTTGTAACAGATCTCATCTCTAGATTCTTCATTTAATTACATCTAAATAGAGTTGTATTCATAGGTAACGAGGGGTTAGAACTTCAACATTTGTTTAAGAGCTAGGATCTTACTCTGTTGCCCAGGCTGGAGTGCAGTGGTGCAGTCATAGCTCCTCGTAGCCTTGAAGTCCTGGGCTTAAGCAATCCTCCTTCCTCAGCCTCCCGGGGAGCTGGGACTACCAGCATGTGCCACCATATTTGGCAAATTTTGAGATTTTTTGTAGAGAAAAGGTTTCACTATGTGGCCTAGGCTGCTCTCTAACTCCTGGCCTCAAGCGATCCTCCTACCTCAGCCTCCCAAAGGGCTAAGATTACAGGCACGAGCCACCATGCCTGGCCCATTTTTTTTTTTCTGTTAGACAGAAACAGGATCTTGCTGTGTTGCCCAAGCTGTACACAAATTCCTAGGCTCCAGAGGATCTTTGTGCCCCAGATGTCCTAGTAACTGGGACCACCATGCTTGGCCGAGTATTTTTTTTGGGGGAATGATTTAACCCAAAACACTGCCTTTTACGGAAGTCTGCTGTCCAGAGTCTGCCATTCGGTTTATGTATCGTGTAATTTTCTGGCACGTGGCAGTCTTGAGCCTTGGCCTAGCAAAATCTGTGAATTGCAACAATTTCTTGATAGCTGGAGAGGAAAGCGAGCCGTCCAAACTGGGTCAGGATCCGATGCGCCATTCCACTGGACTTGTGCGGGGCTTTTGAAGGATCTGAAAAATCCAGTGCCTGTGAGGAGCGAGCCTCCTTGCCACCAACAGGAGTATCTGTGCAGATCCATGCCGGGCAGCCCCCCAGATGATCTGTTGTGTTGCTGCTGCCATGTGCCAGTAGGATCGGCGTGCTGGGCTCCCCGTGGGAACACATACCTGTGGTCACCACGTTGTGACACACCAGGTAATAACTAGTCTCAGCTACCACTAATCATCTGTGGGTTGTAGAAAACAAATGATTTATTGTAACAAACTCATTTTTCTGTAATGGTTATTATCAAAAAATAAAGACATGAACTTTACCACTTTTTGCTTGAGGAAGCACCTTCTTTCCCTGCCAAGGTGGGCTCAGCCTGTGGCCGGGGGCACAGCACAGGTGCACCTGAACAGGTAGTGAGGGCAGGGACTGGAGCATGGCCAGGGCAGTCTCCAGGGGCCGAGCAGAAAAGCAGCGTACACAGGCCAAGTTCATCCAACGCACGGCGGCCCCGAGGGCTGCAGCCTGAATTAGCAGGACAGGCAGGCAGCCCGAATTAGCACACTTCCTATGAGAGCCCTCCTTCCAGGGGCTGAGTGCCCTCTCCCTGCTCCTGGGCACCAATGGGCCGGTGGTGGCCCATGTGACAGCCCCCCCAGGATTTTCCCTGGTGGGCTCAGCTTCCTCTGGAGGCCCATCCAGTGGAGCCCATGCCCCACATTCCTGGAAGCAGGAGCCCCTCAATCCAAGCTCCTGTTCCCCAGGCACCTGCCACTGATGGATGGTGGCTGTGAGGTCAGCACCTGGGGGTGGGAGCAGGGACGGGTGCCAGGGAGGCCCCTGAGTGGGGCAGGGCTGCCGAGGCTGCAGGGGTGCCAGGACTAGGATGGAGCTGTGAGGAAAACCCAGGGACAAGAGGATGGGAGCTGAGGAGCCGGGAGGCCTCCAGGTGGGCCTGTGACTTCTTCCAGGTGTGGGGAGGATGGTGCAGGAGGCGTGGGGGTGTCTGCAGCCCTCGGCTCCCTGGGGGCCTCACTGCCCAGGCCAGCCCCTGCCTGTCTGTCAGAGACCCGGTCAGAGATTCCCAACTCTCGGTTACCACAAATACAGCACAGGTTGTGGCCTTGGCCACCCTCACTGCCACAGCCCCGGGGCCCCTGGGGGATGGAGGAGCCATTTCCTGAGAGAAGATGCCCCCTGAAGTGGGGGTGGGGCATGGAGTTGCCCCAGGGCTGACCCTTCTCATCTGTGTTATGGATAGAACCACAGTGTGGATGTCACACCTCGGGTCCCAGCCAAGGCTTCTTTTCCCCAGGGCCTGGCCTGACACATTTTGGGTGCCAGGAGCATCTCCCCGTACACAGAGCGGGTCTCCGCAGACATCACCGTCAGCTTCTCCCCGTTTGGAAGGCAGGCAGTGTTAACCAGAACAGCGGCACAGCTGGGGCCATCAACAAGGCCTCCAGGAGTCCCCGGCAGACCCTACCTGCAGGGAGGTGGCCGCGGCCTCCAGGAACTGCTCAGGGTTGTCCCTCTTGGGTGTAAATTTGTCGAGTTGCTCGATCACAGCTTCGAGGCATTTTCCATAGTAGGCCATCTTCCCAGGCAGGGGCCTAAGAACAAACCGTGGCAGGTCACGCCCTCCACACCTGGGACTGGCTGCAGCGTCAGGAGCCTGCCAGGGTGCCGGCCCTGCAGCAGTGGGGAGGGCCGGATGCGAGTGGGGGTCCTGGCAGGTCCCCCAAGGCCCACGTCCTGCACTGTCTCCCACAGGCCTCTGCGGCTCAGGGGCCCAGGCCGGCCTGGCTGAGTTCACCCTCAGGCCGCTATCACCACAGCCCCAAGTCTGCCAAGCACCCTGCAGGCCCCACGGCCATGTCTCCTGGATGGGTGACCCCTGCAAGGGGCCCAGGGCAGAGCCGAGACTCCTCTCCAGCCAGCCTCTGAGCATCCCTCAGCTTAGCCCGGGAAGCCGACAGTTTCTTCGTCAGGCCCTGCGGGGGAGCAGAGGTCCTGAGTGAGGGTGACCTCATCACACATGGTTGGGGGCAAGAGGAGCCTGGGGTCCTGATGACGAGGAAGCAGAGCCCTGGGGAGGGCTCGCAGGGGCACGGAGCATTCGAGAACCGCAGCAGTTCCAGGGATAGGTTCGCCCAGAGCCCCTCCCGGGGGACCTTGGAGAAGCTGCTTAGGCTGAGGCTGGGACCCTGGGAACCAACTCTGAGGCCAGCATGTGGCCCCCAAACGACCCTCAGAGGAGGTGGAGCCTGTGAGCACAGGCCGTCACCCTTGGGTGTGGCGCAGGTCTGGGATCTGGTTGTACTATGCAGGATGGTAGGGCAGCGCTGGGCAGAGGGGCACCCTTCTCACCCTCCTCTTGCTCCGTGACTGACCAGCTGCTCTGGGCCAGGCTGGGCTTGCAGGGCCACCAACGCTGGGGACAGTGGGAGCACCTCTCCTCTATCCACAACAAGCTAGGACAGTCAGAGGTGGCAGCCCCCAGACCTGGATCCTCCAGGCTGGAAACTGACTTAAAAATGCCAACCACCCCCCGCCGTGCCCGCCCGCCAACACACACACCACTGACACTGGAGGGTCCTCGGCGAGATGCCAATCCTGGCGAGGTACAGGGTCTGCGTTGATCTGCCCCCGACTCACCCGCCGGCCAACACAGAGAGGAGGGGAAGCCAGGTGTCACCGGACGCTAGAGAAACCTCTGACACGAAACACAGGAACCATAAGAGAAGAACCAGGAGAAAACGACGCACAGAGCAGGAAAAAGCCTAGAAAGCAGGCACCGCGCTGCGAGGGACACAGGGTCCGGGGAACAGGCAGTGGCAGGAGAAGAAAGGCGTGGAGGAAAGGAAACCAAAATCCACCAGCAGAACTGAAACAAACCAAAGCGGAGGAAATCCCCCTGAGGGGAAGACCACGGAGCTGTAGGGAGTAGGGGAAAGCCTCAGGAAATTAGAGAACTATTCCCGAGGGTCCAAACCCCAGTTAACAGGCGTTTCAGAGAGACAAGCGACAGAAAGAAAACACGCAAATCCCCTGGACAGGAAGGGTGCGGTCTCCCGGATGGACAGGGCCCCTGCAGCTCAGCACGGGGAATGGATCCTGAGATTTCAGAGTCAGGGACGCCCCTGAACGTGTTTAGTGCAGGAAGACTCGGGGATGCAGAGGGGTCTTGGGGGGGGGTGCCCTGGGAAGCAGGCTGAACCAAGAGGGTGTCATTGTGGGAGACTTCCAGGCAGCCATGCAGGTAGCCCCAGGGTGACAGTAGCTGGCAGGACAAGGACAGAGCAGGAGGGCAGGGGCTCCAGGGGTGTCTCCAGGAGGAGCACCTGGCATGTTCTGCATGTGGCTTTAACGGCACAGTTAGGGAAGAGGTCGTGACGCTGGCCCTGGCCCCACGTCCCTGCTGCAGTGCCGCCCGGCACCTGAGGCCTGGCGTGGGCTGTCCTTTCTAGGGTCTGCTTTAGGGACCAGCCTGGCCATGCGTGGACACAGAGGCCCACAGAGCCTCTCTCTAAGGAGGCCAGGGGACAGGCCGCTTGGCATTGAGAAATCTGGCGTGAAGCCCTGGTGCCGAGGAAAAGCCCTGGAGATCAGGTGCCCGGAATAAAGCGAGCACGAGCCTCTGGCACGGCCAGGACCGTCACTGCCCGGGAGCCTGGCCTGGGCCCCGGCTGGGTCACCTTTCCCCCACCCCGTGTCTGGAGAGCAGCAAGGCCCAAGGCCACATGGCTGCGCGCTCCTCCGCCAGTGCAGTCCTGATAATTCAGGGTGAGGGAGGAGGCAGCGATGCTGCAGGCTTAGAGGACACTGATCAGAGGCCATCACGCCGGCAAAGCCACAGATGCAGAGCTGTGGATGCTGCGACCAGGCTTGCCTGCGCAAGATGAGAGAGCTTCGTGGATGAGCCTATCCAGACCCTCTGTGGGCTCCTTCCCCCTCCACGGCCTGCCTCCGGGGCCTTCCACCCAAGCTGCCTCAGCCCACCTGCAGGACACCTTTGCTTCTTGGAAGGCTGGGCCATGGAAGAGAGACCACCCACAGCCACCCCCTCAGGGTCCTCTCACTCTCCTTGGATCCCATCTAGCTGAGTCTCTGGGGTAGGGACTTTGATAGCTGTGAGCAGGGCAGGGCTTTAGCTTGTGACAGGCTCTGCCCCGAGTCCCTGCTCCCTCTGAATTCAGCCCCTCTCCTCAGAAGGGTCCTAGCAGGCCAGGCCACCAGCATGGCAGGAGTGTGGTGCGGTGTGGTGCGTAATGGTGCGGTGTGGTGCGGTGTGATGCGGTGCGGTGCGGTGTGGTGCAGGTGTCATGGCCAGCCCTGGTGGGTAGGTGGATCCGGGCAGCCATCACACAGCCAGGGGCAATAGTTGGGCTGCCAGGGGCAGGAAGTACTTTTCTGGGGCGTTGCTCGGTGGGGAGGGGGACCCGTGGCTTTCACTCCAGGCATTGCTGAGGGCAGCAGGGGCTCCCCGTAGGCAGTGACTCACAGCTCACAAATCCCGCTCCCCATCTTCCTCAGGGCCAGCCACACTAAGGCACTTTTGACAACTCCACAGCATAACTGGGGACTTTGGGGGCGCAGTGGGGGGGCAGTAGACAGGGCCCCTGGGAGCCCTGCCATCCTCCTGGAGCTGGCGTGGTGGAGACTGGGAGCAGCATGCATTCCGGCACCCAGGAGCTCCGGTTCAGCACGCGGCAGGGTGTTTTGCAGGGCACAGGAAGGGGCCCCTGTCCATGGCCTGGCCGGGGTGGAGGTTGTGACTGGGGCGGCAGGTAGCTGGGGCGGGTGTAGAGGCTATGTGAGGGGTGCCAATCTCCTAGTTCCAGTCCTGGAGCTACTAGGCAACCTCTGAGGACAAGGGGCTTAGCCTCCCTCTGCCCTGGGTTCTGCAGGGCGGGGCAGTGGGTGGGAAGGCACAGTGTGGAAGGCGAACTCTTGGGGTTGAGGATAGTGGGAGGAGGCTCTGTGCACAAAGAGATGAAGCGCAGATTTGAGCCTCAATAGGGATGATCCCTGGGGGATGAAGGGCCCCTGAGACCACAGCCCTCCCCAAGACCAGCACCTGCGACAACAGGAGCCCTGGTGCCTGGCTCCCCGCTGCAGCCTGGGTCCTGGCCCTGCTGGCCCACAGCAGGCCCCTGTCCCCTGCCCACTGCAGCCTGGTCTACGGCCCTCCCTCCCCTGTCTGGGCTCTGGCGTCACCCGAGGCCTCAGGATCTGGAGCAGCTCTGGGCCCTTTGTCCCACTGAAGCCCACTCCTAAGGGAAAACAACTCCAGACACTCCAGGAATCTCCACGCCAAAGGCAGTGCCATGAGTGTGGGTGTGTGGCGGGGAGGGGCTGGGCTCTGGGGAACAGCGTTTCCTCAGGGTCCCTGATCCTAGTTACTCCTGCCTGGGGGCAAACAGGCACTGACCTGGAGGGTATGGGGATCCCCGGAGGGAACGCTGGCTCTGGAAGGAGTCTGGGAAAAGATGCTCGATCCCACCGTTTGTAGCCTGTGCCCTTGAGTGACCCTGCTCTTGGCAGCCCAGCGTGGCTGGTGGACCTGACACTGCTGGTCCCTCCCCCACAGCAGGAGCCTTGCTGGACAGCAGCTCGGGCTGCCCAGAGCCCCCCAGAAGCACCTCTCCTAACCAGAGACTCGGGTTCATAGGAATGCTCTTCCCTGGCTTCGTGTCTGAGCGGACACTGGACATGTCCAGGTGAAGCCTGTCTGGCCTGGCCATTTGACCTGGCTGCAGCCCGCTGTCCTGGTCTCCCAGGTGTCCCACCCACACCTGCGCACGGCAGTTTCTCCTTAGGGACTGGACAGCGTGGAGGAAAGGCAGGGGGACGCCAGGCTGTTGGCCTGAGTCCTGGTGGATGGGTTGGGGAAGGCTTCGCTGGGAGCTGTTTCAGGTCATGGTCCATTTCATCCATCACCAACAAATGCCCCCAGGCTCTAAGCTCAGCGTGTCCTAACCCTGTCACAGCCCCAGGTCACCAGTCCTCTCCTGCACCCGGCTCTGCCCACTTGGGCTTAGACGAGAAGGCCCTGCGTATGTAGCTCCTGAACCACAAACAAACCTCCTCGTCCTTCTTGTCCCCCACGAGCTCCTGGGCGTCCCCAACACCTGTTTCACCCCTCAGCTCCTGTGAAGCCTTCGGTTAACCCCCACTGCATTGCTAAGGGCCTTGGGCAGTGTCCTGCTGCGTCACCCTGAGTCCCAGCCTCTCAGCCCAGAGCTGGCACCTAGCCAGTGCCTCAGCAATGTCTGTGGAATAAGCAGCTGACAGTAAAAACATGAATGGCTCATGCGCCCTAAACTGTCCTCGTGGTTTTCATCCTAAAGATGGCTTTGACATCCAAAGATAAGGCCTATCCAAAGATCATACTGGTTTAGTTTCTTTTTTTTGAGACGGTGTCTCGCTCTGTTGCCCAGGCTGGAGTGCAACGGGGCGATCTTGGCTCACGGTAACCTCCGCCCCTCTCACCCCATTCTCTTGCCTCAGCCTCCCGAGTAGCTGGGATTACAGGATTACAGGTGTTTGTCACTACACCTGGCTAATTTTTGTATTTTCTTTTTTGTTAAGATGGAGTTTTGCTCTTGTCACCCAGGCTGGAGTGCGACAGCGGGATCTCTGCTCACTGCAACCTCTGTGTCCTGGGTTCACGCAGTTCTCTAGCCTTAGCCTTCCGCATAGCTGGAATTACAGGCTCCTGCCACAGTGCCTGGCTAATTTTTGTGTTTTTAGTAGAGATGGGGTTTCACCATGTTGGCCAGGCTGCTGTCGAGCTCCTGACCTCAGGTGATCTGCATGCCTTGGCCTCCCAAAGTGCTGGGATTACAGGTGTGCGCCACCACATCCAGCTAATTTTCGTATTTTTAGAACAGGCTTTCACCATGTTGGCCAGGCTGGTCTCAAGCTCCTGACCTTAAATGATCCACCCTCCTCTGCCTCCCAAAGTGCTGGGATTCCAGGCATGAACCACCTCGCCCGGCTGTTTTTTTTTTTTTTTTTTTTAAATAGCTGCTTTAAAAAACTTTTACTTAGATGGATTCTATAGTGCAATAGAATTCAATTTGATTGTCTCACTTAATTGGAAATAATAGATGCTGAAATAATATTTATAAGTAAATAAGACCACAAACCCATGCTGCACTGGGGCTGCCCACTTGGGCTGGGGGCCAGGTCCCTGTCCCCATGGAAGATTTCCTATTGCGTGGGCCCTTGAGGCCCAGCTGGGCTCTGAAGGCCTCCGCCTCATCCCTGATAAGCTGTTAGGATGAGCGACATCCATGCAGAAGAGGCACCCTCGCCAACATGATGGAGGAAAATGACACCCACAGTCCAGGACTCATGAGGAAAAGCATAAACCTAGGTATTCGGTTGGTGCAAAAGTAATCGCAGTTTTTGCCATTAAAAGTAATAAAGCATCTGCTTTTGGGGCCAGGCGTCATGGCTCATGCCTGTAATCGCAACACTTTGAGAGGCTGAGGCAGGAGGACTGCTTGAGCCCAGGAGTTGGAGACCAGCCTGGGCAACAAAGTGAGACCCTGGATCTACAAAAAAATTAAAGGATGACTCAGGTGTGGTGGCGTGCCTGTGGTCCTAGCTCCTCAGGAGGCTAAGGTGGTGGGGGGGGTCCCTCGAGCCCAGAAGGTCGGGGCTGCAGTGGGCTATCTGCCACCGCACTCTAGCTTGGGTGACACAGTGAGATCCTGTCTCAAAAATAAATAAATAAGCAACGTAAAAGTCTACTTTTACAGGAATACTGTTAAAGAGTGACTTTTCTTGCCCTGCCTCCAAGTCTCATTGTGGGTAAGGCTGCCCTGGGATGGGGTCCCCTTGCCCCAGCCTTTTCGAGTCTGCTCTGGACACAGCTCTGCCTGGAGGAACTGGGTATACACCCAGGAAAAGGGCCCCTCCCTGTGGCTGGTGCGGGCATGAGAGTGGGTGGTCTGTGCACTAGAGTGGGTGGGAGCAGTCCCCGGGTGGCGTTGTTTCCCTGCCGTCTCCCCTGTCCTGGAGCTGGGGCATTCTGGAGAAAGGCTGATCCTAGGCACCCTTCAGTGACGCAAGTCGAGCAGGAGTGAGAGGGCCGTGCCAGGCCTGCCTCCCGATCCAGGGCGGGCCTAGAAGGAAGGAACTGGAAGGAATAAATGGACAAACCAAGTTGAAGATGGGGATGGGGGAAAGAGCCCCTCTGGAGTCCAGCCTGACTCAAAAAATCGTCCTGCCCTGCCCCTGGAACTCTGGTTCACTGTGGGGCCTGAAGGTCTCTGGGGCGGGGCTTCTGCACCCCTGAATCTGGCACAGACCAGGTGTATGTGAAGGTGGATGTAGGGAAAAGAGACGCCTGAATTCTGAATCCCACTGAAATTAGCCTAAGAACTTCGTCAAAAAAATCACAACTTTGGGGAAGAAAATTCATCCAGTTCTGGCCAGGTGAGGTGGCTCACGCCTGTAATCCTACCACTTTGGGAGGCTAAGATGGGTGGATTATGAAGTCAGGAGTTTAAGACCAGCTTGGCCAAGATGGTGAATCTCTGTCTCTACTAAAAATACAAAAATTTGCTGCGTGTAGTGGTGCATGCTTGTAGTCCTGGCTACTCAGGAGGCTGAGTAAGGGGAATCCCTTGAACCTGGGGGGTAGAGGTTGCAGTGAGCTGAGATCATGCCACTGCACTCCAGGCTGTGAGACAGAATGAGACTCGGTCTCAAAAAAAAAAAAAAAAATCCAGTTTTGATGCCTGCTTTCAGCATCTCAGCTGTGTTCATTCATTCATTCATTCTCAAATTCTCAGCTTTATATATATTTTTCCTGATTTAGGGTCTCACTCCATCGCCTAGGCTGGAGTGCAGTGGCTCGATGATAGTTCACTGCAGCTCAAGTGATCCTTCTGCCTCTGTCTCCTGAGTAGCTGGGACTATAGACACTCCTTCCATGCCTGGCTAATCTTGTATTTAACTTTTGTTTTGTAGAGACGGGGGTCTTAGTATGTTGCCCAGGCTGGTCTTGAACTCCCAGCCTCAAGTGATCCTCCCACCCGAGCCTCCCAAAGTTCAGCTTTATTTTAATAATGAAGAAGAACCGGGCAAGGTGGCATGTGCCTGTAGTCCCAGCTACTTGGGAGGCTGAGGTGGGAGGATTGCTTGAGCCCAGGAGTTCCAGGCTGTAGTGTGCTATGTCAATCAGGTGTCCTCACTAAGTTCGGCATCAATATAGTGACCTCCCGGGAGTGGGGGACCACGAGGTTGCCTAAGGAGGGGTGAACCGGCCCAGGTCAGAAACGGAGCAGGTCAAAACTCCTGTGCTGATCAGTAGTGGGATCGTGCCTGTGAATAGCCACTGCACTCCAGCCTGGGCAACATAGCGAGACCTCATCTCTAAAAAATAATAATAAAAAATAATAATAATGAAGAACCATCTATGGGGAAGTGGGACTTAATTCCCAAGTTTAATGATTTTTTTTCCTCATTAATATTAACTCCATTGATTGAGACTTGACTATCTTATATTTAAGGCAAATTTAATGATGGTCTGAACTAGGCCAGGTGAGGTGGCTCATGCCTATAATCCCAGCACTTTGGGAGGCTGAGGCAGGTGGATCATGAGGTCAGGAGTTCAAGACCAGCTTGGCCAAGGTGGTGAAACCCCGTGTCTACTAAAAATACAAAAATTACCCGGGCGTGGTGGTGGGCGCCTGTAATCTCAGCTACTTGAAAGGCTGAGGCAGAGAATTGCTTGGACCGGGGAGGTGGAGGTTAGAGTAAGCCAAGATCGTGCCCCTGCACTCCAGCCTGGGCGACACAGCAAGACTCCATTTCAATTAATTAAAAAAAAAAAAAAGGTGAGCTGGACTACAGCTTCTCTTATGAAATTTTTATAGACACAAATGGGATGATATGAGGAGGTTTAAATTCCAACAGACACAAAACAGTTCAACACTCTCAACCACTAGAAGAGGTTATGTAAGATCATTTATGTAAGATCTCAAATGCGTGTTAATTAAAATATAGTCTTTTCTCCTGATTAAATCCAGTCTCCCAAGGGTTGCTGCCAAGTCATGCCCCTATGGCTTGTGCTTAAACACAGCCACGTGTGGCAGGTTTTGGTGGTTGCTTTTCAGTCTCCACTCTCCATTTCCTCCTCTCAAATTAGAAGACTCTGATTTTTAGCTGAGTCTACTTCTGCCCAACTGAAAGATGGCGTTTCCTAGCCTCCCTGGCAGCTGGGGCATGGTTCTGTGGCTAAATTCTCCCACCTTCAAGAAGTGGAAAGGTATCTGACTTCTGGAAAGTCTCCCTGAAAGAGAGAGGCATAGCCATCTTCTCTTTTGCAACTGGCCCCTGGGCTGAGGTGATGGCAGGAATGTGGGCAGCCATCCTGGATCATGAGGAAATGTTGTGAATGGCAGCCAGGAAAGCTGATCCTTGAGGGCTTTGGGGCTGCCACACCAGCCAGGATTGCCTCCCCATGGACCTCTTTTATAGAAATGAGTGATCTTCTTGTTTAGGTCTCTGTGATGTTAAGATTTTTCAATACATGCAGCTAAATCTAACTGATACCTTACTTCCCCAAGGTCAGCCTTCATCCATGCACAATCTCGAATGATAAAGGAAGCCTCTGGACAGATACAACTGCTCCAGGCTTTGGAGTTGGCCGAGGATAGACCCACAGAGAACAGCCGTTCACTCAGTGGACAAGCTTATCAAGTGTCTACTCTGGATCCTGTGCTGAAGAAATGGTGGCTTTGGGAGCAGCAGGTTTTGTCGGGGGGAAGATTGAGAGTGCAGTTAGGGACGCGTTACATTTGAGAGGATTTGTTAGACGTCCAAATGGTGAAGAACAGGTAAACAGGTCTGGAGTTTCAGGGTTGAAGCTAGAGATGGAGGTTTTGAGAAGTTGGGGAGAAAATGCTTGTTTCTAAAACCAAGTGACTGAAGGAAATCCCCCAGGGAGGGCGTGGATAGCGCAGTTCCAAGGACTGAGTCCCGGGTCTGCAGTGGGCGGAGTCGGTGAGCAGAGGAGGCACCCAGCCAAGGAGATGAAGCAGGAGTGGCCAGGGGCGAGGAGGGGAAGTGGACAGTGTGATCTGTTCTAGGCAAGCAAGGATGGTGTGTCACGGAGAGGGCAGTCGGCTGGGTCACCTGCTGCTGACAGTTCAAGGAAGACATGAGTGCTGACCCCTGATCATTGGATTTTGCAACATCAAGGTCAAGGATGACTTTGATAAAGAGCTTCAGATAAGTGGTTGAGTGACAATCTGGAGCAGGTTCCAGAAAGAACAGGTGGGAAGGAATTGGAGATAAGAGGCAACTCCAGGGGGGGTTTACATTTCAGAGGGCCGACTGCGTGCTAGGAAGAGGAGAGCAGGGAAAATCAACCAGTTACTCAAAAACGAACTGGACCCCTGCCCCCACCTAAGGGAAATCTCAGATGCCAGCGCGCCTGGGCTCACATTGCGTCTGATAGAATAGAGTGGTCATGGAGTCCACGGACCTTTCTGAGCACCTGGCCCTGGCCAGTGAGGACACGCAGGAACAGGTCTGAACCGAGGAGGGCATGACTTCCGTCTCCCGTGTGCCACACCTGCACGTTTCACAACTAGACAGAGACATGGCGCTGGTGCGGCAGGGAAAAGAGCAGCGCGGTGGGGTCAGGCCGACCCCGACCCGCCGCGATCTGAGGCAGCCCCCACAGCCAGGGCACGCGGGCCTCGTTGTGCCTGTTTCTTCTGCTGTCGATGCGAAGTTTAAGTGAGGCCACCTGTGGGTTTTTAGCTCTCTGCTTAACACAGAGCAGGTACTCGGATTGAAGCGAGCATTTTAAGGTACAAATTAGGGCACCGTTACGGGGAGTAGGGGAGTAGCGAGGGCGGGAGAGCATCATCTTAGAACGCACCGCTGATAGTGGCGATTAAAAAAAAAAAGGCACCGTTCACTTTCATCAGGGAGCTGGGAAGGAGACGGAAAAGGTGTTTGGAGGAAGATGAGCAGCGAGCGAGAGGGAAACGACCGGCGGGTCAGGGAAGTCGGCGGCGCGAAGCCCCGCACCTGTCCCGCCCCCGTACCTGGCGGACCTCCGGACCGGCGAGCCCTCCTGCCGCCGCCGCCACCTGCAGCCGCCACCTGCAGCCGCCACCTGCTGCCGCCACCTGCAGCCGCAGCAGCTTCCTCGGCCAGCGGGGACGAGGGGGTTGGCGGTAGTCGCCCGGCCGCTGCTGGTAGGTAGGACGCAGCGGCTGTTTGGCGTCGTCACCTAGCAACCGGCTGCACGCTCCGGCGCCGGGGGTGGACTACAACCCCCACAATGCACAGCGCCGCGGCGCGGTCCGGGACGCCGAGCCCCGGGCGCCGCCTCCCCACCACGCCCTTCGGGACTTGTAGTTTCTTGGCAGCCCCGCCGTCAGGGAGCGCGCCTCGGGCGGGGTGCGGCGCCGCGCGGGGATTGGGCCGCCTCCGCCCGCCCGCCCCGCCCGCAGCTCTCCGTGGGCCCGGGGCTCGCGGCGCCCTAGGCGCATGTGCGGCGCGGGGCGGCCGTGACCGGCGGAGCGCCGGGTGTCAGTGAGCCGCGAGGAGCCGCGCGCCCCCGTGCCCGCGTCGGTCCCTGCGCCGAGCGCCCGCTCCCGGGTCTGAGGGTCCGCCCGGCGCCGCTCGCAGAGCATCCTCAGGGCCGCGTACCTGCCCCGCGCGCCCGCCCCGCGCACCTGCCCGCCGCCCGCTCGGCGCCCCCGGCTCCGCTGCCTCAGCCGCCCCGCGACTGCGCGGGAACCCCGGCCGTGCCTCCGCGACCGCCCCGCGCCGCAGCCGGGCCGGGGCGCAGCGCTGCGGAGGGCGAGGGCCTCCCGGAGCCCGGCCAGGGCCGCCGCGGCGATGATGAACAGGTTCCGAAAGTGGCTCTACAAACCGAAGGTGAGCAGCCCCGCTCGGGCCGGACGCCCCCCGCGCCGCGGCCTCTGCCCTCCCCAGGACCGCCCGTCCGCCCTCCGAGACGGACCCCCTTTGCCGTTCAGTGGCCAGCCTCTTCTCCCACCGCCAACGTCCTTCCCTCCTCTCTGCGACTTGGACAGACCTTCCCCGCCCTGTCCCTGGGGCGCATCCGAACCCCTCCCCGCTTCCTAAGCCCGGGTCCAGGACTGACCGTCCTGCTCCTCCTCTCCGGCCAGGGCGCACTTTCCCTCCCCCACAACGGCCCCTCTCCCTCGGCATCCCGGTCCTGGACGGTCCCCTCCTGCACCTCGTTGTCCCTAGCCCGGAGCCGACCCCCTACTACTTCTCCATCTCCCCTCCCTGCACCGGGGACGCCCCCTCATTCCACTCCTGCCCCCACCCCCATCGTCCTGGGCCGAGAACGGACCTCCCTCCGCACTCCAGAACAAACCCTCCCCCCACTTCCCCAGGTTCTGAGAGAACCCTCCTTCCCCAATCCCCGGGTCCAGGGCAGACCCGTCCTTGCGTGTCCAGAGACGATCCTGATGGCACTGCCAGTGGCCTCCCTTCCCGAACCAGGACGGATCCGCACCTCACCCCAGTTCGCGTCCCCGCCCTTGACCCTATCTCGTCCCTTCTCCACTCTCGTCCTCTGGAACCCCGGACAGGTCCTCCGCCAGGCCCGTGGGGCGAGTGCGCCGGTGCCCAGCAGCCTTGGCGGGGCGGGAAGTGCGGCTCCCCAGCGGGCGCCCGCGCCCCTCCTAGCGCCGCGAAGTCGGGGTTCGGGCGGCTGCGCCAGTCGCACTGCGGGCGCTGCGTCCCTGTAGCCTGCCTGGGGCTCGTGTCCGCTGCAGCCGGAGCAGGGCCGGGCGCTCTCGGCGCGGGGTCGAGGCACGGCGGTGTTCGGGATCCCGGCGCTGGGTCCAGGGCGCATCTGGGGGTCCAAGGGTGGCACCCCCGGACCGGCGCAGCGGGGAGGCCGGGACCTGAGATCTTGGGGGAGGGCAAGGCTCGGGTGGGGTCACCGTGGCGAGCAAGGGCGGGAGTGGGGCCAGCGCTGCGTCCCGGCAGCTCGGATGTCGGAGGCCACAGCGTTGCCGACCTACCCCTCCTCCTTCCGCTCACCGCCTGTCCCCGTTCCGCGTCCCCCAGGCCGCCGCCTCCACCGTGGGGGATCTGTCACGGTGGTGGGGGGTCTCCTGAAATCCTCGCCTCCCGAGCGCCCATTCCAGAAGGCGGGAGGTGGGTTTGGAAGAGGAGCACGGATGTTTGGCGCGCGCTTCACAGCGTTTGAGGTTGTGGGATTCTGCTTGGCATTGCAGGAGTGTTGGGTTGAGGGCTTTCGGTACCTGGGGCGCCCCTTGCTCGGCCTTGGCCTGGCCCGGAGGGGATTGCGGGGCGGGGGTGTGGAACTCAGGGTTCCTTGGTGCCTGTTGTGGCGGCACTCCCTGCTCCCAACCTCCCAGTTCCTAGCAGCGACTTCTTAAGGGTTGGTCCGGAGCCTCGAGCTTTCTGGCGCTGGGTGTGGTTTGGGGCTGCGCCTCTGCCTTCTGCGCCCAGCCTACCCTTTTGCAGCCCCACCGAGCCCCTCTCAGTCCTGCCTGCGGCCCCCAGGAGCCTCTGCCGGGGGAGGGCGGTGGCCTCCGCTCTGGACAGCTGTATGAGGAGTGGCGTTTGGTTCCAGTGACTTTTCCTCACCAGTTACAGAAACCCACTTGTGAAACGGCGTTTTGGGGGCATGCAGCAGCATTATTTTCTGTGACAAATGGCGAGAGGCAGTTGAAGAAATGTTCTCAGGTCTTAAGTGACATTCTGGTGTCGCCGAAAGCACTTGCTCGGACACCAGCGGATGCCCCTCAACACGTGGCTGCGGAAGAGGCCGCATTTGGAGGATCGCCCTTCTTACAGTGTTGAAAAGGAAGGAAAAATAGTACTAGACTCTGTTTCATGAGTAGCTGAATAATTTCAGAGTGGCCTTGTCTGTTTTCGTTTAGGAAGACACTTTAAAGGTGGAACATGATATTAGAGGTTGTCCCAAGAATTATGAATTGTGTTCCTAACATTTCCTCTTCAGCAGGCAGCTGCCTTTCCAGGCAGGCGACAGGCACCAAGAGGCACAGTCAGTGAATCAGCTGATCCCAGAGATCAGCCGGGCTGTGTGCTTCCGGGGAAGGGAGGGAACAGGGTTCATCTACACCTCTCCTTTTTCTGGTTGTCTTTTCCTGGCAGGCTGTGTGGTCTAGCTCTTGAGCTCCGGACTGGAGATATATCGCCATCTCAGATCTCTCTCTGGCCGTGGCATTTTCTGGGAGCTGGTGCCCTGTGGGCAGACTGTACTTTGGCTGTCTCTTATTTGAGATCTGTCCTTGGAGCTAAATATCTTGATTGTTTGAAGGGTTGGAGGGTGTTATGTCACCCCATAGCTTTTCATTTTTCAAACCAAAGCTCAGATTCTTGCCTTGGATTATGAATTGAATTTTATGCTTCTCCTTCCTGTCTAATTTAACACATTTTGGCACAAATAAGCACACAGTCAGTCCTGGGAAGATTCTGGGCCTGAAGAGTTGAAGTGTTAAACGTTACTGTGGGAGGATGCATCTGGGGGAGACTGTTGCCTGCACTTAGGAATTTTTTTTCCCACTTTGTATTTAGATAGATGTACAATTCGAACTGCATTTTTAATTGAATTCCTGCTTTGGTTTAAAACTGCACACTGAGATTTTTATAAGTTTTTTAATGTGTGTGTGTATGTGTGTGTGTGTTTGTGGAGAGGGGGTCTCACTATGTTGCCCAGGCTGGACTCAAATTCCTGGCCTCAAGCAATCCTCCTGCCTCAGCCTCCCCAAGTGCTGGGGTTACAGGTGTGAGCCACTGTGCCTGGCCAACACTGAGCTTCTTGTTCATTACAACATGGTGGAAAATATTCTGAAATGAAAATATTATTCACTGGTCTTATAGTTCCAAGAAGCAATTGGAAATGCTTAAAAATATTCCTATGTGACACAGATTTTAATATCTGAATAAAAATTAGCTACAGTATTAGCTACCTAAGTTGAATAAAAGAATGCCTGATGAATAACATAAAAGTTTAACATTAAAGTGACATTTGCAAATTATATTTCTATTCACTGTCTTTAATCAGTCTTTTAAACACCAGTATGATTTTTCTCCATGTAAAGTATTGGGATTATCCTGACTTTGAACATTACCTGGAAGAGACGGTGCAGGAAAACCTGTCAGCTTGTCCTGCTGTGTTGATGTTGGTGAAATACTTTTTTGTTTTTCTTTAGGTAAAGTCTTTCCAAGAGAGTGGATGCTTTAGAAAGGTGAACCATTTTGGCATAGTTGGTATCTGCATTTGAAACAAAAGTCTCAGTGCTGTGTTTCTTGTTTGGTTATGACTTTCTATTGATTGACCTGGCTGAAGGTTCCTGGTCACTAGGAGGTGAGAACTCCCAGCAAGGGGGAAAGGGACCTGGACCCTTACCTGGATCTGGCCGAGATTTCCCAGCTATCCCCAAAGAGCATATTAATAATCACCAGGATGAACATGTGTTTTCCATCTTTGAGGAGGAATTGGCCCTCGGTGGGTGATGCTGGCCAGGTGGATGGGATAGTTCCCTGGTGGCGGGTTACCATGCCCAACCACGTACCCTGAGAACAGCTTGCTTGTCTGCACCCCCAGACCATCTTCAGAGTGGGGGCTTCTGAGCTTTTCTTGTCCCACCTCTTTGCAGGGGAACATTCCTTATAAATCTGCCTTACTGAGTGATGTGTATTTGGCAACTTCCTGTAAATGTTCCATGCCCAGATTAGCGATGACATGGCCTTTGTGATGTGCTGGGGGTGTGTGCTTTTTAAAAGAAGAACTTTTTGGGCTTGGTAAAGTCCGCCTGGGGGCCAACCCCACTGGCATGTTTTGTGGGAACCTGCTAGGACTGAGCAGCACTGAGCATGCGACCTCCTGCCATTTGGCTCTTGTGTTAACCCAGCCTCAGTCACCCAGGGATTTCCAGGGTTTCAGCCCACCTGGTCACAGGCCCCTGAAGAGAGCTGCCCATCGGTGGTAATATACCAGGCAAGGCCTGGGTATGTCTGTTTGGTCCCAATGCTCAGAGATGAGGTGCAGCCTGGCCCTCTGGTTAGGGCTGCCCACTGGTGGCTGAGAGTGACAGGTGATGACAGAGACCCGCCAGAAATACATAGCTGGGGCTTGGAGTGCTGTGGGAGGGGTCTTGGTGGAAACTGGGGTCTGGCAGGAGTGGGACCTGTGAGAGGGCAGTCACCAGCACGTGACACCCCAGAAGTGAACTGCTGTCCCTACGCACTGCATCTGTGCTCCATGCCACACATAGACCCTGATCCAGGAGCTTGGGATTTGAGTTATGACTCTAGCCAGGCTACCGATGGATTGGTTTTCAGCTGGTCAACTCTAAGTGCTCAGCTGCGGCAGGAGGTTGTCCTTGGCCTGGCACGTTTCTCTGCGAGGTGAGCTGCTGGAAAGTCAATGCTCTGGACGCTGCGCAGGCTGAGCCCAGCAGTGCTCCCTCTCCTGGTGGGCGCTTGGCACGGAGGGGGCTCGGGAAGTCCTGGGAGGATGCTTGGCGGCGCTGAGTCAGAGCAGGTGTGGCTGGCCCCGCACACCGGTCTCTCTCTGTTGAAAGGGGTTTTCTGAATTCACAAGGCTCTGGGGCTCCCCGCCTCTGTGTCCAGGGTGTCCCACCCCTCCCAGAGAGCATTCCTTTCCACATCAGCTCTCAGGCTGTGATCAGCGGGAGTGCAGTGCCAAGAAGCCCGAGTCCATCTGCTCTTAAGGTGGCTTTGTAGAACCCACTCCCTGGTCTCCTAGGAGGTGACTCTTAGCAGGGCTCACATCTCATTCCCTGCACTTTGCTGAGGTTCCTGTTTGTGGTTGGGGGAGTGTGGGACCTCACGTGCCTTGCCCTGTGCCAGGAGCATTTACAGGGCAGTTGAGAGACTGGGCTGCAGACAGAGGGCAGGCATTACTCGCTGTGCCAACTGTCATCACTCAGGGCTCTCCTTCCCTGGCAGGGCAGGGCAGGGCAGCGCGCTTGCTGGAAACGTCTGGTATGGTTTCTGTTAAATGGGAGAGTCAGAGGCAGGAAGTCAAGAGCTTCGTGTAATGGATGCGTGGACCAAGCAGGCAGCGCGCGTCGGGGAGGGAAGCCAGGGCCTCAGTGCCCTGCCTCACAGGCAGAGTGTTTTTAGGTCATTTCGTTCAACCTTAAGAGGAGAGATGGGTAATTTAAGGAGGCTTCAATGGCTGGTTTCAGCCACCAAGAATTCCCAGAGTTCCAGATGTGCTTGCTCCGAATGTGTGAAAGGGCACATCTGAGAGCTGGTAAGTGACGGCCAGGCCAGGGTGTGGTTGTGTGTGAGCTGACGGCCCTGTGCAGCCACAGGGTGTGCTGGGTGCACAGGTGAATAATGGTGAGCCAATTACACTTCACAGAGAAATAAATGCTGAAAGGCTGTGGGTTTCTGCCCTTTCCCTGTGTTTTCTTGTCTTCAGTGGTTGCCGGCCATGTGTCTAGGTAGCATTGGAGCTGCAGGGCTTCTGCTCCAGGGCCTGGCTGGGAATTCTCATCCCTTCCACACCTGTGCCTCAGTTTCCCTAGCTTTCAGGTGGGGATGGGGGACCTGCCCTGTGGAATTGCTGGGAGCATCTGAGGAGACCATCTTTGTCCAAGCTCACAGTGATAGTTCATTGAAGGACCCCAGTCAATATGGGCAGAACCAGTGGGTGGGATAACTGGGCATGGACTTCCACAGCACCAGCATTTAGTTACTTAGGGTTTCATGTCAGTATTTCTTGGAGTCCCAGAGGCTGTCACGGCTTCCAGCTCCTCCGGCCGGGCCATTCTGAGAGCGAAAGGGTCTCAGTGGGGGCCTGCCACCCCTGCTCCTTTTTCTGGTGGGTGGCAGGTGCTTGGTTGCTGGGAACAGACCCTGACTGAAGACCCCTCGGGCATCCCTGTGGGTCCATTTACAGGTACCCATGGTGATGAAGGATGTTGCTCTGCCCCCTGCCTGCGCCTCAGGGTAGAGATGCTGCCATGTGCTCGCCCACCATGTGGGGACCTGCCTCCTCCGTGGTTGACAGGACCAGGGCTGACTGCAGCTAGTGTGGGCAGCAATGGGGTTCACCATGCCGGACTGGCCTCCAAACCTCTCATGCTGTCCTCTCATGGCCTGTGTCCACCATTTGTTGGCCAGATGCTCAGGACCCAGGAGGGGACTCCAGGGCCATGGGGTGGCAGCAGGGAGGGGTTTGGAGTGCACTCACACTGCACTGTGATGTGAGGGGGATAAACGTCTATCTGTTAAGGCGCTTCTATCTGTTCAGGGTCATTTGTTAATGCTTAAACCATGCTGATGCACCCTGTTTTACAAACGGAGTCTCAGGGAGGACAAGTCACCTGGCTGGAACCTCTTCAGCTGGGAGGAAGCAGAGCTGGGGTTCACACTCAGGTCCGTGGGACCCCAGAGCTGGCATCCGTATGTATCAGGTGACATCTCCTTTCCTGCAGGAAGGAGCTGTACCTGTCATCGGATTTTACATGAATCCCATTTGGTGAAATGATTACTTTTGTGCTTTTCTCAGCTGGATTGCAGAAAAACAGATATTGATGGGCAAGTCAAGTATTTGAAGGAGGAAGACAAACGTGAATGGATTTTTTTTTTACTGATCTGAATAGATTAAGCAGAAGTAGAATAGAACATTTCATGTTATGGTAATTTATGTAGAATAGTTGGATAAGATGAATGGAATGATTTTTTCCTTCTTACAGTAAGTATTTTGAAGTCGTTCCGTTTCTCATTGTTTTCCTGCTGGAGGGAGCACATCAAGTGGGGCCCCTCCATGGCCAAGGAGCATGGGCCTAAACTGCATGGCTGGCTCTCAGTCTCTGTCATGGGTGGGGTTCTAGCTGTGCTGCCCCTGGGTGTCCCCCACCAGATAGGGTGGTATTTTACACTGGCTTCTTGGGAGACTGGGCTAGCACACCCAATTTAGGATGGTGTCCTTAGGGCAATATTTTTTTCTTTGGATTTCAGTTTTTAAGAATGTTTCCAATTATTTTTAGAGATGTTGTGATTACAAAAAACACCTAAAAGCAAAATCAACTACTAAAATGTTAGATACATTTAAGACTTGTACACTCGGCCAGGCACGGCGGCTCACATCTATAATCCCAGCACTTTGGGAGGCCAAGGCGGGTGGATCACAAGGTCAGGAGATAGAGACCACCCTGGCTAACACAATGAAACCCATCTCTGCTAAAAAAAAAAAAAAAAAAAAAAAAAAAAGCTGGGCATGATGGCACTCGCCTGTAGTCCCAGCTACTCCGGAGGCTGAGGCAGGAGAATTGTTTGAGCCTGGGAGGTGGAGGTTGAGGTGAGCCAAGATTGTGCCACTGCACTCCAGCCTGGGCCACAGAGCGAGGCTCTGTCTCAAAAAAAAAAAAAAGAATTGTACATTCATGTTCACAGCAGGTCTATACAAAATCGCCTAAAGGGGGAAACACCTCGAACGTCCATTGAAGGAAGAAGAGATAAATGTGGTCCCTCTGCGCCCTGGCATGGCATTAGCATTAGAAAGGGAGGGTACAAGCCATAGCCATGAGCCTGAAAGACAGTGTGCTGATTGAAGGAAGCCAGTGGTGCAAGGCTGCATCTGGTATGATTCCATTTCTGTGAGATGTCCAGAAGAGACAGATCCGTTGAGACAGAAAGCAGGTAGGTGGCTGCCAGGGACTACAGAGTGGAAGTGGGAATGGAGAGTGATTACTTGAAGGGTGTGGGGTTTCCTTTTGGGGTGATGAGAGGGTTTTGATGCAGAGAGAGGTGATGGGTGGACAGCATTGTGAATACAGTAATGGCATTGAATTGTACCCTTTAAGACAGCCAATTGTATGTTGTGTGGATTTCACCTCAATTAAAAAAAAAAAGGAACTGTAGCACTTTTTGAGGTTAACAGATAATCAAGAGAAAAGGTGTTTTGCCCCTGAGTAAAAAAATAGGTCCAGGGCCAAGGTTCTTGGGTTTGGCTTCTTGGTGTAGGCAGCTGACCTGGGGGCTTTGGAAAGCACCCTGCCAGCCGGGCCGGCTGACATCTTCCTGGCCTCTGAAGATGGATCCTCAGGTCCCAGCCCAGCCTCTCCTCCCACCCTGGGCTGCTGCTGGGGCCTTTGTCCGGGGGCTTCCAGAAGACAGCGTGCAGGAGCTCTGTGTCTGGGATTGATCGCAGTTGGGTAGTTCTGACAAATTTCTCAGACTGACCTCCTCCCACAGAGCTGCCTGCAGGGGTGAGTCCCCCGACCCCACCGTGGGCGCACTGGACTCAGCCTTCTCACAGCGCTGGCAGGGCTGCCCAGCAGGAAGCTTCAAGGCTGCCAGGTCATGTGGGCCTTGCCTGAGCCAGGGGTCAGGGGGACAGACAGCAGCCGGGGGAGGGGTGAAGGGGCTGCTGAGATGTGAATGGAAGGGGGTGTGGGTCAGGGAGCCCGAAAGGCTCTCTGTGCTTGGAGCACAGGGGACGAGGTGGAATTGCTGCCAAGGGGGGCTGGGAGGTCGCCTGGGGATGGGTCACAGTCAAGGAAGGTGGGGGCATGCTGGGGTCCGGGCTGCTGTTTGCGGGGTCCTTTCAGGCCTGCTGTGGGAAAGACAAGGCTGGAAGCTGGGACTGGTGGGTGGCGGGGATTCCACCGAGAGGAGGGCAGCAGGTTACTCTGGATGGAGAAAGTGGGTGGCCCTGGGCCCGGTGGGGGTGGGGCCTGGGTGGGGAGGGGTGCTGTTTGAGGATGGGGAGCTCTGGAGAGGAGCTGGGGGTGGGAGTGGGGTGCAGGAGTTGGGGTTTGGACAGGGCTTTTGGTGCCCTTGCAACTCCACCGGGACTGTGAGGGTGGGGGGCCGGGCGGGGGGGATAGTTTAGGGCTGAGTCTCAGACCGAGGAAAGGCAGACCTCCCCACTGCGAGGTGCCCAGGAATGCTGGATAAAGTCACTAAAACACTTTTAAAAGTACGGAGCTGGCAAGAGAGAGGGCATAACCCCTAGTGCCAGAAATAAAAGGAAACTAAAACCTAAAGCTGAGCGCATGGGAGGGTCTGCTTAGAAACCACCCAGCACTGAGAGCTTCAAACCATCACTTCTGCCCCAGTCAGGATTGGGTGGATCAGCCTGTGGGGCGGGGCTCATCTGGGTGTGGCGTCATCTAGGCAGGGCTTATATGGGCAGGGCTCACTGCCCAGCAGGATGCTTCAAGGCTGTCAGGTCCTGTGGGCCTTGCCTGAGCCAGGGGTCAGAGGGACAGACAGCAGCCGTGGGAGGGGTGAAGGGGCTGCTGAGATGTGAATGGAAGGGGGTGTGGAAGGCTCTGTGTGCTTGGAGCACAGGGGCCATTGGATAGGGCTACAACTGGGCGGGGCGTCATCTGGGTGGGGCTTCACCTGGGTGTAGCTTTATCTGGGCAGGGCTTCATCATCTAGGCAGGCTTACCTAGGCAGGGCTCATCCGGATAGGGCTACATCTGGGTGGTGCTTCATCTGGGCGGGGCTTCATCATCTAGGTGGGCTTACCTGGGCAGGGCTCACCTGGGGGGGCTTTATCTGGGCAAGGCTTCACTGGGTGCATCTTCATCTGGGGGGGCTTTATCTAGGTGAGCTCATGTGGGTGAGGCTCCTCTGGGGGGGCTTCATCATCCAGGTAGGCTTACATGGGTGGGGCCTCATCTGGGGGGGCCTCAATTGGGCAGGGTCAGCCAGCTGAACCATCTTGGGGCCTTTGGTCCACCCCAGCCAGTGCAGCTGTCGGGCAGGCCCCCTCCAGGCTTTCTCCCCAGTGCTGAGTCTCAGGGCAGTGGAGCAGAGTGGCAGAGTGGTCCTGAGGCCCAGCCTGGAAGTCACACAGCATCACCTCCACAGTGTCCACAGGCCAGCACCCATTAAAGGGGAGGGGCTGTCACCTCCATTCTCCGCGGGGGGAGTAGCAGAGTCACATCTCAAAGGGCAGGTGTGGGGATGTGGGAAAGTGCTGGTTTGGTAGGATGTGTCCTGGGAGCACTCACAGTGGGGCTCAGGGCCTGGTGTGGGGCTAAGGGAGACGTGTTGCTACGGGGCTGGGCGAGGCATTGCTCCAGTGGGGGTGGGTTGGAGCAAGGGTCAGATGGAATGTGTAGCCTTGAGGCGCAGAGGCCAGCGGTCAGGAAAGCCCTGTGGGCTGCTTCAGTACTGAGTGGGGCTAAGGGTCAACTGGGCAGCCTGGCTGAGTGAGGTACGCGGTGTGCTGGAGGAGCCTTCCTGCCACACCTCTGAAATGGAGTTCATAGCAGAAAGGTACAAAACAGTAGGGAAAGGGTTGTCCATGAGCACAAACTCTAGCCTGCATGAGCTCAAACCAAGCCAAGAGACTGAGGATAGAACCGCAAGGCTGGCTGGGCACAGTGGCTCATGCCTGTCATCCCAGCACTTTGGGAGGCCGAGGCGGTGAATCACCTGAGGTCCGGAGTTCAAGACCAGCCTGACCAATAGGGAGAAACCCTGTCTCTACTAAAAATACAAAATTAGCTGGGTGTGGTGGTCCATGCCTGTAATCCCAGCTACTCAGGAGGCTGAGGCCGGAGAGTGGCTTGAATCTGGGAGGCGGAGGTTGCAGTGAGCTGAGATGGAGCTACTGCGCTCCAGCCTGGACAATTGTGGGAGGTTCTGAGGCACAGAGGGATGAGAAGGCTCAAGATGCAACTCCTGGGACTTCAGGAACGAGAGCAGGGAGAAAGAGGAGGCTGTTTTCATCTCCCCGCGGAGGATTTTCCCGAGTTGAATCATCAGGTTCATAAGCCCACACCCCAGATGGGATCAGTGGCACAGCTGGTCACAGCAGAGTGAAACTGCAGAACGCAGTACTGAGGGGACAGGCTGCGACTCACAGGCACCTCTGCTGGACGGGCTGAAGACTCGAGGCCCGCAGGACTGAGGAGCGAAACCTTACAAGGGCCAAAGGCAGCGCGGTGAGAGCAGAGGTCTGCGCTTATCTAAGCTGTTGCTCACAGAGGCAAGCAAAATGGAAGACAGTTTTAGACGAACGCAAAAAAGTAACCACCCCCAAATCTTTGCTGGAGAAGTGCTGGAAAATGTACTCCAGGAGGAAAATCAAAGTCAGAAGGAAGGGGTGGGAGGCAGCTGCCATGGTGGGCACAGGAGTCGGGAGGGAGTGGGCAGATGGAAGCAGCCGTCACCTCGGGGAGCGTGAGGACCCATGCTCCCGGCAAGGGGGAGTGGAAAGTCTGGACAGCAGTGCCTGGACCGCGATCAGAGCTGGCGCCCAGGTCTTTGACGGTTTGCAATGAGGCTGGCAATGGTGGCAGACTTGAGGCCATGAGATAAGTGTGCGAATCACCATAGGTGGGCCCTAGGATCATAGTCACAGAGAATGGATAACTTCTAAACCAGGAGCGGGAGAAGAGAGAATAAAGGAAATAATCCAATCCAAGCAGGAAAGGATGGGAAGAGGGCAGCAAAGCCAAGCCACATCAAACAAAAGGCAGAAAATGAAGCTGTAGAAACAATTGCACATAAGTCGGGAGTCACAGTGAGTGGAGCAAACCCACCTGCCAGAGGCTGAGATCGCACTTGTGCCTCCAGCAGTCCAGCCTTGTGCTGCTGGCAAGAGATGGCCACGAGATGGCTTCTGTAGAAAGGCTGAAAGGAAAGGGGCAGAAAAGGTACCAGGCATTTACCAAAAGCAAGGAAGTGAAGTTGTCCCTGTGTCAGATAAGCACAGAGCTCAAAGCAAAGTGACAGCATGTTCCCCCACAGGGAGGGGACGGCTTCCTGCTGCACATGGTGGCTCCCGGGCCTCACTGCCGCATCCCCTTAAACCTGGTCTCAGTCATAGGAGCTCTTGGGCAGCTCCTTCCCAGTGGGCATTGTTTTTTTTTGTTCTGTTTTGTTTTTGAGATGGAGTCTCACTCTGTCCCCCAGGCTGGAGTGCAGTGGCGCGATCTCGGCTCACTGCAACCTCCACCTCCCGGGTTCCAGCGATTCTCCTGCCTCAGCCTCACGAATCGCTGGGATTACAGGCACACATCACCACGTCCAGCTAATTTTCGTATTTTTAGTAGAGACGGGGTTTCACCTTGTTGGCCAGGCTGATCTCAAACTCCTGACCTCATGATCCGCCTGCCTCGGCCTCCCAAAGTGCTGGGATTACAATGTAAGCTGCTGCACCTGGCCAGTGGGCATTTTGCAACTATTGAAAGAACTAAGGGAACCCAGAGGGACAGAGACCTGAGCACTGGCTGCCGGCCTCGCCTGCCCCCTCCTGACCATTCCAAGGGCCGGGAGGTCTCGGGCAGTGGGCACTGGGACCATTCTTCTGTGCCCCGGCCCCTTCCCTCTGACCAAAGATCTCAGAGCTTGGCCCTGCTTGCTTGAGGTTACAGCTCAGCCACGTGGCTGGGTGCAGTGGGAACATGGCACTGCAGTGAATGATGGGAAACTGCAGGGGTGCTGGGCGCACCCATCAACAGACCGTCAGCACGGCCAACCTGCAGCCCCCCACAGCGCTCCACATCCAGGAAGCCCTGTTGGTCTTCGCACACCTGGTCCAACAGTGTGCTCCAGACGCTCCTGAAAAGGCCAAGGACCGTGGGGGGAAGGGCTGCCTCAGAGCTCACTGTGGGGAGAGAATGGAAAAGCAGGTGGCAGTGCACCCCGTCTTCCCTTCGTGGTTCTGCGCAGAGTATGGGGAAGACACATGGCTTCTCTCCTGAAAGCCCCAGGCCAGGCACCCCTTTGCCCAGGCCACTATCTGGGGGCATCTGGGGCTCACTTTGGAACTGTCCAAGGATATACTTTTGGGCACAAATTCGGCTTGTGGATGGGGTTCGTTGTGGTTCAATTTTGTTGTTATATGTTTTAATCTTTTAAGAAATTGAAGTGAGAAAAAAAAAAAAGGAAGTGAGGCTGGGCATGGTGTCGCACGCCAATAATTCCAGCTATCTGGGAGGCCAAGGGGGATGGATCACATGAGCCCAGGAGTTTGAGGCTCCAGAGAGCTATGACTGCCACTGCACTCCAGCCTGGGCGCGGGCGACAGAGCAAGACTCTGTCTCAAAAAAAAAGAAAAAAGAAGAGCAAGATAGAGAGAGTGAGATTCACAGAACATACAGGTAACCCTTTCAAGTGGGCAGTGCTATTTCCTGTATTCGCCATGTGGTGCGATTACCGGTGCTCTCCCATCATCCCGTGTGGACACCCTGCAGCTATTATGTGGTGACTCCCCACTCACCCTGCCCTGCCCTGGAGCCTCGGGTTGGCTTTCCTTCTCGACATTTCATGTAAAAGGAATCGTACGCTTGGGGCCTTTTGTGTCTGGCTTCTTCACTTCCAGTTTCATCCATGTTGTAGCACGTGTTAGAGTTTCATTTTTTGTGGCTGAGTAATATTCCATGATGTGGATAGACCACTATTTTCCATTCACCCGCCGATGGACATTTGGGTAGTTTCCATTTTTGGATGTTGTGAGTGACGCTGCCTGAGCGTGTGTGTTCGAGTCTTTGCAGTTTGATTATCTTGGGGAAGTGCTCGAGTGGAATTACGATGAAGCTCCATGTGCAATTTTTTGAGGAACTGCCACCTGCTTTCCCCATTGTGGTTCCTTTTTAGATGGAGTTTTGCTCTTGTCGCCCAGGCTGGAGTGCAAAGGTACAGTCTCAGCTCACTGCAACCTTCACCTCTTGGTTTCAAGTGATTCTCCTGCCTCAGCCTCCTGAGTAGCTGGGACTGCAGGCATGCACCACCACGCCCACCTAGTTTTTTCTTGTGTTTTTAGTAGAGAGAAAGTTTCACTATGTTGTCCAGGGTGGTCTCGAACTCTTGACCTCAGGTGATCTGTCCGCCTCGGCCTCCCAATGTGCTGGGATTACGGGCGTGAGCCACCTCGGCTGGCTTCCACTGTGGTTCTTGGCAGAGTGGGTCATTGGAGGTGGGGTCTGTGAGTGCTGTGAGGGGCCTGAGGGGGAATCTGTGGCCCCACTGTGTGCCATGGCTTTGGGCTGCCCCAGCCCTGGTGAACTTCTCCCGTGCTTGTAAATCAAGTCAAACCCCTTGAAACCACAGGCCTGGGAGGTCTTCAGAAGTGGGGCTATGTCCTCCCAGTACAGTCCAGGGCTGGTCAGGGATGGGCTCTGAGAATTCCGGAAGGCTCATATTGCGGGTTGACACTCCTGTGTGTGACCACATCTTCCTCCCGATGGAAGGTCTCCCCATGCCCCCATTGAGTGGCAGTGACAAGGTCCCCCGAGTCCTTTGCCCGTCTCAGATCCCTCTGTGGACCCAGCGCTGGGGTACAGGCTTCGTCCCCTCCTGGGCTGCAGCCCTGGGGGTGTAGGGGCAGCTGTGAGGAGCTGGGGCTCAGGGTAGCCCCGGCAGCCGAGCAGAAGGAGCTTCGGTCACACAGGCTTGGGCCACAGCCCAGCAGGGTCATCGGGTGGCCGTGGGGAAAGGGTGTGCATTGTTCTGCGCGCCCTGTGTTGTCAGAGAGGTCAGCAATGTACTTTGACTTCCTCAAACACAGGTAACGGCTTGCCAGCCTCGTGGAGACTCCCAAGTGGGGATCTCGTTTCTGAGGTGCCGGATGGGCGGTGGGAGGCATGCCCCATGAAGACCATGCTGGTGTCAGCTGACGGGGTCCTGGGCTAGGAGGAGGGGCCCTGGTGGAGGGGGCGGGCCTGGCCCTGCAGATGCTGCCCGGTTTTCATGCAGTGAGAGGCTGCTTGAAAGCAGAGTGAGCTGAAACTCTGGCACTGGTGGAGTTTAGATGCCGTTAGATGTGGGTGGGCAAATAGAGTGAAAACGCACCTGAGCTTATTAGTCTGGTACAGCTGCTACGGTTTTGCATATTCCCCTCGAAGCCTTTTCTGGCGTCTGTCTTAGTGTTGCTGCGCGGCTGTCTGGCTGTCTGGCTGTCTAGCGAGTCCCCGCTGTGCTGTGTGTGTTGCTTCCTTGCCGTCCTCCCTTCCCCGGGGCCTTGTGGAGCCGACTCAGACTGCGACGCTGGCTGGAGGCTGTTACCGCTAGTTTTTGCCGCCGTTGCCAGCTCTGCCTAATTCAGCTCTTGCTGACCCATCAGGACTTCTGGGGACTGTAGCCAAGCCGAGGCTGCAGGACACCACCCTCCAGCACCTTCTGTGAACCCAAACCTGGGCCGCAGGTGCGGCGGGGGTGGGGTGGGGTTGGGGAGGGTGTCCACGCCTGGATCCAAATCCTGGAGCGGCTGACCTTGGGAGGGGTGGGGAGGAAAGGTGAGGAGGAGAGGTGGGGGAGGAGGGGGGAGGAGAGGCCCCACCCACTCTGCACAGCTGTCCCCGGATTGAAACGAGCTCCCTGAGGCAGCGCTGTCTGTGCGGTGCCTGGTGGCATGAGGGGAGTGGTGGCAGCGGAGCTCCATGCTCGTTAGGGACCCAGCTGAGCAAGTCCCTCCTCCTGCGCCAGGGAGAGGATTTTAAAAGCTGCTACCACTGTCCCTCCACAGCCTGCAGGACTGGGATTCCTTCCTGTTTCTCTTGACAGCAGAGACTGCAGCATGACAAAGCCCCGGGGTGGCCAGAATCCTGCAGGCTGGCCACCACCACACACGGGCCTTCAGGGAGCGTTGGGAGGGCCAAGTGAGCTGGTTTTGTCTGAAAGGTTTTTCTCATTAGACAGGCGCGAGGAGAGGACGCAGCCCAGCTCTTGGGCCGGGACCCCTGCTGCCACTGGGACCCCCAAGGGTTTTGCTGCTGATGGATGTAGAGGCTCCCATGGAGCTGGGGCCTCCCCTCTGTGCCTGAGCCCTGGAAGTCTTAGAGGTTCTCAGGAATCTAGGGGTGTTCTTGGGGTGGACTGTGGTGCAGTGTGGCGAGGGACCTCAAGGAGGCACTCATTTTGGCTCCTGGCAATTCTGACCAAAAAAGGCAGGCCCGTGGAAAAGGCAGTTTTATCCTCTGAAAAGCCTGTCTGGAGACACTCTCTTCCTTGGCCCAGAACTCACGAAGCCAGGAGGAGGAGGAGGAGGAGGTGGGTGCAAGGTGGGGCAGGTGGCACCCTGGGGTGTCAGAGTGAAAACATCCTGTGGCTTGGATGGCTTCTGAGCGCTGCCCAGCTGGGAGGATGTGTCCCTGCGACCTGGGCCCTGGACCACCCACTGCACAGGCTGTGAGGGTGGGACGTGGGCACCTGGACTCCTGCCCTAGCCTCACCCACCTGCCCAAGGTGGGGGTGGCACTACCTCCCCACCCCGTAACTGGGGCACCCCTGGGTGGCTCTACATGGGGTATCCTGTTTGGGGTTGAATTGGCACCTCCCCCCTGGGCTGTTAGTCATTGCTTGTGAGCTGTGACCAGCGCAAGGTGGCAGGGCCTGCAGGGTCGATGCCTTCACCTCCCACTGGCTGTCCCCTCCAGGGTCCCCCTGAGTTTCATGGAGCCGGTGCTTCCCCTGGGTACTGGGGAGAGGGGACTCGTGATGGCCCCCCTGCCCAGCCTTCCTCCCCAGGCACGGTTTCCATCCCCCACTGTGCTCACCTGGGGACAGTCTCAGTGTGCGTGTGACGTGTGACATCTGCCCCTCCAGTCCTTGTGGACAAAGAGTGTAAGTCAACCACAATCAATAGTTCTGCCCTATTGCTCGGGAATTCCTCATCCTTTGTGATGGTTAATCCTGCCAAGTTGACTGCGTTGAAGGATGAAGGTATGGATCCTGGGTGTGTCCGTGTGGGTGGAGCCAAGGGAGACCCACACTTGAGTCAGTGGGCAACAGGCAGACCCGCCCTGAATCTGGTGGGCGCCAGCCCATGGGCAGCCAGTGAGGCTGGAACGTAAAGCAGGCAGTGAATGTGAAAAGGCGAGCAGGCCTCGCCTCCCAGTCTACGTTTCCTCCCGTGCTAGATGCCCCCTGCCCTCCAACGTCGGATTCCAAGTTCTTCTGTCTGGGACTGGCTCTCCTTGCTCCTCAGCTTGCAGGCGGCTTATTGTGGGACCTTGTGATCATGTGAGTTAATACTAAATAAACTCCCCTTTTTATGTCTCTATCCTCTTAGTTCTCCCTCCAGAGAGCCCTGACTAATATACCCTGGCAAACTGGGGTATCTGGGGGCCTCTTGACCCTCACTCCTGTGGTGGCTCAGGACCTGGGCTCCTGTCGAATCGCGGTGGCTCACACACCTGAATTTTAGGAGCTGAAACCAGTAATGTGAATGTGTGAGGAGGCCAGTATTGCGCGTGCTGTCACAGAGTTAAATTAAGGGCGTCACTTGCATGTCATGACACAGTAACTTGATGGCCATCATTCATGGCACTTAGCACTTCCAGACATTCTGCGATGCACCAACTCTGTGCACAAGTGTGCAGCCGCAGGACCATTCCTGTAGATGAATTAAGCACAATCAAGTAAAAATGTGCTCACCCTAACCTGTGGCTCCCGAGGGACGCTGCAGGCTCTTGATGTCACAGGAGCTCCCGGGAGGGTCAGGGTTCTGTGCCCACCCTGAGGAGCCCCAGGACGGTCAGGGTTCTGTGCACACCCCGAGGCGCCCCCGTGGAGGGTCAGGGTTCTGTGCCCACCCCGAGGCGCCCCCGTGGAGGGTCAGGGTTCTGTGCCCACCCCGAGGCGCCCCCGTGGAGGGTCAGGGTTCTGTGCCCACCCCGAGGAGCCCCGGGGAGGGTCAGGGTTCTGTGCCCACCCCGAGGAGCTCCGTGGAGGGTCAGGGTTCTGTGCCCACCCCGAGGAGCTCCGTGGAGGGTCAGGGTTCTGTGCCCACCCCGAGGAGCTCCGGGGA